>NC_071976.1:19780850-20012309 GCF_026283585.1 Hylaeus volcanicus
CTCTCTCTCTCTCTCTCTCTCTCTCTCTCTCTCTCTCTCTCTCTCTCCCGGGGCCTTCTTCTCTCGCCCCACTTCTCTCGGAGCCCCATCTCCGTCGGGCTCCTCTTCCCGCCTCGGTGTCCCCCACCATGACGGAAGCCGCGCCAGCCGCGAGCCACTCCTGAAGCTACACTATCGACCATAAGTATTTGTCCACCTTTGCATCTCGACGCGTTACCCGTCTTCACGGACCGGGACCTTTAAACGGGAATAGTCCGATGCGTGAAATCTGGATGTTTTTGGTCGAATGAAAAATTCATTGGTTGGGTAATGAGACCCTGCAGAGGGTTCTCTTGCCGTGGTACTTGCACGTTGAACTTGATTCTAGGTTGTGACAAGAGATGATGTCGTATGATGATTTCACGTAGGCATTGCACTATCCATGTTATGAACTCTGGTGCCTTTGACAAAATCAAAAATTGCTTCGATTCTAAATCATATCTAATCCCTTTTGGATGTTTAGTACCTACTTCTTCTACTTTTTTTGTGAATGCGATTGGTAGAGCTAAAATGCAGTGGACATTTATTATTTGCGAGGGTGTCGGTGCGTTATCGAATCCTCTTTACATACAGAATTCTGTTACTTTCGGTTTGAGTTATAGATAGACGAGAAAAGGGTATACGATGGTATACTTAACTAGGCAGAAGAATGATGAAGGATTTCGTGGTTGGGCGAATACTTCTGGACGATAGTGTATGCGGAGCCCCCTGCCAGAGAGTATCGTGAGTCGAACGATTCGACCAGACGGCCTGCCGTGTTCATTTGTATGCCTGTAATTAGAGAGCCACCCCCAAATACTGGTTTCTCGAGCGTGTTATTCCATCCTAGGTTCGATGCCGAATACGAGAGTCTCGTCTTCTGTGTTTTCATAGGTGATTTTCATATAATTTCTCCGGGAGTCATATTTGTAAATTCGTGAAACTAGTTAAACGAACTTAAAAATTCGTTGAATTCATATTACACTCTCGAGGTAAGCAAGGCAAGGTAGGCCTCATTCAAACTTTCCTCAAACTTCATCAAACCCAACTTCTATCGTTAAACCTATCTTCCACCCACGCCAAAATTCTCAGAGATCGAACGAATGCAAATTCTATACAGCCACGGAGCCCAGTTGTTAAAAAGCGATGGAATACATTTTTCCCGTATGATAAACACTTTCCTACGGGATGATTTCTTCCGCCCACCTGTCGTTTATCGCCCCCACGCCCCGGTTCTATGGTTAAATAACTTATGCCCATTAAAACTTCGTCACGGCGGGAATTAGATTTGCCCGCCGCGCAAACAATGGATTCAATTAAACGGCGTAAAAATGGAAGTCGACGAGTCACGTGTACGTGAACGTCACAAGCGAGCCACGGCTCGTCGTGAGCGATAATTTACGATGTACCAAGCGACCCCCACTTGTCGGATTAATAGAGGGTTAATTTAGGCGAGTAGCCCGACGCGCGTGTTATCTCCCACGCAGTATTTGCACAGCTCATCCCAAAATCGTACGTATCCCCCCCCAACCGCCCCCCCCCTCCATCGTGTGAATAATTATTGCTGGCCGCGATCGTCACGCTCGTGGCTGTGAATTTTGAATCCTCCCTTCTCGCACGTGCGTATCTTTGTTCCTGAACATTCCCACTGGATTCCAGCTCGTTTTCCCCCATTCCTCGCTATACCGGATACTAGGTGTATGAAAATGAACGGGTGCACTGAGGTCGATGGAAAGGATAGCTCGATGGGCGTTCTAGTGGTAGGTTTTCGATGTATAATTATCTTCATTTATAGCTACGGTGTTTGAAAGCTGGAGTTGGAGAGGAATTAAAATTTCAGAATATTTCGGAGAGATGTTTCCTTCAAACTCATCTAAACATGTTCAACACCTCTCCTGTCCTGCAATAACAATATTCTTTTTACAATTTTATTCAACGTCACCTTGAGACACTGTTGCCCTGTAGAGGATCGTGACAACCCAAACGTCAATAAACGCAGATGTTTAAAACGATTGGTTTTTCTATCACCGATACCCCACCGTCGATTATTATTAACGAAAAGCGTTCGGTCGCAATTATATTAATTGACATTACCATGGAGTATCCACCGCTCGCGTGATCGTGGTATCGGTACCGGATCTGTAAAGAGTTAACCCTTGGCCGCCGATGCATGAAACACGAGCGGAGAGGAAACGAAGAGATTACACGGGGAAACGAGACGAGAGACGGCTAGGTGCACTGAAGGTTCATTTACAAACGAGAACCGCGAACGGGCGCAGCAGTCATCCAAGAATGCACACAAGCAATAATGGCCGGCTCTAATCGATGATTAGAAACCACCGTTCGTGCACGGTGCAATGGGCACGCCGTGTGTTCGACTTGCCGCGCGGATGATGACTCGTGTTTGATAATAGCGAGCCGAGGTTGCGGCGAGCAACGTTCTAGGAGGCTTGAAACTCTCTGGAAATCTAGAAACCAGTTGTTGAATGCGTTTGAACAAGTTTGAGACGTAGTTGTGGAGGAAAGTTTTGAAATTTTAATTTGCCGAGGACTTGTGTTTCGAAGCAATTGTTGGGATGAAGTTGTTGAACGTGTTTGGATTTGTTTGAACAGTAAGGAACTTTCGTGGAAAATGTTTGAAAACTCGCCACGGTAGTTAGTTTATTTACGGGGTATCTTGATCGACACTCTTCACTTAACACTCGACGTACTAATTGTAGCTTCTGTGGTAAGTGCGCATTCTCGCAAGGGGGGTTGTTAAGGTATTCCCGACGATAAGCAATCTCCTCTGTAAACGTTTTTAATTATTTCTCGATTAGGGCAGCGTCAGTCGAGGCTTCCGATCCTGGGACTTAATAATAATCCCAGATATGATTATAAATCGCGAAAAGACGATGCTAATAAGTGGTTGCGAAATCCTGTGTGCCAATTAATTGAACGTAATTGTGCCGCATCGTTGGCACGCTGATTGAGAGGCAACGAGCGGGAGCGAGTCTTTATAGCTGCTCGTCGAGGCAGGCTTGACGTTTCAATTTTTCTCCGCGACCGCGTTCGACGGATAATATTCGTCTATAATTTATTCCATTCGCACAAACGTCGATTAATTACAATTACCATTTGCCCTTCGCGGTAGTTGAGAACTGACGGCTGGTTAAATCGGCTAACAGCTCAGTCTGAGAGGCAGTATCAACGTGTCTGGATCATTCGAACGGAAATCATCGATAGTAAAACTGAAGAAGAAGTTGTGGCATTGGAAAAAATAAAGTATACCCATGGCGAGACTTGGGCATTCAACTTTTGTGTAATACGTACTTTGGATAATTGATACCTAGGCTGTTCACTCTACAGGTTGTATCTTGTCTCATCAATTATAGTTACCAAGGATTTTGCTGATGTGTCCAATCATGAGAGTTACTTAAGGCAAAAATGAGAGGACGCTGTTGCCCTACACACTTTCTTGAACTTCGCTATAGGAGTACTATACCCCCTAGAGCTGTACGTGTCTCCACCAGAAGACATCGCGTGCAAACACGGTAAATCTCCTTAGGACTCCTCTCAAACAGTTCTCGATTAGTCACATAACGCAACAGAGATTCAAACATTTCACACTAAATGTCAAATTGCCTCACACTGAATATCTTCGCGAGTACAGCGCCATCAATGCAAATAAAACTCCTCGGACGTCGAGCATATTCCCATCCGAGTGAAACACGCATGAAGGAACTCAAACATAGAGTAAGAACGAAAGGTGAGTGGCTTAGTCGTCGCGGCATATCGTGTGAATGCGTTGAGGTACGGTTGTCGCGCAGCCTGAGCTGTTTCGTTCGGTTGAAAGGGCGAAGAAATCGAAGGTAATGGATGATTTCGATTCACGAGACGTTCCATCTGTCGAGTCGGGACGCTAGAACGCTAGTATGGTAATTACGCGAGCTCCTCAGATCGGTCAACGTCGTCGTGGGTTATTAATAAAGACGCAAGTCCCTGCTGGTATCCATCCAATCTACGACAGGAATCGGACCGATGTCTGCGCGGGCTTCGCCTTGCGATAATTATTCATTTGGACGTTAATGTACGGGGGCACTAATTAGTCCTCGTCGAGTGTGCAGTCGGTAGCACCCGGCGTTGGATCATCTCGGGTAGATCGAGGCTAGTGCAATGATTTTCTTTTTTTCAGATCCTGCCAGTGGGGATTCTATTGTCGCGTTCACAATGAAGCATTATCTCGCAGCAGGTGAAGCTGGCCAACACTGACATTATTATTCAGGCGTCCTTCACGGTTCGAGATTGGTCGGTTCGATTTTGTTTTGAAGGTGACGTTCTATCTTTATCGCGTGTAAATACTACGTTTAGGATGAGAGACTATTTTTAACAGAACTGTCCATTCTTGGCTCGTTAGCTGAATACTATTAATGGAATTGCGTTAGACTATTGAGTACTTAACTTAATTTTTAGTCTCAATTTCACCTTGATCTCTGGAAGAGTGAAAAGTGCTTCCACGACCTACAGACACCGATTCTAAATACGTTTCTTTTGTTAGTACAAAAGTGGACCTCGTTTGAACGCCTAGAATTGCGACGTCAACCTAACTAATTGTTTGGAAGGATTCAACGGCGAGCCTCGTTAACGCAATTTGTCGGTATGTGAAATCGCACAAAATGGTACAAAATGGCGCGAGTCGCGTTTAATTGACAAACGCAAAAACTGTTTGAGAGTTGTCTTCTACCGACGATCACGCAAGCCGACATGTTAGAAACTTCACGTTTCTTCGAGAGCTCGACAATGTAACGATTCAGACTCAATTTTCCTGTAGAAGTAAATGGCAACCAAACGGGACCATTGTTCTCCTGAACGGATAATTAGCTATTGAAACTTTGCAGACCTTTTTGCCACATGTAGACTATTTCTACTGACCCTGATAAAGATACTTACTGTTCTACCTTTACGACTTAGAAGTAATCTAATTTTTTACGAAGAAGTCACATCAGATATCAGTGCGTATGTTACCTTATCCACCTTTAAAAAGAACTCTGAGTTCATCAAAGTGTCCTGTCATTAGAACCTATTGATTCGTCCTCTAATTTGGGAACCACTCCTAGACACGCGGATAAATCAAGCTAAAAGTAGATCGTCTCAACCTTTCCCAGAGAAAGACACCGAACATTCAATCGTTCTACTCAACACAGAACTTTATCGAAGCGTACCATGATCAATATTCCTTATACTCTGGTACTAGCTTCTCCATCTTCGAGGAAGACTCTGTAATTCCAACTTCATCAAAGCGTCTTGTCATTAGTACCCATTGATGAGTCTAATTTAGCAGCAACTCCAACTCGTGCGGATAAATCGAGGCAGACGTATATTGCCTCGATCTTTTGCAAGAAAGCTTCCAGACGTTCCTTCGTTTGACACCGAACCTCATTAAAGTGTCTCATCAGCGTTACTCTTTGCGTCATACTCCGAGCTGGTAGCCACCTCTACCCGGAAAAATAAATCAGAGTAGCTTCTTCATTCCCGGAGGAAGTCTACGTAACTCTAACTTCGTCAAAGTGTTTTGTCATTAGCACCTATTGATTGGCCTAATTTGGGAGCTACCGCGGCTTGGGCAGATAAATCAACCCAGATGTAAATTGCCTTGATCTTTTTGCAAGAAAGCTTTCAGTCGTCCAGAAGTTCATTAAAGTGTCTCATCAGGAGAACTCGTGACCCGAGCTGGAAGCTACTTTTAATTGCACGAATAAATCAAAATGGATACAAGGCTCATAATATAGCTTGATGGTCCTCACGAAGGATTCCAGACTCTTTTACTTAGGTAAACAGGTCAAACATACTTTCTCCACTTCTTACCTGAACATAACGAGACTCCTCGCTATTACCACCTATTATCCAGAAGTAGACCAGCTAGTCCACCCCGACGAAGGATTCTACCTCCTCCAAAAAGATTCATCATCCCAACACGCCTGTCCTCTCCAAGCATCTCCACCTCGAGAGGGCAATTAACGGTCGAAAGCCAGCCGTGTTTTTTGCACCCAACGCATAATTGCCGCAAATGATCTTAATCCAGCAAGGTGGCAGGTGGATATCGGGAGTTGTGGACACCGTAACCGCTGTTTTTCGAGACGAGGCTGGATCGAGAGGGCTCGAGCGACTCTGTGGAATCGGAAACACGCGGCAAGTACAATGCGCCGCGGCACTGGAGACCACGGACGAGACGATGGCATCGATTGAAATATTTCTCGTTCGCGGAATCGCCACTCGTTTAATTTCATTACCGCAGCGGCCGTTTATAGAGCGCGACACTAATTTTCTGTCGTTCGAGCGGCGCGTTTGCGTCGCGAACGTGACACGGAATGCCACTCGTTCTCCGACGAGCAGCGGTCAGCTTATGCGAGCGGCTTCGGCATTCTTCGATGAAAAAGCCACGGAACGATACGCCGGTTCTGGTTCCCTCCAGACTCCTCGTGCAATTTACGAACCGCAATCTGAATTAATCGCGGTAAAAAGCCGTGCGCGACGGTGCGGTTTCGTGGATTTCGCGACAATGTTAAACGAACCGTTTGTCTCCTGGTTTTCTTGCCCCGAGAGGTGTTGAAAGGACGCGGGAGCGAGAGCAGGCTGATAGTTGGGGCGAAAAGCCCGGGCCCACTCGTTAATCATATTTTCGCTCTACACGTTTATCTTAATTCCGTGGTATCCATCTCCACGGAGACGTTACTCGATACGTTGACGCGCGAAAATTGTTAGGACGACGCTGTACTTAGATTGCTCGGTGTTCAATTGGTCGCTATCTCGATCATCCCTCCAAAAAAGTTCCGAACGTCCAACTCATTCACTCAACGCTGCCCTTCACCTAAAATCACTTAAAAAATCCCACATCGTCCATGTTTAACCCTCTCGAGCCAACGAGCCTCTTCATCAACGATTCCACGCGTGGAATGATTCTCGAGACACCGCGTCGCGAATCCTCCCCAACGCCCTCTCCGATTGAGCTTGCTATTTTTCGAAGTTCCAGGGTCTTCGCACGGCTTTCCACCGCTGACAAATAGGTAGTTTGTCCAGTGATTTCCATCACAGCATTTTTTGCCGCATATCCAAAGTGGCATGGGTGGTCCCAGCATTATTCGTTCTCCGCGGGACTCGTTCTCTCTTAGTCCAGGTGAGACACCCGAGATTTAGGGAGTCGGACGAGGAGGGAGGGAGCCAGCGATTGGAAGAAAGACAGGACGAAGAGGAACGACGAGGGAAAGAGCGACAGTATCGGTATTTATTTTAAATCGGTTCGGTTTTTAAATTATATTAAATTTATTTCAACTATACGGCCACAGTTATTTTCACTGATGCTTCCTTCTTAATTATACGTTTATCACTGTCACTCTCAGTCTTCTTCTTTTCGTTGCTCCATAGTTTTAATACTGTTTACAGAATTTCTTACATTCATTTGTATATCTGTTGGGGCCCACTGGCCCCTCGGGTACCTCGGGACCGCTAAACCCGTACTGTAGCTGCGACAGGCCCCGGTGTCTTTTTCTCCGGTGTCCTTGATTAGGATTTTATGCCGCCGAGGAGCAGACGGTAAAGGGTGTCTGTCACGGCGACGAGGCTCGTTTATGGGAGATTATGGGACACCGTCGCGCACAGGGGTAGCGGAGATTTTATCCAGGCCTTAAGCGAGGACAACAAATGCCGTGGCACGTTCGATCCACTGACGCCTGCCGCGCGCCGACGGCCACTCGGCGACGTCGTTCCGTCCATTGAAATTTGCATTTTCAACGCGACTCGGGGCTCGTCTGGTGTGCGCCCTCTCGAAGGTTTTGCGGTCAAAAGTCAGAACGTAAGGGCTTTAGGGATTAAGGGTTCACTCGTGCATTGGCAGAGGTTTGGAGTCGATAAAACGAGGCTCCGAGATTGCTACCGAAGACTTTTGTTCTCAAGAGTCGCCGTCAACTGTGAGACTCTTTAATGGGCCCAGGATTAAAAGCAAGGCTTCTGTCACTTAGAGACAGGGATGCTGAACATACGGAGTATCAGGACAATTGGCAGTATGGAGAGTGTCTTGCTCGCTCGTGCGCGAGAGCTCTCAGCGACTCGCGACAGTAACACTCTCAAGTGGACACCTAGCATAATTGACACACGAGACACTCTAAAGTCCTCGCCGAGCCAATTGAACCTTCGTTGACACCTCTGTTTTTCTCGATTAGGGGGTGAATCTTCCTTTAGCGTTCCTTTTCGTCAAGGGAGGACTGAGTAATGGCGAGTAACTGATTTAGGTGACTTTTCTGAATGATTGCTCTGGTCTTTGCTGACTACTAGTGGTTTGTCTGGAAAGTCCATCACGATTTTTGGTAGGTGGTCCAGGTATGAATATATCGGAATGGTTGAAAACAAATAACATGTGTACGTCTCTTAAAAGGTGGAAAGGTTATGGAACAAAATGCTACTTACAGTCAGTACCATAAGTATTCGTGTATGTATATAAGTATACCTTCTATGTTCATTGAAAAAGTTCGTCTAAATTAAATGATAAATGTGATGTTTCCAATTAATTTATCATTATAATATCATTATATATACACGTGTAAAATGTATTCATGTCATCAAACTTATCATGTAATTTAGACAAATTTCTTCCATAGATGAAGAGGTTATGGATACTTATGGGACTGACAGTATATACTTCAATAGATATATTATATATCAAAATTCAAATGTGCCTTTGAATTTCTCTTAAAAATTTGCACGAACTTTCTGGACAACCCAATAAATAATACTTTAGTTTTACCATGATGCATGACCACCAAGAATATCCATGTTCAACCCCTTAAAAAAAAAAAAAAAAAAAAATATCAGGTGTGACAACACTCCTTCCGAGCCAAGGAAAAAGTTGGATCCACCGTTTCTCCGCGAAAGCGAATATTCTTAGCTCTCCATCGTTCCCAACACGCTTCGCAAAACACTCCCCAACCGTGTGACCCTTGGCTGCCCCACGTGATTCAATTAACCGCCGCGATGTCCGCCGACAAAGAAGGAGGAGGAAAGTTGGCGAAGGGGGGCGGGTAGTTTCCGCGAAGCCTGGCTCAAAAAGACGAGTCCTTCGAAGCGAGCAAGCGAGCGAGCGAGCGGCGTCGGAGGTGCGTTGGACAATTTTTAGGAATTCGAGTACTAAATAAAACATCACTCGCCGGCGTTCTCTGTCCCACTCCCAGCGGAGCGGTCGTTAGTACGACTGACGTGTACCTCGTGCACACAATCTGGTTCGTCGTACCGCGAGTCCCAACTCCTCCTTCTGCGTCTGTCGCTGGATCGTCTTGCTCGTCCGTTGTCGTGGTCGTCTTCTTCTTCGTCTTCGGCGGCCATCGTCGAGCGCGGTGATAGAGAAGCAAACCGCAGGGGCGTCCATCACTGTCGCCGGCTACGACCAGGTCGACACACGGTGAGCGTCCCCCTGCGATGAGAAAAATCCCGCGACCGAGAGGACGAGGACGGCCGTGGCGGGAACGGGGAGAAGAAGAGGAGTCGAACTGGCCTCTCGTTGCGCTTTACATTTCGCGATCTTGTTTCTGGATGATGTTTACAGGGGTAAGTGGGAGCGCACGTGCGCTCGACGAGACGACCGAGTCGCCTGCCGATCGGGGAACCAAGTTAATGAGCTACGCAGCGTTTCGCGGAGATCTATGGCCGATAATTGGACCGAGCGTTGGACGAGGCTTGGAAGAAATCGGTCGCTATGGTTGCTGGAGGTTCTTCGGTGGAAATTTGGGTGGATTACAGAAATGATAATAGCGAGATTGCGAGAGTCCTTAAAAGAAGATCCAGGATACTCCAGGAATTGACAGGAAACGGTCAAAGTAAAGGTACAAGTCGTAAACGTATCTAGAACGCATCCCTTGGCAGTAAATCTTCAATCTAACCTTTCTTCGATAGATATCCGTCGCCTATTTCGCTGTCTTGACCTCCTTGCCTCGTATCGGTTCTAGACCTCCATTTTCTGGCCCTCGATAGCCTCATTTTTCACGTTGCAGGCATGAATGAAAATTGATTCTAATAATTCTGAAAGTCTTCCCAAGGACAACAGTGCGATGCAGCAGTGAAGATCTTATCGCTATCATGCATCCCTGGCTTCTCAAAGGTCCGATATGATTGACTACGTGTTAAATTGATATCGCTGTCGGTTGAACGATCCCCTCGACGGGCGCAGCATTTAATTCCGCAAGTATCACCCCGATCGTGATCGAGGAATGTAAAATATACGCCTTGATTCCTCCTCCCCTAGCGGCGATTCTCGTTCGCTCTCATCTTAACTGCCAGCGGCGATCGTTCCGTGTACGCCTCGTCGTCACCTATACTTAGGGCTTCGATTGATGTTAGCAGAGCCATCAATTTCGAAACTGGAATCATTGTTGACGATCCAGTCGCGGTACGTTTCAATGATGCAATTTCGATGTAGCTACCTATACCGATGATGGACGCCTCACCTCCACGAAATTCATTTTTCCTTCAATCTTTCCGATAGGTAACTTCGATTCGATTCACTTAGACTGTCCTTAAGTTTAGAATTCTATTTTTGTTAATAGAAAGGAGTAGAGACTTCGCTGGATGAAATTCACAATATCTTAGGAAAGTGATCGAGATTTCCTCTGGCATCGAACGATGGCCTACCAACAAAACGCAATCAACGAAAAACGTGCGCCGCGCCGCAAAAAGTGGAGGAAAGCCACATTAGGTGCAATCGAAGATAAGGGATGGTCGATCGACTACTGGAAAAACTCCATGTCCCGTTGGAATTAATTCCCGCTCTCATTTTACAAATTCTCCCGAGTGGAAGAGGAGGATCGGTATTCTCCCGATCGGAGACGGACGACAGTCCCATTCTTCGGGGATCCTCGCGGCGGCCGATAGGATCTATCGATCCGCGGGCGTACAGTGGCTACTTACGTTGGATCGGTAGGTTTGTTTGGCGTACACGGACGCATCGTGGCAAAAATAGCCGTGGACTAGATGGGACGGGCCGATATCGGGAAAGATATCGCGCGTGGTTCGCTTCTGCCTCGATTTGAATAACAAAACGCTTCACGTCCGTCCGGCTGTCACACCGCCTCTGGAACGCGTGTGATGCTTCCAACGAGAGGCGAGCCTCTTGTTTCGACCCTCTCGAAACGTGTCTCGATGCGGGAGCCTCGCATTCTTCCCGAGATTTCATGGGAACCCCGATTTGCTAGACCCATGGTCTTTCCAACTACTTGTTTCGCCTTTTTATTAATTAATTACCTTAGTATGCATGCTTCCTTTCATTTTTTATCTCTCGACTTGGTGGTATTGCACCTTCGGTTAATGAACGGTAATTCGAACTAGTGTGTGATTTAAGGTGAACGCGAGTAACAAGTGTACACGCGCGAGGGATCGCCATGGGAACCGATATCGATTGTCGAGAGGGCGAAACAGCTCCTACGAATGTCTGCAACGGATTCGCGAATGTTTTTTCATCTGCTCGATGTTCCCGTGCCAAAACACCAATACCAAGTAATTCGATCGGCTCGACCGGGCCTGTGCGATCGGATAACCATCGAAGGTGTCGCTTTGACGTTTCGTTCCCGAAAAATTCAGCTTTTTTTCTCAGTTTCAGTCGCTGGTGGCGCACGGTGAATCGTTTCAGGATATATTGGAGCAGGAGAAGCCAACACACAATTTGACCTGCAGGGGGTTAATTTCGATTAATTCGCGGAGTGGCGTTTCACACTTTCCTAGGGGATAGGTTCGTCGTCATCAAGGGGAATGAAAAATCCTCAATTCATTAGGCTAGCCACCCTCGGCCGCCTTCCAACCCCTCTGGAAGAAATCAATTCGCCGAACGGAATAAAAGATAAGGCGAGAGGGCAGAAGCCCGGCTAATGTATCAATCATTCTGTTTGCGTAACCTCTGACACGCGTTTCTTGAACGCGCATAAACATACCCACACGCTTGCAAAGACTACAGCTAAGGGAGAAAGAGAGAGAGGTGCCAAAGAAAGGAAGACAGATGCGAGAGAACCCTCCCGAATCAATAAGCCTATGCCTAACTGCCTCTTCGTCGCACCTTTCGCTCCCTTCTCGCTCCGTTTGACCCTCTCTTAGCCCCTCTTTAGTCTTTCACTCACCCCCTCTCCAACTTCCAGCACCACTCCACGCCTTTTCAAACCGATGTTTCCTCTTTCTCTCGAATGCACGCCTTTCTTCTCTCTTCGAGGAGCGGCTCCCACTTTCTTTCGTTCTCGACAAGGTGGAGAAGTTCGACACCTCCATGGCCGACTGTGCCTTCTAGGGTTTTTCGAACCCCGCTGATTCGAATCGGAGCATTTATAGAATTCAAACTTTTCTCAGAGCTATTTGGGTACCAAACTGCTGCCCTCAAGGCTGGTCAAACTCGAGAAGAATTTAATGGAGAAGAATAATCTTTGTAGTGAAGCGTTGTGATAAAGTACGATAGTATTTCAATCCCAACGATCGGGAAAGAACTCTATTTAAATCGTCTCCACATACAACATTGATCCTCGACGAGTTGGAGAACCATCTTCTACCCCTCTCCATCGTTAAAATTAAATTTAATTACAGATTCTTTTGGAGTTAGGATCCCCCTCTTATAAATTTGTTTACACTCCAAAAATGAAGGCTGCACAACTTGGAACGCTTGCCAACTCCCAAATCGAAAATGGTGGATCTCATCAGCGTCTCAAACGGTCCGTTTCGCACCGACAATCGTTAAAATAAATCCTAAGATCCACCCGTTCCAAAGCCCTTTCGATTTCCAAGAAACGGACAATTCTGGTTCGCAGAGGGTGGGGCGGGCAGATAATGAGACAGAAAATAGGAGCAACGTGAAAATCGTTCGATCTGCTCGAAGGTGGGCATCCTGCGATCCGCGCAAAAGAATCGGGCAACTGGCCACGACCCCCCTCTGATGGGGTGGCGCGATATCGCGGGAGCGAATATGCTTTCCGTTCGGTTCGAACGAAAGGTGAGGCGCGTTCTCCATTCATTAAAGCCCGCTTCCAAGGCCTTATCGGATCTCTCTTACCGCAATGAAGGCTTTTGCTTGGCCACACCGAGGTGTTACAGTTCACGTTTAATTAGGGGCAACGCGCCGGAATGAATAAGTTAATTAGACATTCGCTGCTGCGCACCTTGAGCGCGAAACGCCGAAAAAATGATAGCTTGGCAATTGGTTCGCTATTATCTAGGCCGAGAAACTAATCGTTTGTTATATATGATAAATTGTAATGATACTTCACGATTACTATTTCTATAGAACCACTCATATTCCAAACTATTCCTCCAAACTGAATCTACATCCAGCAAGCAATAATCTTAAAAATTTTTCTTCTGAAAAATGTATGCATGTATACTCTTTTTTAAATTCCACATCTTTTAATTGCTCTGCACTGAATCTTCCACTTCCTTTCATCCGAAACTAATCAATCAATCGCGAGATCACAGGAAGCGGAAGAGCCACCCTGTTTCCCCGAAGTCCATCGACCACCCCCTTTTACCTACATGCACCACCAAACACCTCGGCTCTGGTCTCGTATTTAATTCCCTACACATTCAGCTAATCGAAATGTCTGGAATAGCGGGGATACCACGAGACCATCCCACTCCTTATATCGAATTTCCATAAGCGATCGGAGTCCCGTCCAAAAACGCCAGCCGCATTGTTCGCCGTCTAATGGGAGTCCAGGGTCTCTCTGGCCATTAATCCGCTACTGTCGAGTTAACTCGTGCCGTCCGTGAGGCCCTTTTACGATTTCCTCCCACGGATTCGAGTGTGCTACGTTTTCTGCAACGCTTTTCTGCACGCCTCACGTGTGATCGTTCGCGTGACTCCCCCGTCCAGCTTGACCTCTCTCTCTCGCCCCTGATCGCACCCTATCGCGTGGTCTCGCTCCATCGCGGTTCGCTGGTCCCCCCCTCCTCTCCTTCGAGACTACGCTCCTTATTCGCCCGCGCACGGAGCGAAATAACGAGCAAACGACCCGACTCGGTCGTAACCTCGTGGTCAAGAGTGCAGTAACGTGTCTGCCCGCCTCTATGGAAATAGCACCGCGAAAATGCGCGACTTCGCGCGCGGTAAATCCTTTGGGGCTACCCGAACGCCGTCGTACATTGGTGCCCTTCGACGGGGGAGCTCGATCCTCTGGCACGGGGTCAAGGATTTCGAGGATGTCGCTGCCAGATGATCCTTTGGACTTTCATAACTTAATGCTTGGGGAATTTGGGCATTTGGGATGTTTGGGGTGTTCAAAGCGGGAGGAATGGAGATAGTTAGCAGTGGACTAGCTAGGTGTCCAAGACGAAGGATAACCACTAAGTTAGCTAGATACACAAGAAGAAGAGTACAGAAACTACTGATAGCCATAACTGTCCAAGTTCCAACTCATTTCGTGGTCGACTCCTACCACCATTTCACTTTAGCGTCCAAGATCGTACTCCTTCGAACATCCTGACCAATTTCCAGGAAACAGAAGAATGGTGCACGTACCCAAGAAAGATACCTCCAGTGATTGTTAACCCACGAAGTTAATAGAACAATAATAACCGAATCGACCTCTGACATCCTAGGAGCGAAGAAGCTCGAGTCGTTCGGAGCCAGCAGGACCAAACGGGGGATTGTTAAGTGTTCGCGTCGAATGGTCGACACGAGTTCATCGATTTTTCCTTCTGGCCCTTTCCACCCGCGCTCGCGTGGTCGTAAAAAGCGAAACGAAAGAATCTGCTTTGGGCGAGAGAGGCGCTGCCGTTGGCGCAGGTCGAGCCGCGCGAAATGGGCTCCACGAGTTCCTCCTGGCAGTGACGGCCTGACAAATCAAGCTGAAAATTGAATTCTGGGGGCGCCCGTGGCCTTGCTGCTCGCCCTTTCCCTCGGTGTGGGTGTCGGCACGGTGCACGTGTAGGCCATAGTTACAGATTCGCGGAGGCGTGTGAGTGGGCGCCCCTTTTACGATTGTTTCTCACCACCGCGGCATTCTTGCTCTCCTTTCGTTTCGCCGATCCCTCCTCTCGACCATTAAATAATAAAATTCCCATTGCTCACCCTCCCCACCATGTTCCTCGGCTCCTCTAGGACCCAGGGAGAAATCATGTTGACCCTGTCAAGACTAAGTTGGACCAATATTCGGTTCCTTGGACATCAGGTGAAGTTGGAGGTTTCACGAGCTTTTTAAGGATGAAAGGAAGCCAGGAAAAAATTATTAATCCAAGTGGAGGATCAATGGACCTGGACTGTCTACCCTGTCTTCAACGTGAACATTTCTTTCAAACAACTTTTGCAAAGCGTCCTGTGTAAATTATAACACGATTCTTATAACACTGCAACAACCATATTTCGTCTCGTCGATTGGTCCTCTGCATGGTTAAGGATCCTCGATTCGTCACGACGTCACGAAATTACGTTGCCTCGAAGATTTCACGATCGACCGACTCTCCTGGAAGATCCTTTCGACGCGTTTTCTATCGGCGCGATAAAAATGACTTTAAACGGTCGTCGAGGCTCACTTTATTGCCGCGGCGTCGAGGATAATTTCCTTTCCCTTACGAGCCTGTTACAGGTGTTTAGCGCATTGATCGATGGAAGCATCTGGCGATCGAAGTGGATCACGCGCGCCACCGGATTACGTTCGTCTCGTAAAAGGTTTATTGGGAAATATTTTACGTTCCCTTCTTGTTGCGCGAATCAAACACGAGCCTTTACGCGCGAGCTTACACGACGATTAGAATAACTTTTATTGGCAGTTTTCTGTGATGATCCGTGTATTTCCACGCGAATTGCGGTAATATTGTCTTTAACAATGATAATAACTGTTTATTAGATAGTAAGAATTCCGTTCCTCAATTGGAATTTTGTTAGAATCGAATCGGCCGATTCCATTCCAATTTACATGCTACAAAGAAGGTAGCTAATACTGGATAATTTTATATTATTAATAAAACAATAATGGGGTCGCAGATTCTAAATCTGAACTCAACATTTAGAAATCCAAAATGGCGGATCCAATACCGCGAACCAAATGATACAAGGGATTTTATTTTCACTTTAAAAATGTTTCCCTACTATCAAGTTCTACGTATTTACGAGGCAAAGAAGAATATTATTTCCATTCTGACGGAAAGTATCCTTCCATTTTCGACATCCTGCCTCGAATACTTGTTCTTCCTGCGACATTCAATTTTCGAGTGGAGTAGAAGGAACGATATGCACGTGGCATCCTATCGCTGGCCACTTTGGAAGGGGATCGTTTCGCTGGAGTATTTTGTGGAGCCTGCGCTCGCTCGCGGAACAGAGGGTGATCGCGGCAACGAGAAGAGGGTCGTTGTGTGAAAACCATAATCTGGCTCGACGACACGGCTTATCTCGGTAAGCCGTGTCCTGGCCCGTCACGCGACCCATAACGAATTTTCATCCTCCCTACAACCTCCGCGAAATACGGACCGACGTACGGATCAGCGAGACGATTTCATCCTCTATCCTAATTGCTCTTCTTTGCAAAAATTCCCTGGAAATTATCTTGCCAAACACGCGGCGGTACTTGGAACTTTTAATATTCCTGTGAATCGAAAGAATTCGTTGGGGGTTAAAAGCACTCTTTGGTGCAATGATTAATATTTACACAAGCTGGTGAAATCGAGGTATTTTAATAGCATTGTTCCTGTTTTGGGCCATCTTCAGAAACGAGTAACTCTAACTCTGTATGTATGATCCTTCTAAAGAAGATCTAGGAAGATTAATTTCCTTTTAATTAGTACTATATCTCCTTATTTTATTAAACACGAATTTCTCAGCTTTCAACTCCTCGAACTAAATCTCCTAGCACTAAACACTGAAAGATCATCGCGATCAAAGTTGTTTATATCCTTCTAAGTCCCATTCTCCTGGGAAACGACGATCGCAGATTTTTTTTTTGTCCCTGAGAACCAGTGACCTGGCAGTCCACAGGCCGCGTCGATCGTGTGTCCGCTTCACTCCTCCATTCCATAATTATGCGAACGAGCCAGTCCGGCATATTTTCTCCTAAGCTGCCACCGCTACCGGGGTTTCGAGGAGTGCAAGAAAACACGAACCAGGCCGCCTATTCTAATGGCGGCTCATTAGGTTCTTTTAATCACTGACATTACGGCAATCCGGATAATTGCCGTCGCTCCGGGCCACGACGCCTGCCGTGCGTTTATTACGAACATAATGAGCCGCGGGAGCACCCGTGCCCAGGCCGTCTCCTTCGTACCCACGAGGACCGCCTGAAGATTCGTAAAGCCTCGCTCTGACGGCCAACATTCCTTCCCTCCTTTGGCCATCCATCGATACGCGGACCCGAATTTTTCATTTTCAAGTCCGTCTATCCGACCTCCTTAGGTGGATTCGGCCGACAAGTGACGGAGAGGAGCCTCCAGGAGGTTCGAGATGAGGGAATGATTACTTGATACGAAACTCAGTGGAGTAGATGTCGAATGGAAGCTTGGCAACCTTCGAGTTAATTGAATTTTCTCGCTTTTAATGGACCAAAGTCGATTAGTCTCCCGGGGAACGATACTACTTTGAATTGTAGGGTGATTTACCTGATTAGTTGAATCGTTGAGGATGTAAACATGTTGACTGTGATATTGATCATTGGTCATGGACACTTTCCAATGAAGTTAACGCTAAAAATGTTGTAAAATAACAATGGCTTTATAAAACATTGAATCGCACTATAGTTTAATCAATTGTCAAGGGAACTCGTAGAGGCCACCCTTTGTCTATACTAAAAATTAATTCATAAGCACGCGACAACTAAAAAATCCTTCCTTTTCCAAAGATAAAACAAAATTCACGCAGTAAATATTTTCTGAAACGCAAAGATTCCCCCGCGTCTCAAGCAGACGTGTGATTATGATCCCGGGGCGAGACGCTCGCGAGCGGGGAGACACGAATTCAATTTGACCTCAGGGTGATCCGACGACAAATATTTTCGTCGGCTGCGCGTCGAGAGAGCCACTTAGGCATTTTACATAAGGGTGCGACGTAGGAAGGGTCCGGTATGCCAGACACGCGCCGTGATTTGTTTTCTCCTTCCCCTGTTGACGCCATCCCATATCCCGGCAGCCCTGGAAAATATTAACTCGATTCGCAGCTCGTTGAGGAAACTGCCAAGTGTTCGTTGCCTCTCGAAGAAGACACCCCTTGGCTGTCGATATCGACTATCTTGGAGCGCCCCTTCCCCTTTTCGCCATCTTTATTCTCTTCGTTGTGTGAAAAATTGATTTACAGAGTCCTAGAAGATTCTAAACGTAGAATTTAGAAAGAGGCAAACTGTGTGTACTGATGCTATTCAGTTTATACACAGAACCTCTTAACGTTAAAATTCAATCTACAATCAAGATCCCTGTATACTACAGACTATAAGGGCCTAATCTCCCACAGCACGTCTCCAAACTTTCAACCCTTCAACTCGACTCTTCATTCCCGCAACTTCACAGAGTTGCGATAAGCTCGAACCCAAAGTTTGGTGTCTAACGTAATCTCAAGTCTTTCCCTTTCTGCTCCGTTCACGGTTCCAAGGTCGTCAAAACTACCACGATGGAGAATCCGTATCGCTCGAGCAAGCACCCACCTCGAGGAGGTCGAGAACGAGGGCACGGAGCTGTTTGACCTGGCTTAATGAGGCCTGCGACGCGGATTCCTCGTGGTGCGCATGTGCGCCTCGCGTACGCGCATGCGCCCTGCGAGCGGGGGATTTGAGGCGAGCCTGTGCCGCGAATCTATGCAAATGAGCGGCCAATTATGTTGCGAACCCGCAAAAACTGCGCCTTGTTAGAGGGACGTCGTGGCGGGGTGATGTAACGACGGCCAGACAAGCTCACAAAGCCCCGGCGACGAAAGGGAAGAACCGAAGAAGATATGGATCCCTCCTGCTCGATCGGCCCTCGAAGCCTAGACCTCGTGGCGAGATCGCAAGATCCGCGGAATTGATTCGGAACTAGATCGCCGGAGAAGGGGAACTTTTGGTGTCCAATGGTTCGGAGACAAAGGACTTGTGCACCTGGAGGAACGCTGTTGCATTTCTTGTTAAATTGGGTAGATACATTGATAACCCTGTAGTTCCAGCTTTATCTTGCAAAGGTGTGCATTGACGTAAACATGGAGAGGATCTGAAAGCCTGGAGCAGAGGATTCTGAAGCTCAGTGACTGTTCGTCTACCGTACGAAGGATCAGGAGTCAGGATTTGAGTTGTAGGATCTCGATCTGGATGTCTAGAGCAGAAGATTCTGAAGCATAGCGATTGTTTGTCTACCATATGAAGGATCAGGAGTCGAGATCCTACAACTCAAATCCCATTCTAGATAGCCTCAACCCTTTATTATTCTACATCTACACCACGGAACCACCATGTTCAAGAGTCAACCCGGGGACCCGCCTGAGAACCCGCGTACATTCTCGAAGCCTAGACACTTCCAAGCGTCTATCGCGATCCCGCCCCATGAATATCCAAAGATCAAGAGTCACCGGTGGATCGCTGAGAACCGGGGGAGACGTTCCCCGGGCTTCGGGTCCGCAGCACGATGGACGAAAGTCTCGTCATTACGGGTAACGATCATTTCCATCGTGTCCGCGACTGATTTTCGTCGGGAACCGGTGGTTGGCGGCGTTGGATTAGCAATCCAGAAGCCGGTCGTTCGAAGACGTCCGGAGATACGAGGCGATGCCGGAGCGCACCTGAGCGCACCAACGAGCCAGGGGTCTAACGAGTCGAACAAGGACAGGATTAGGGGAGACGGTAATAAGCCGAGCCAATGAGAGTGCCAGAGAGGGTAGCATGTCCCGAGGGACAAGTCGGAGGAGGATACACACTGCTCAGGCCTCCTAAAGTAGATTCGTGCCGTGCCGTGCCGGTATATAATGACGCGCTCGCGCGCCAGACGAGGAGAGACGAAGGAAAAAGAGGTGGGAGGAGGACAAGGAACGACGGGAAACGAACCTGAAGACGAGGCGCGCAAGAGGACGCTCCGATCCTCCTCGTCCAGCGCGGCGAGCAAGCTTCGCGAGCGACCGAGACGCGCGAAAGGGAGAAACGCCGGTAGAGCGAGGCTAACAATGAAGGGCAGAGGAGAGAAAACAGGAAAAAAGCGCGACGAGGAAGAAATAAGACCACGAAGACGTCGAGCAACGAGAGGGGGGCATCTTCGAGTGTCGGCACCTCGCCGCCAGAGCGGACCACACACGTCGACGAGTGGCTCTCAATTCGAGGATACCTTGCCCACTTTCGCAGCCATCCATCCCCCGCAGACAGGAATTATGAGGAAGATGAAGTCGATCTCATAAGTATTCGTACCTTTTATATCTATTAAAGACATTTTGTCTAAATCGATTCATAGGTTTTATGTTTTCAAATAAATTTCTTATTATAAACATATACATGTGTGAAGTCTATGTATACATTTATAATGAATCATTTATTTGGAAGCATCAAACCTGTCAATTAATTTAGATAAATTTCTTCGATAGACATAGAGGGTACTTATGAGGCTGACTGTAGATGTCACCTGGATCGGAAACGGAAACGGACAGGGTTGTTGGTACCAAGGGCGGTTGCTGATGATTTCAACCTGAGAGTACTGCACGGACTCTTCAGTAAATAGGATAAGCAGTGAACAATGTCCTTGGCACCGGTACGTATCACCAAATGAAAATAGCGATAAATTCTATCTACAGTGCCAAGATCAATATTCCTATCTTTATCTCCAGGTCTTCTAATAGACTTCATCGGTAAATACCACGAAGATCAGTAGCAGCACTAAAACATGACATCACCTTTTACAAACGAACATATGAGCAAAGTTCCAACTATATCAGCGCCTGCCAGTTCTCCTCGTTAGCTCCGAAGAAAAATTACAGCCACCGTCGATAATTAAATCCAATCGACATCAGCCATCGGTAAGACGTCGCGTTGGGACTCCCCAGGTGTTTTTATAAAATTCCTCTGGCTCTCTTCATCCTCCGAATCGCTCAAATGCCGACTTATCTCGCGAACACCCAGTCTCGCGGCAACGGCGAGCCGCCTACAAACTATACGACAAGAGAAACAGGTAGAGAGCGATAAGGGTTAATTTATAGATCAAATGTTTGCTCAATAGGACTGGCGGTTCGCAGAGTGGAAAGCAAAGAGACGGAGATATTCGCGAGCCGGTGGAACGGACACGCGAGATTAAATACCGCGGGCAACATCGATTCATCGGATTACAATTTATGCGTGCGTAAGCAACAGGCGCGATTTCCAGCGCTGGTTGCCCGTTGGAAAGCAATATTTCGATGGCGAACGGCTCGAAATCTCGACGAACGGTCTTGCTCCGCTCGCAGTGGCAATTTCGAGAATCTCGTTCGCTGCCAGATGGAATCAGGAAGCTGGTAAACCTAACTGGCGATCGAGGTAAGCGCACCGTAATTTCGACACCCAGTTAACGACGGTTTTAATTTATTTTATTGATGTGATTATTAATAGTACGGCGATAGCGTTATGTATTTCATTAAAGATGGTGAAACCAACTGGTTAAACTGGTGCCTGAGGTTAGCGCACTTAATTGTGACGCTAAGTCGATTATCTACACCTTCGATTTATTCTATTGATGTGATTATTAATAGTCTGGTGATAGGTTTGTGTATTTTATTAAGGCTAGTGGGCCTGACTGGTTGAACTGGTACCCGAGGTAAGTGTACTTAATTTCGACACTAGTCAATTATCGACTCCAGTCGATATCGATTTGTTTTATCGACGTGATTACTAACTGTTTGGTAATAGGATTATGTTTGTAATTGGTTCTGACTGCGTTCGAGTTTGTTTACTCGCGAACTGAAGAAACAACTGGAGAAACAGGTAGTATTATTTTTAATTTTTGTGTAATAACGCGAGCCTGTCCATTAGCGAAGAGAATTGCAATTAATCGACGATCGTAGTATTCAAGCGAATTAATTTAAATGATGCTTGCTTGGTTATTTTACGACGATTGAAATCAGAAGGAGCATACGTAATGACGGGTCCCGCCGCTGGCCTCGCCATCGGCCCCGTTGGAATTATTTCCTGGACGTTTCTCGACGCGTGCTATGTGCAATTACAATCAATGAATGGAACTCACTGTAATTCCGTGACAAGGAAATGGAACTCGTTCAACTGTAGATGCATAATCCTTGTGAAAAATTGTTGAAACGTGCACTTTATTCGTACACCTTATAACAACAATTGTTCAAGGCGTCGAGGTGTCGTCCCATCCTAACTCAGACTCATTTATCAATTTTCCATCAATTACATGAGCCGTTCATTGCACAAATTAACTCCATAAAACAAAAAATTGAGAAATGCGACGAAATAATGTAATGCATTATTTTTCCAAATTCCGATCATAATATAAATTTAAATAAACATTGTAGATTGCATGAATACAGATGTAGCTTTCATCTGACGGTATATAAAATTAATAAGAAAGAATAGTTAAAAAATAATCGTCGGTAACGTTACAATTTTTATGTGATTGGTGGAGTTAATCGATTTGTTCACTGAACGACTCGTATGCACATTAGTAAATTTTTCCTATACTATTACAGACATTTAAGTTGCGATGAGTATGAACTCTACATGGACATAGCTGCTATGCTAACAAGACAGCTTTCCAAGAGTACCTTCATTTCGTGTTACGCAAAATATAATAATCATTAATTACAAGCACACGAAATTCTGAGCACACCAATTGCACGAAATAACGTGCTTGGGAGCCCCAATGATGTGTTCGCAGAAGGTAGAGCTGCGAGTTCGAGTCGCACGGTGACATTAACGTGTCGCCACCTGTGCTCGGTCGCCGGGAGCCATTATTACCTCTGCAATCCCTCTTCGACTCGTTATTCCCATTCCTCGTGATTTCATCCTCCTGGCAACGGTCAACTGTTCCCTTCGACGCTAACAAACTTTGAGGAGGAAGCTGCTCCTCTTCGTAATTGCGAGAAAATGTATCGCAATTACATCCAGCGACGACTGCTCGTTGTGATTATCGATTATAATTCCCAACATGTCGGATATACTAGATTGGCTGCCAGTGAACGAGTGGCGAACAGATTTCACGAGTCCTGCGTCTGTGTATCTTCAGCCGTGATTGGGCAGTACATTAATTTCAAGGATTTTTGCGTGGAAATAACCCTCGAGCATTTGTTTCATTGTTTCGATTCTCCGTTCCTTTACGATTAGCTTGAGTAATTTGTGAGCATATAGTTCGCGGAGAAATTATGATTAAGATTGTATTAACACAGCTTCAATTTAAATGAATCAACGAAGGTGATTTCTTCTGAAAATTTTTCGTTTATTCCTACTTTTGCCTTTGGTCTCAAAAACCAAAAATATTTCATCCTCGAAGACAACCGGTACCAATTTATTTGTCCATTAACAACTGTTTTAGAAAATAATATTTTTTCCTTCCTCCCAATAAAGAGTAAAGAGTACTACCCAAATGCCCGCAACAGGCTGCATTCTGACTTCAAACCGGGGCTGCTCGCCTTATTAACAGGAGCAGAATCGCCATCGATTCTCCTGTCGAACGAAACGTTTGCGTTTTCTCCTTTTTCTTCGTCCTTTCCCCGGTTGGGTCGTTTTTATCCAGCCTGGAAGCCTGCGACGAGGGTCCGCGATTCCTTCTTGCTCAGCATCTGGCTGCGCAATACGTCTTCTTTCTTTGCTTCTTATTCCCAGACCGGAGTCGCCGTGTTCGGCTTGGCGTGCACCGTTTTACGCCGCGCACGACGGAATTGCGATTTCTTCGTCGTGTCGGGGCCTCTCCGACTCGAATGAGCTCGCTATTTCAATTAAGGGCTCGAGCGTTCATTTGTAAGCACCGTTATGGCACTAGCCGCGGCTGTATCGTGATCGACGACGAATATTCCTCGACACGCGAGACACGACTCTTTGGCCTCTTCGCGCTCGCCGCTTGGGAAAGCTTGTGTTCTCCTCGAGGAACTTTTCGCCATCTTTGTTGGTTCTTTAATCTGCGCGATAATCGAATCACCCTCTTACACGTGTGTCTTCGACAGTGACGTTCATTTTATTTTGAATATTCCATCGAGAGCGTGAAGAATTTTTTTTCAGCGTTTCCTTGACGATTTTTGGCGCACAGAATGGGCCACCGAAGGCCATCGCGCGCACTTAGAGCAGAAAATGCTTTCAGGTAGCCGTGACAGGTAGACGAGCTGGACGCAGGACGCAGGGGTCCGTTATCCTGCCGAGATAATCTGATTTCCCGTGACTGAGATGTCAAAACTGTGTCGTTCTAGACAGGTTGGCCCAATGGTGCGCGATGAACCTCGTCGAACTTTGTGGAAACGTGATTCGCTTCGACGTTGGAGAAATTGTAAGCATTTGGAAGTTTTTTTTGGCGAGGAATGACTCTTGAAAGTCTCTTTCAAGAATTGAGAGCCAATTCTGGTATTTATTAGAGAATTTTGTACACTTGTGCATTGTAGAAATTTGAAAAACAAGTACCCAGCAAAAATGGCACCTTTCGAAGACTGTCTCTTGATCGTTAAGTTAATGTAGGAAAATAGGATGAACACTAGGCATAGCTAGGCAGTGTTACATCGTAAAACGTACCTGTGATTTACCGTAATCCCCGGTTTCGTCGTTTGGACCTCGGAATATTTATCCTGCGACGGATTATCCGGCTTAAAAAGTCATAAGTCGTGTTTACGTTTACCCGTCGCTGGTAGAGAATCCGATGTTCCCTGCGAGAATCGCAGAGGCAGTTTCCTTGGTCGACATTCGAATGAAATTCGTGTCCTGGGTGCCTGACTTTCCGGAAGATTCAAGAATAACACTCGATTTACCTGCTAACAACAGGATCTGTACACCAGCCAACCCTTATTCCGCGCGAAATCTTCCATTATGCTTTTACGGAAAGTGTAACACAAAAGTATGTTTATTTTCCACTGGCACAAGCGTTTCTGTGGCTACGTTGTAAGGGATTTTCCGGTAGGATCGAGTAGGAAGTGTTTGGAACTTTGCTACTGGAGCCATTTTTACCATTTGTAACTTTGCGACTGGGCCCATCTTTACTATTTACCTTTTATTATTCCAGGTTTCCCTTATTTTCAATAAAACCTTCCACTATATTTCTACGCTCGACATATTTTTGTGTCTACGTTTATCGAAAAACTTTCTTATTGCAATCTGTTCATACGAAAAGTGGCCTACCTACACTCTTATTTTTGTGAAACTTTCAGCGGAACAGAGCGTCATTCGGTCTATTTTGACATCGGTAATGCGTGTCGAGGAAAACAGCGCGTTTAGAAGAGCCGAAAGGGCGAGCGTGTCGAAAGCAAGGGCCTCGAGCAAACAGGATTTGCCGATTAACTTTCGAGGCACCCGTGATCCCTTCGGTCAGCTACGGGGCACAGTGGGTCAGGGTCGACTTTTTGACTTCTCGACGTCCAGGAAATTTCGACCACGGCTGGAACGAATCTCGCGGATGAACGTACACCTTGCAGAGTATTTCCGAAATCCGTGAAAAGGATCGTTCACGGTGGTTTCCGCGGCACCCTGCGCCCATGTTTTACAAAGCTCGTTTACGACGGTCGATCTTGTTTCCTCGAAGCAACATCTTTTCGCACCACAACCGTGGACGTTGCCTCTATCGCGTCGATTTCACGCTTTCTCGTGGAATGGAAACATTCGTCGTCCGTTCACTCAATCTTACAAACTGAAAGATCTTAATCGCTTGAATTTCCAGCACAGTTGTTTTATTTGCTAGAACCACTTCGCAATGAGAACACTAGGATCTGCTCTAATTCCCTTCGATAGAAAATTAAAAGAAGAAAGGCCTGAAAAAATTGTCCAGCTGAAAGAAGGCAATCGAGTGTACGTTCCAAGGGCAGGGAACGGCCTCCTAAATTTTTCTGCTCCCTTCGAGACATTTTCGCCCTAGAATGAAAAAGAAGAACGCTTCCTGAGCGACGGACCCCCTGGCGCGCAATTGGTCACAGTGAACAATGAGGCCCCCCGTAAAGCCCGAGTATAAACAAACCCTTCTTCGACTACCAGGCCTCTCTCCTGACTGGTGGCCCCCGGGAACGCTCACCGCAATGAACAATAAGGACACAGATCCCCTTTGTACGCGTGTCGGTCATCCCTAGTCCCAGACTCCAAAGGAACGAAAACTACTCCTGGATGTTCCAGCCTCTGGCAAAGAAAGTGGATGAAGTCTTGTCTGATTGACAAGAGAACTCGCGTGGAGTTTCACGAACTCTTCGATAATAACTAGGTACTATAAAGGTCGATAGCTTGCTATGCGAGTGGCGCTATAACTCTACGTTGTAGCAAGTGATGAATCGACAGGTTTTGATTAGATACTCGCCATCATCCTCGGAATAATGGAATCATTTCTTGAAAACACGCATTTTCCATAGGAGCTCCGTTACGTATCAATTGTTAGTGCTATGGTGAAGTATTTCTTTGTTACACACCATTTCTTCATTATATTTATTATTTCTTCTCCTATTAGAAGGACTGCAGTTCCACTAGAAGTCGTTTCACCAGGTCTGAGTATTTTCAAAAGTGAATTCTCGCCGTTTTCATTGCGAAACGAATGCTCGAATTGGAAAGAATGCGAAGGGCAGTCGCGAGTGAAATCGTGCCTCCTGGAAAAATTACTCGGCTCACGGAGGCCCACACCGTGACGAAATCGATGGGCTTTTCAGGTACTGGCCTTTTCCGGTGATAACAATCCGGATGGAACGAATTGTGTTTTCGAAACATGGACGCCTTTGGATTGTCGGAGCCGCGCCGTGACCGAGAAGTCCGGCGACACCTGCGCCTCGTTTTCTCAGCGAGACTAATCCGAGGAGTCTCGAACTCTTCGGGCCTCCTGACTCATCTTTTTCTTGGTCGGTGTCTCCGTGACCTGCTTGAGGCGTATGAAGAGACGTTTCGTACGGAAATGGGTCTTTGGTAGGTGATAACCTGGTGCAGGTGATTCTTGGGGTATTAGATGAAGAAAGGGGGTAGTGGGTTAAAGGTGAGGGGGTGAGGTCAGTTGGTTCAACTAGTAGGCAAGGTTTATAGGTTTATGTTAACCCTTTGATGTCCTATGGCGAGTCAAACTCGACAGAACTGTACTGAAATCAGACAATCTGGAGTGCAAAGGGTTAATAGTGAAAAAGAAGGAAAGCTCAGTTAGAAGCTCAGGTGAGTCGACTGATCTACTGCGAATCAACATTCACATATCCACGAAGTAAATCTCGCGCTAGGATTTCAACAAAAATTTAATCCCTTTCTAGAAGCAAGCAGATGGCACAGAGGAATTCCGAACGATATTAACTATCATATGCCTGCTACTACATTAGGCATCGGAATCTCGAGAACCCTCTCGCAGAACTGTTACCCCATACGCGCCACTTCCAAAGACACCAACCCCGGACCCGAACAAGACGTCCCTAACAAAAACTCTCCGCGTGAGGAGTCCGAGGGCCATCCATCACGGACGGTAGAACAGAGACCAAGGCACCCTACCGAAGCTAACATCAAAACACGCGGGAAAACCTGATTAATGCCGAACAAGAACCGCCTCGCTCAATCTCCCTGATTCATCGCGTAATAATCGAGGCTGCTTCATCGCCCATTCTCGCGCGCTTAGCGCGATGCGCTGCTGGAGGATCGGTCGGAGGGACTTTGTCTCGGTTCGCCACAACGGTGAACTTCTTTCCGCCGCTTAATGCCTCTGCTATTACACGAGGAACCAGTTTCCAACGGCAACGTTGGCTAATTTTCTTTTCTGTCGTATCGTGGAGAGGTGGAGAAATAATTGGAGTAAGCTGAACGGTTTCAGGTCTTGAAGGCTGTAGCTCTTTAAGTACTGGGAACAGTGGGCAGTGTTATTCTTTAATCAGTGCGAGAATTAACAAAGCAGCTGCTGAAGGGAGGTGTTTGCAATGACTAGCCTTCTTTTTTGAAGGGTACTTGAAGTTCAACTCTAAAAAAGCAAGAGCAGAGCTAAAAAGCTTTCTTAACGCTGGCAGTTTGATGCAGCATGATTCTCACGCTAGTGGTCCTTAGCTCTAAGAAAGGAAGAGCAGAGCTAAGGAAATCTTTTCGGATACTCTTTCTTAACGCTGGGAGTTTAATGCAGCATGATTCTCACGCTAGTGGTCCTCAAAGCTATCTTAAAACCTACGATTGGATATAATTTTTGCTTACTCTCAGGTTACTTCTTGTAGCTAGTTTAACACAACCACTGCTGGGGTAACCCAGCACAACCCAGGAACCAACCCAGAAGGATATCGACGAGTTCGACCAGGTGGGCTGCTAGGAGCCGCGGAGCAGCCCGTCCAGCCGAAGACGGGCGCACAGCACGATCCTCTTCATCTACTTAACTTGTGGCGAGCGTTCGCGGCGTCGTCGGGCAGCTCGTTACCAGCGAAGAGAGCCACGACCATTAGAATAGAAGGCACTGGGCGCAACCGCGGGTTCAGCTTATGCGAGGCCTGGGGCCTGGGCAGCGCCATATTCGGCCGGGCCGAGGTGCTGGATTACGCAGAACACGTACCAATTTTACATCGGCTTCCTCGAGCCGACCGTCCTGGCCCCAGCGGTTCCAACGTATTCGTGGCGTTTTTCGCTCGCCGTCCTCGGATCTGTACACGGCCCGTTCGCTCGCTCGTAAATGGATTAATGTGATTAACGGGCGCACGGGGAAAAAGTCCGTCCTCGGTAATTGGTTCTCCTGTTGGGTTAGGCGGGTCGTATTGTTCCCTTTTGCCGCTGGGACACGATGGCAGAATGCGGTTTAGGGGTGGGATAGAAAAAATCTGAATGACGAGTCCCCCTTGCTTCGATAGCTTAACGGACGAACGGGTAATTTATGTGGCGATCTTCGAGAAAACCTGGAGACCTGAACGGTCGTCGATGTTGACAGGAACGGAGCGTGGTCTCTTTTCATAGGAATTGTGCGAATGGTTCGAGTCTATTTTCCTGTTTTTCCGGGGTACGAAGGTTTACGTTTTAATCAACGCGATCAAGGTTTTTAGGATAAATGTGGCGTATAAGTGGGTTGCTCGAGAATAATTCCAGGACGAGGTGACCCCTATGAATTCCGAATAAAAGTTCCGGACATCTACTGTGGAAATTTCTTTCCATCTCTGTGAATTACTCGGAAACTTAACCAAGTAGATAATCTTATCCATAACTTTCTTGCACTCCCTGAAGACAATTTGTTGTAGTTAACAGCTGGTACAAAAATTCCTGCCCGATAATCTTCAATGCCTACGAACCAAGTTTCATCAAGCCTCGACATTGTCGATTCGCGATTGTTTCCCTGAACTAAATCGAGTTCTCGCTTTCTGAGAGCCATCGTGAGCCCAGTTGGACTGTTTGCGAGGACCCTGATCCTCAGTAACAAGTCTCCCGCGGGCTGTAGGAGCGTCTCGACGAGAGACAACGCGGTCCGCCTTGTTCATCACCTCCCCGCCGATAAATCAGTACACTTTGCGGTTCCCCATCGTGTTAGAACGGTTCATAAGCGGCATACCGCTTCCCCAGGGTTCGGTTATCTTCGCGTGTACCGGGTGTACATTATCTCAGCCAGCGTATAAATATAGCCAGGCGATCGCGGGACGCGTAACAGGCCGTGAAAACGAGCAAACGTTGCCAAGGGTTAGGGCGAGCGCATCATCCCTCCGCAGCAGGGGAGGTGGGAGTGGTCGACGAGTGTTTATAAACGGGATTAGGGGAATCATCGACGGCGTGTCTCGTGTGGCTCGAGGGTGTGTCTGGCCAGGGGATTTAAAGGGGGAGTGCACTTTCGTAGATGTACGACAGGCCTGGCCCGTCGGATACTTTCAATCAGCCCGATTGATCGCGTAGTTATCTGGATTCACGCGTCCCGACGCTCGCATTTATTACCAAAGCCTTCCCCTCCTTGGCAGAAAACATTTGTGGCCAGACGTACGTCTGGCCAACTGAATCGTTTCGGAGATCTCGAAACGTCGAAGATGATCGCTTGGAGGACGTGGGTACAATTCGGAAGGATGATATGGAGTTATGGACGTGTATTTAATTGACGAGGAATTGGTTGTTCAAAATGTTAACAGGGATTTTATTCATTGTACTTTTAAGCATATCGAGGGTGCATTATTCGAAAGCTACTCGATTAATGTTTTGTTCGTCATCAGATTGGTAACCTACGTTATGATGTATACAATACAATCGACCTCATCCAAACTTCCAATTCAACTATTATACTCGAATCCATCTGACCCGTGTCACTGCAGCCTAATCGTGAATCGGACATGGAACACACTTTCGTCGCACTTGGTGCACCAGCTCGCAGAAACGACGTCGTCGAAAGCGATTCTCAAAAATTGCGCCTGAAAGTCGCGAGATTGCGGGAGGATTTCGCGACGCCTGCTTCGGACGCGCATGGCTACGCGCAGGCTTCTGCTCTAGAAAATATCGCTGGGCCCTCGAAAAAGCAGCGTGAGAGGGGAGGGGCGCTCGCACGCGAGGTTGCATGTGTATCGAGCATCGCTGGGCGTCGCCAGCGATCGACCATGCCCCCAACTTCCCCTGTGGGAGCAACGCAGTGGGGACGCTCGACGTTCGATTGGTCGGGAACCGGTTGGCGAGGTCGTACCTGCATTAATTATTCTAAATAAGTCGTCGCCCCTGCGGCGGCTGATTATAGAGTTTGCAGTGCCATAAATAGAACCCGTTTACAAATCGCGTTCGGGGAATAATGATCGCCGCGGCGAGATCCCGCGTCCCGTTCTTCCTTTTGCAAGCCCAACGAAAAACCCAATCAATCCCCGACGTACGAGCCTCGCGATTGGTCTCGCCCTAGGCGTTTTCTCTTTTGGATCGGAGTCCTTCGACGTTGCGCGCAGGGATCAGCTTCTAACGAACGAATTAACTGCGTTTGCCCTGCGATGGAGCGTTCTTGTTGGAATACATTGGCAACGGAGAGATGGATGACAACGTCTGGGCCTCGTTGCGTCGCAGAAAGCCCTTTGGCTGCTGTCGGAACACTGGTTGGGCACTCGAGGGCCGTGTTCGAATGAATTAACAGCGGCTCCGTTTTTGCGAGCCGGCGGTTTGGAAGAAATGGGTCGAACATATTTGCTTTGTTAATATTGTACAGATCGTCAATCTTGAGGTTGATCGCTGATGTAGTAGGCGAAAGGAGATTGTACTCGCGACGTGTTAACCCTTTTGTGCTAGCAGCTGGACGCAGCGGCAAATTATTTCCTTTCTTAATGCGCTTCGGAGTGCTTTCTCGAAAATGTGATTTAAATTGTGTAGGCTGCTTTATCGTTGTATCGTGTTTCAGATATTGATCAAGTGTGTTCATGACCAGGAGTCGTTCCCACCACTGTTTATGTTTCTCCAGCTAGTGCCACCCGTAAACCTCTGCGTTTATGGCTCGATTTCAGGTCTAATACGGATTCCTGGAACGTGCTACATTTTAGGAACATCTGCTGGTAACGCTGATGCTTCAGGCGACTAATCAAACCAGGGGTTGAGGCTCGCTGTTCTTCGCGAAAAAATTCTCTACCCGTGTTTCCCTAATTGATAATTGATGGTACCGATTTTCGAGCATCTGAGGGACTGTAATCTTGAAAAAGCATACCGAACCAAATGAGTTTAGCGAGCAGACCTTAAAATGAAAAAACGATATCGTTACCACGAAGGGGTTAACAATTTCCACCTACAAACCTATCAACGCGATATTTTCCAAGACTTTCACGAGTCAATTACCCCCGAAGGAGCCTTCTCGCGAACTAAACTTCCACTTACAAATCAAATTTTCATAGCTAAAAGGCCAGGTCGATTATTGGTCGAATTTCGGAGCATCGCCGACGAATACCACGTGTTTTGGAGCAGAGAAAGACGTTGTTGAAAACTAGTTCGGAGGCTCGATCCCTTCCCGTCCGTGTTCCGGCTCGAAAGTAGTATAGAATGCGGCCCCGCTCTTAGACGAGGCCTCTATTGATCGATAGACACGTTAAGGTTATTTATGGCGGCTATCTCTATTATTGTTCTTACACGAATCGAGCCAGGGACTAACGATCGCTTTGTGGTTCACGTGGCAGCTGGTATCCCTCTAGGTGTGGTCATTAATAAAACCGTAGACCGTAACAACGATCTTACACGTTTCTTCGCGAACTTGGCGTTGCCCGAACAAAGGAGTCGCCTTCCGTTCGGTTAGCCAATCCGACCGCGGTCAGATACGAAATTTTCGAACGCCTCTGGCGCGCAACTGTTTGTCGCACGCGTATAAACGAGTTAACCGCGAAACGCGGGTATTTCCCCGACGTGAAAAACTGGCGAACAAGTATCTTATCGCGCCACGGTTGTCGCGCTATTTGCATTACCGATTAAAGGTGACAAAGAAATTTGACATCAACAAATTAGTCGCGTTTCCACGATTATCGTATCACTTGAACAATTACCGGCCACCTTGTATAAAATATTGAACGTGTCGCGGCGATTAGCGTCTCGTTGGGAATGGTTGAATTGCCGAAAGCAACCAAGTAGAAACACCATTTTTGTTTAACATCTGACGGTGCAATTCTCTCACGTGTCCAGAAATCATGTAACAAATGATCGATAACCGTCCACGTTGGTTTGACACGTGAACGACTCGTTAATTGCAGGCTAACGCGTATCGCGCGATAGTGTGTGTGACCTCCTTGTAGATGAATTCGATTACGGCCGTTAATTGCAGCGTTTTTAACGACGGCTGGTTAAGAGTCTCGCGTGTTTGTAATGCATAGGCTCACTCCTTTCGTGTCGCGAGCAAATAACGTTTCCACAGAAGAAGAGTGCCTCGCTCGATTAGACGTTGAAAGAGTTAATAGCTGTAATTTTCCCTGCATCGGTGGAGTGTGACATCGCTGTTTCTAATGACGTTAATTACGCCAACTGTCCTTAAACACACGACGGAATCGTGGCGATCTAAACTCGCGGAAGCGATAAGTTACCTTTCACCGTCAATAGGGTGTTATACCTCATTTGCGTCGAAACAAAAACGAATTCTCTTTTTTTGTACGCGTAGATGGATAGGTTTCTTAGAAATGATATAGAAAAGAATTTGTTGAAAGAATTGTATCAGCGATAGGAATATAATGCCTAGAGCGATGGCGTGGAAGCGTTGATGCGTCGGGCAGTATTAGCTACAACTCCATTTTGAGTCCTCGCGATTAAGGGAGATATGAAAAATATTTTTCGGAAGCTTATTTTGTGTTCTATTCGAGGATGTAACATTCGTTTCGATGAGGCGTACGGTACTCCTACAAAAAATTATCCGCTAGCAAAAATGTAATTACTCCAATACCAATCACTTTAAAACTTTATTGTCCATTCAAGAAATTTCTGAAACTCAAAGAATTCGCTTTCTAAAGATAGCATTCTTGACTACCCATTTAAAATTCTCAATTTTCAAGTAAAATTGGCCGTAAGTAAGTTGTCACGTGGTCGTATCGAACGATCAGCGTCGAGGATACGAACCCTTCGAAGAGCAGCGGCTGTCACAAATCCAGCTCCGAACAAACAATCAATTCAATCCCTCGGATCGAACACGAAGTGGCCTAACGATTGATCGACCGTGAAGCAGAGTCACGTGACAGAACGTAGTCGGAAGTGCGGAGGCAACAAGGAGAGAATGGACGCGGAAAGGGAGTCTGCAGGCCAGCATCTGCCGCGGAGATGGATAATACATTTGTTCGTTAACCGTCCCGGAGCCCCACCCCGAAAAAAAGGCGTTGGAGCTGGATAGACGCTCGGGCAAATTTTTGTATAAAGCAATTTCGACGTCGGCCACGATAAAATCCACGTCAGCGAGAGAACGCTTGTCGACTCGAAGAAATGAATTAGCTGCCTCCTGGATGGGAGAGCTTGGTGGGGAGGAACAAAAGTATGGAGTAGTGGGTACCGGTAAAGTGGGAGGGGAGGCTGTGTAGGCGTGGCGTCGCAGGGAGGGGCGAGAATGTGGGCGATATCTCCGCGCGAACGCGGGTGGGGGATTAAAATGGGGCGGGGAGAAGCTGCGGCTCTTCCTAAGATTCGCAGTGGCGCGGATACTTCCGATTCTTCGGCTAAAACTCTGAGACGGACGTGACTTGGCTTCGAAAACGTAAATTTCATTAATCGATTTCTCAATTTAGATCGATCCCTACGTTATTATCGAGGATCTTCGGTTAATTTTCTGAGAGGAGTATGTAAATGGTTAAAGAGTAATCTCAAGGAGGCCCGTATAGTCTCAAGAAAGTTTAACATCGGAGTGACCGACTATTTCGGAACTGTATAAGAAGCAACGCAGTTCGCAAGAAGTGCAGGAGCAGATGGTTCTCGAAATGGTGCGAGGGTGGAAGGAGCAACGAATAGGACAAAAATCGCGTCGCTGTTGAAACGAGACTGGAGCGTTGCAGCGGCATCGATCGCAGCGGACTCTAGCTCCAGCCCCCTACTATCCCTGCCACTGGTGGTGGGGACTCGTCAACGAGAGGGGAGTAAGGTAGACCTTACGGCAGAGGGCGGAGCTTGTGACTGTAGAGTTAATAGAGATACAATCGAGGGTGTCTAGTGCACTGCACTCCAGGCTGGGGCGTAGGAGGAGTGAAGGGGCGATGGGGGGGCGGAGGGGAGAGCGGTAAGTAGGGACCACAGTTCCCCTAGTTTAGACATCACTGAGCGACGGATGGACAGCCAGTCAGACCCGTCACAGCACTCGCTCGAGTCCTCGGAAACCTCGGGAAAAGCCAATACGAAGGAGACTGTCTCAGGCTTGGAGCAGATCCAGCGTCGAACCGTTAATCTCGCTTAGGGCAACCGGGACACCGGACTCTGCGGCGTCTCGCTGTTAGGCGAACCATAGCCACGTGATCGACGCGGCGCACCATCGTCCAAAACATCACGCGATAACGCACGAGGACCCTGAAAATTCGGTGACGCGAAGTCAAGGGACGATTCGTGTTTACAAACAATCAGTGAAGGGGGTACAACAGTGACACGTGTCAGTGATCATAAGACTCTAAAGGACCCCTAGCTTGTGAATATCAGTGTTGCGACCTACATTGTGACACATTCATCCGATAGACAGTTGAATGTAATTAAACGAGCGTGCTTCCGTGCTCCTTCGCAATGATGACGACAGAGGGCTAGCGTCCAAGTTCAGACTCGATCTTCCAATTGTCATCAGAGATATTCACATCAGCCCTAAACAAGGCGATTCGAAGAATCAAAAGATGAGCGTAGCTCTGGTAACGATGGACGCTGCATACGGTCTTCGACTGGGGCTCGGTGGCCACCACCATCACCATCACCACCATCCCCATCGAGTTCGATCTCCGGAGAGACACGTGGTGCCTCATCAAGATCAACAACAGGATCGGAAAGACGCGGAGGCGCCTCTACGATTCAGCGTGGTGAACATTTTGAGACCAGACTTCGGTAGAGAGGCGATCCTTAGCACGAAAGCTCCCAAGCAGCCAACTTTGACCAGTGGACACTCGACGATCCCAATTCCAATACCGCGACACAGTCCTCTGTCGTTGCCGCGGGATCTGAGCCTGTCGTCCAACAGACTGTCGCCCTCGAGACCTCAGGCGTCCAGCTTTTCGGTGCACAGAGAGAGGGACCTGTTTTCGTCCCACTGCGGACTGACCTCGCCTCTGCAGAGGAACAGCGCCCTCAGCAGGAGCGGAAGCCTCGAGAGCTTGGCGAGCAGCAGAAGCTCCGTTACGGGAAGCTCCGTAACAGGAGCGCCGACTTTGGGATCCACGTCGTCCACCATCAGCGGCGATTCTTTGAGCGGAGACAGCAGCTCTGGTAGCACACCCAGCACAGCTTCGAGTACACCGGGTGGACTGAGCGGACAGAGCCCTTTCCCTGCGTGGGTCTACTGCACCAGATACTCCGATAGGCCCTCTTCCGGTAGGTGTAACAGGTTCTGTTAAAATTTAGTTGGTATCGGTGAAAGGTGTTCTTGCTTCTTATAGTTCTCTGCATCTTCCTTATTCGGATCTTCTGAGTTCTTCGTTTACTTGTATTATTCATCACTTCCTCACTGGTCACATACTTCACAAAACATGACTTTATTCTGAACTTATTCAACTTTAAACGAAATTGCGTATGACTTACATTGGCAACGTCCTCAATAGCGACTATTTTCATCGTCCCAAGGACCATCCGCGTGTCCTCGTCGCGCAACGGACAGATACGTCTTGGTTAATCGCGCTATCAAGGAAGCGCGGCGCGACTACTTAGCCATAGCAGCGATTCTGGTTCCAACGTTCCTCCGTATCCGCTTAATCAATTGACTTTGGCGACCGTTACATCTGGAAACCAGTTTCCTATGTAAATCGACGCGCGTTTCCCGGGATAGCGAGGCTCTATCGAAAAATCGCGCTCGCCTAATTACACGCGGCCATTTGCAACACTCGCGGCGATTGGGTTCCGTAAAGAAATACCAGTTTCTCGAACAGTCGTTCCAGTTCCGATTTAGCGTCACCGGAGTGTTCGCGATCTCAGCCGCGCAGCTCATGTATAATCGCGAGCATGAAACATCGAGTTGCCGCGGCATGAACGTACCACTCGATACCACCTGCGCTCGTTCGCAGAACTTAATTGTCCGCAGCCTATATCCGCGATCTACCATCCCCCAGCAATCGTTGTGTCCCAGATACGTCGCGTCTAAGGTCCTGCCCGCTCAGGGTGGTCCCGCGCCACTCGTGTTACTAATTACCCCCAATCGTGATCTACGTTTCCCATCGGGCGCTAATTAAAGAGCGCGTCCAAGGGTGATCGATCGGAGATGCTAGATCTCAATCGAGCGCGAACACGGAATTTCTCGGTTTCGACTATCGCGAGCTACCCTGGCGAGGAGCTTCTGAGCAGCTGAGATGGGGGACTGGGTTGGAATTGGGGATTTAGTGGGGTGACCTTTATCTTCTATCATATTCTTATATGTTTACTTACCACCTCAGCTCTGAGTCAGGTTTGTCTTTCTTGGAGTCTTCGTCAGGTGTTCCCCACTGAAACAAATACGACGATGAGGGTTAATTTCTACCGAAACAATTTTTAACTGAAGGAAAAAGCGCATAATAGCTTCTTGGATTTTTATATGTTTTTACGCTATCACTGGGGTGCTACAACCCTCAAGAAGGGTATCTAATAATTCTACAGCACTCTTTTTCAAGAATTCTTTCACTTAGCTCCACAGGGGTTAGCTTAATTACGTTTCACAATTCGGTCCGTTACGCAACCGAGAGTAAAAAAAGTGCGTTCGATGGCCAGTTCGCTATCGATAGCGCGTGTCTCGATGTCATGCCGCTTATAAATATTCATCGGAGCGAACACGCGTCGGGGCCAGCGGACATAGATTTTTTCCGTCTGGGTCTAGGCGCGCACCCAATTTGGAAACACACGGTGATAATCTAGGCCTGGCTCGATAGCAGCTACAGGTAGAACCGCGTTCGATGCTCGTTGCAAAAGAAAATTATCCGCCGTCGCGCAGATAGTCAGGCAGCCGAGCACCGCCTCAAAGGGACCTCATTCTGTTCCGCTTAATTACCATTTACATACTTGTCGCGCGGAAGATTTGGCCGAACTTCGCCTATAAATCTTCCCCCGGCGTCATTTGTTTCAGCGGGATTTACGGATCGTGGGTGTGCACCGTCGCGAATTCGAGTGTATCGCGGGGGAGACGGAAAGATTGGACCCCAGTTAAGGGGAATGCGGCACCATGAATAACAGGGGACGTGGACCATGTCTAGAAAGTCGACAGACCACGCACGACTGGCAATTCCTCCCGAGACTGAGCCTTCTTCTTTATAATTCATAGTCGTCCTAGCCTGAGCAAGCTCTACTGAATAATTTTATTGATATCACGATTCTGGCTACATGAAGCACTCTCACACAACTGCTACTGTGCTTTAAAAATACTAAACCAACATAAAATATTTTTTATCATTTTTAAACTTTATAAATCTGTGTACTTACCATACGTTCAAAAAATTGCACTATCAATAGTATTTCTCATGAATTTCACCGCGAACCTAAGATTATTTCGTATCTTGTACCCGAGAATTTTCAAAGTGTTTTTGAAACAAGTATCTCTTCCACACTAACGCTTTTAATATTCGACTGACTGCTCTTAGAAGGTGTTGGGCACCTTTTTGCGGAATAATAACAAGCACCATTATTATCATTATTTCGGTCATTGTAGCTATCCTATCTAATACTAACAATTACCTTCAAGTTGTGAAAAATTGAAGGAACATTGAAAATATTTTTTATGATTTTAACGATTTCAGGTCCAAGGACACGGAGGGTGAAACGGACCCAGAACCCCAACAAGTCAGCCTCCCCCGAGGAGAAAAGACCGAGGACGGCGTTCAGCGCTGAGCAACTGGCCAGGCTGAAGAGAGAATTCGCGGAGAATCGGTACCTAACCGAGAGAAGGAGGCAGCAGCTATCGCGAGACCTCGGACTGAACGAGGCACAGATCAAGATCTGGTTCCAGAACAAGAGGGCGAAAATTAAGAAGGCCAGCGGCCAGAAGAATCCCCTGCAGCTGCAGCTGATGGCCCAAGGCCTGTACGATCACTCGACGGTGCCCGTGGACGAGGACGGTGAGGAAATCGTGACTGGGGGCACTCATCCGCAGTAAAGGCTCAGGCTGTACGCTTTTTCTCGCATGAGTTTGGTCGAGGCCTTTCATTTCGAGTCATAGAGTATGTGCATACTTGATCCAGACCTTGGGGCTTTTCCTGCACTTGGGGTGGTTTAGAGATAGAAGGAGGTTACCATCAGTTACCATCGCAGTATTTTAGAAGCCATAGAGGGTGGAGAATACGATCAATTTCGTTTAGCAGTATCAGAAATTCTTTGAACTGTGTCCAAGTGACGGTTGAAACAAGGAGGAAGAGGTATTACTATTGGGTTGTCCAGAAAGTTCGTGCCAATTTTTAATAGGTACTATTTTGCTCCACAATCTTTCCACCTTTTAAGGAATGTACAGATGTTATTTGTTTCCAACCATTCCGATATATTCAGACCTGTACCACCTACCAAAAATCGACGTGGATTTTCCAGACAACAAAATACTTCTTCCTTCTTTATCAAATATAGAAAGTGTACAATGCTTTGGCTCTACTCTTTAAGTAACAAGACTCGTACTATCGAGCAAAGTAAATTGATCACCCATTGGTCATATAATTACTCACACTAATCAGAACACAGCGCTCCTATTCCTTCATTAGTATTTTTGATACTCGTAGTAACGTTCCAGCGTTTCTGCTCGAATCTGTTAGCCGACGTCATTAGTAAGGCTTATCCAGCAGACCCTGGCTTAGACGCGACGCTATTAATCCTTGGAGCACAGTCTCTAGTTACTCGATAGTTTACTAGTACATAATTAGTTTGACCAGATTGTTTTCGATAGTTTTATGGATTCTTCGAGAGTTTTTAAGAGTCTATGAGCAGTGATTAAAAGAAATCGATAACAAGGACGGGGACAGCGATCCCCTAGTTAAGTTACTACCAAATACTACCAATTTTCTACTCTACGGAGACATAGCAAAGAGAATGAATCGCGAAACAATGAGTCCCTTAATCCCTCACTTGCGGAACACGAATTGATAACGCAAACATTTCTCATTAATTTCGATAAACTTTTCTTGGACACGTCTAACACAGCTCTGACGGCCACTTATCACTCGGCTCCAACATCGATTAATTCATGAATATGTAAATATCCAACCAATAATTTCTGTTTCGAGAAATAAAACAAAACCCGCGCGAAAGAGGAGGGTTAAAAGGAAAAGCACGACAGTCGTCAGAGGAACAGCGTGTTCTTTCTGGTTGGTACGATCGTACGCCGACTGAGACTTTATATTTATCGACTCGTGCATGTGTATCGGCTCGGGTACGATTCTGGTGCGCGAGCTCGATACCGATCCTTATCGATTAGACGCTTAAATTATTTATTTCTCTGTACATAGTTGTAAATAGGACTGGTCCGTAATGTGTATATGTATGATACGAGATAAAGTTAATAGCAGCGCGAAGATTCTATATATTATTCTGTATGTATGAGTGCGCACGGTCGCGTGAACACGAAAACGATCTCACACTGTATATTCCTAATTATTCTACCAACGTACGGACGATTATATACATGTATATGTTATACGCGTAGACAGACTCGAAAGGTATATACACGTATATCCCAGTGTCTCACAATAAGTGGTCGATATAATCTATGTAACCCGCTTACATGTTGCCACCGATTAAATCGAATTAAAAATACCAGCTTGTTCTTTCTGTGTTATTTTCCTGCCCTCGAATTCCTCCAGGCGATTCATCCAGGTGTACAACGCTGATCGTAAGCAGTTATCCAATCAAATCTTCCTTTCTAAGTACGTGACGAGTCCCCCGAAGCGGTGTGCTGTTTTTTTTTTTGTGGAAGGTTCTCATCATTTTGATTAGAAAAATTGGTTGGGAGAATGTTTCGATTACTGGCGGCTCGCTTATTTTAAAAGTTAAAGAGAGCTCCATCTTGGAGCAGTATTTACCAATTTATTGTTCCATAAATCAATGCTCCACAAATTAATATAATAAAATTAATATCTGATTTCGCATGAATTCTCCTCAACTCACGCGTTTCTCCTCATTACATTGTACATTAAACGAGGAATTTAATCACCCGGCATTCCAAACCGCGAGTATCCTTTCGAAGAAATTTAAGTATCGAGAATAATTGCGCCGCAACCGCTCGACGATTTTCGACTTTTAACAAATTTCGTCCCCTCGTGAAATTAAAAAAAAAAAACAAAATAAAAGAAAAGGAAAGGAAACGCAAACGTTTATGGGCGAAAGCGGGAACGTAGTTAGTAGAATTTACGTGGCCGAGAAATATTCGTATCGCGGAGGGTAGGGGGCGAGCGGGGACGCCTCCGGTGCACGCCCCATTCGCTGGTGACGCGCCGTGACGCGCTAATTGATCCCGAATTAACGAGTCACCCGTTATCCCTAGCGCGACCGACAAATGGAACGCTGCGAGGATGACAGTGCGCGACTATTTAGTTCAAACGCATTAGCGCACATGGCGGCGGCGATCGACGCCGGATAAGCGATATACGCGCACCTGTTTAGACGCGCTGCCATACGCTGCCGCTCGCCAACAGATTTACAACCGTACCTTTTCGGATTCTGAAACGCTCGCCGCTAGTCGGAGTGGCGCGTAACTCTTATCCTCGAAGGACTTACAAATGATGATCGCGGTATCCGGCGATCGAAAATTAACCGACGAAAATTGACGTTTTAGTTGCTTTATTTACTTTCTAATTCTATGGGAGATAATTGTTGCTTCTGCTTTGGAAAAATCTGATCAGTTGTGAGTAGGGAAACTGCAGGGAGGGGAGTTGTTTCCGGTAAAAGTTGTGTTAGTTGATGTTGAAACTTGTAGAAAGAAACAGTGATACTAGAGGTGGTAATTTAAGGATACGTGACTCATTGTCCTGATTGTTATTTATATATAACGAAGAAGACTTAAACCGGAGGTAGAAACGTATCGTATATTAAATATAAATGATCATGATCAATATCATGATCGACTCCATTAAGGACAATGATGATAATATCTACACGTGAGTAGTTTGATGACCAGAGAAATTCAGCTCGCAAGATCGATAAGAATGATAAAATGTTGACAGAATTAACACGAAATTTCCATTTGTCGAAATTTACGCATTAAACGACCGATCTCGAATAAGCTAGACGCGGCGAACGGTATTAATTGTCGTTAATTTGAACGCGGAGGCCGCAACGCGATTCAGCGTCCAAGGGATACATACAACGATCCTCTCTTCCGGCGTTCGAAAACAACACGCGAACGGTAGCTCGTACCGGGGATAAATTACAGAGTCGTTGTCGTTGGCCATTGTATTTAACCGTGACGATCCCTAATTGGTAATTCTATCGCCGGCCCGTTGCATTGTGCGACGTAATTGCGCGCAACGGTATTTTCGCGAGCAAAGGTAAAATCGATTTTACAAACTTCCGACTCTTTAGTGAAAACGTCGTCTCCCTTCAGGAATTCGCTACTTTTACGGAAAATGTTCCGTTAGATTATTCTCGAATTGATATATCTAATATTGATTAAATTTTACTATTAGAAGTTTATGATTTTATAATCATAATCACGCAGGTTTGATAACCTTGCTTGCCTTTTGACGATCTCTTGAATTTTATATTTTATATGCATTCATAAACTCACAGGTTTGCAGAATCAAATGGCAATAAGCACGCTTCTTCCAGAACCAAACAATTCAGGCTGAAAAAATTCTGATTACTCCATTAACAGTGAGTATATGCGCGTATCATGGCGGACGAGTTATGCGATGCACCCCCAGTACTATTTAATATCAAACATTTACTGGGATGCTCGTTCAAGAACAATAACTGTCTGCTGACCTAAACCGAGGACAAATTACCAAGTCGTTATGGTTGACCATTACATCCACTCACCCCCTTAACCACCCTAATTGGTAATTTCATCAAACACCACCGCGATTAAATTGGACCTCTACCATTTTCACTATTTGTTTTATTTTCACTTCCTCGAGTAATCTAATTTCAAAGGTAAAAACATACTTTGCTTACCCCAATTGTTTGCAACCCCCTAAGCTAATTTCAAAATCTCTTACCTAATCCACGAGATCGTAGGTCAAAACAACTGCTCCCTGAAAACCACTGAAGTCCTTCACCCCCGGTTTCCCGCATAACCACCCCCATTTTAATAATCCCAATAAATCCTGCGCGTCGCGAGCCACCCCGCGAAGCATCCGTATTTCACCGCTGACGAACGGCGTCCATACGACTCGCCGTTATTAATTATCATTAATTTAAACGCGGAGAACGCCGACCATGGTGTGTTCGCGGGAGAAAGACAGGAGCTACTGGACGAAGGGAGATAGAGAGAGAAAGAGAGGGGCAAGGAGGGATCAGGACGTTCTCTTCCAGCGTTGGAAATAAACGCGCGGACGGTGGCCCAAACCGGGGATAAATTACAGAGTCGTTGTCCTGGCCATTGTATTTAACTGCGGCGATGCGTAATTGCTGGAACGCCGTTGCATATACGGCCAGGCGAGGACCAAGAGCACCAGGGTGGAGAAAACGAGTTAGAACCGCGGAGGAGACAGGCCAAAACGAGGGGCGAGAGGGCGCAAGGCGGAGGGATGCCGGGGTAGGGAGCAGCCGCTGTGGTCGAGAACCATAGTCATCGGAATGGCCATTAGGGGTCTCCGCGTTTTCACCAGTGGCTCACTAAATTTCACCTTCTTGCACCGTTCGTGAACCACCTTGCGATCCTCCACAATTAATGGCGCGCCCTGCCGGCTGTTTATTACAATATCAGCTACCGCGCGAACGGCCACTTCCGGTGCTCTGCGGAGGAACCACCGCCATTCTGGGTTCGTTTGTCGAGTTCGTACATCATTCATCCTTAAAGGACATTCAAACGTTGCGTTTATCGGAGAATTATTGTTTGGAAGAAAGCACTATGAAAGATTCTTGTCTCCTCTCAAGAACTTAATCCACTACAAATTTGTCGTACTAAAATGATTGAAAGTGTGCAATACAAATTCTTAAGATACGTCTCTTACAAGATTGGTAGACCTATGGATATAGCATGTCACAACTATGACAACATCCTGTGCACTTATGCAAATGCTCACTCTTAAGCAGCGCCGAACTGTAGCCGACCGTATGTTCGTTTTTAAAATTTTTAACCGAGAAATCGAATGTCCTAAGATACTAGATTTATTGAAATTTAATATTCCGAGAAGGTTACTTAGAAACAATACTAATTTCTATACTGATCCATACCGTACCTCAATAGGTAAGCAAAACTGCATTACGAGAATATGTGCGACAGCTAACAACCTTAATATGTCTGTTAATCTTTTTCATGAATCAACTTCGGCATTCAAAAATTCAATTGTGCAATTTTGCGTGTGCGTAATCTAGCCAAACATGGTACACAATTTTTATTTTCTTTTTGTTATTGTATTTGATATCAATGACATATTGCCTGTAAATAAAGTATTAAATTATAGTTAATATTAAAAGGATCTCACAGATTCCTGTGTCCGCTACAAACGTAACTTGACAAACTAATCTACACGTTTACGCACGATCTCAGAATCATATCTCAGCATACATACTATTCTCATCGCATACATTTCATCCCCTACGGTCAAGGTGCCTCACCACCGCTTCCAAAACTGTCCCAAGTCTCGTTACGAGATTCCTCGGCAACAATGGCGATGTCTCCAACTCACCTGCCACCCGGCATTGTTGCAAGTGTATTCTGGGTGCTTTCGAAAAGTCGTCTGGAGCGTCTGCAGGCCAGGTCCTCGCGCGTTTCCTCTCGCTCGCGCTGCTAACGAGTGTAACGAGCCTCAGCCCGTCAAATTAAAGGCGGGTCGCGCAAGAGGCGAAGCGAAATTTATCGCCCCGCTTTCGGGAACCGCGGGCAAAGGCCACTTAGCTGCCCGTAAATGCGTCGTCTCTATGACGACACGGCGGCAGATGTCCCACCAATAGATCACCCCACGCGACCGAAGCGAGAGGCTTTGCGAACGCGTGTCTCTCATCGCGGGGCCCGCCAATGGGACGTGAAAGAGCCCGCGTATGAGTTATATCGTAACGAGCCCCGCTGTTTTTCCCGTCAGACGATCCACGCTGGCATTAAAAGATTCCTGGATCACAGAGGGAGAAAGGTCAAGATTCATTGCCCGCGGTATCTGTTCATTTTTCTGCCCACCCTCGTCCAATTGCTCCGCGCTACGTTGTCCGACCAACGAGATCTCGTGCAATTTTCCTTGGGTACAGGTTCCCTCATAATTGATACTTTCGACCCGTTACCTCGAACATGTGGGAATCGCAATGTTTTCTTGCGTTCGTGTAACTTGTTGAAATCACGAGCAACGTAATGCATGGTAATGATCGAGCACGCTGGAACTAATCGGAGGTGAAACGACTCTTGGGCCACGTGGTTGGGTAACTTTTGTCAGGAATTTTAATTATAGAATTTCTTTATTACTTTTGTATTGGAAAGTCGAGTCATGCTCTCGTATAAGACGTTCCAGAGTAATTATTCGAGAGTTTTAAAAATACGTGAGATTTCTAGAAATTTTTACCTAGAGCACGTCTACCTTATTTCAGATGAAGAAAGAAAAATTGAACCTACCTCAGACCTAAGAAACCCTTCAGACTGACGAACTACGTTAACGTCCCCTCTATTAGCCTAATAGGATTGCATCTACCTAACGTGAGAAAATATTTCGCAGGGACGAATTTCTGAAAAATCGTGTAAAACTCTCGTTTAATTAAAGCTTGGCCCCGTGGCGATTAGCTTCGTTTCTAGACAACATGGCCGTCGGCGCGAATCCGCCGAAAGACGCGCTCCTTGGCCCGTAACGCGTAATTGGCCAGACTGTGAACGCGACATTAGATCCTCGTTATCCTAACGAGCTGAAATAGCGTCGCGGCCCTCGCGGAGAGAGGCTCGATGAAAATTCGCATACCCATCGCACGGATGGAGGAGCAACCGAGCGATCCCGTGCGTCTTTGCTCTATTTTTCCGCGGCAAGGAAAGATTTAGAGCAGCCAGAAAGGAGGGACTTCGCAGTTAATCTGCCTGATCGCGACGAACGATCGTTTCCATTTTCCTTCGTTTTATGAAACGCGGTAAACAAGGTAAAGAGCTACTAATTCCATCGCTAACCCAAACATCAGCACTTACCCACACGATTTTATTAAATTTACAATAATTCTGTTGGCTTACATTCCGTCGGTGGAATTCCGTCATAAAATTTGTAGTAAAGAATTTACAGAATCCTTTCTCCAAAGTGTCTTAGACTGTTTGGAACTAAGACTTAAAGGTCCTAGAGCTCCACGTCCTTCACGTATCGATAAATGTCACAAGCGAGAGAAGTGCGTAATGCATCGTCGAAGCGATTGGATTCGGTGCACGAATAATTCGAAGCCCCCCAGGAGGGATGCAGTATTAAACCCGTGACATTTTACGAACAAAGACTTTTCCACGTGACGTTCACGCACGGTCGACGATAAAGCGGTTACAAAACACTGGCAACGTTAACGCCGCTCAATTTTTCCTCTAAACAAAAGCAGCCCAGCCCAGCCGGGACCTCGATTCGTCACGTTTCTCTAAATCTACCAGGCCATCAATTTATATGCGCGAAGTAACCAGAGGACAAGCTAACAACTTCTACTGGATGATTGCTATCGAACAATGTTGAGGAAATAAAAGGTGACGGAACAACAGATGCAGAGGAAACTGTTTCTGTTCTCCAAAGAATACCAGGATGAAGTAAGTGTGACAAGGCTGACGTAATTGAGTGGTCCCAGGCCAACAGAACTTGTTTAAACGACAATGAGATCGACCAATGCCTATGATATCGTATGTGCTTTCAATGTTGAGATGGAACATGAAAGTATTGGCAGTTTTCTGCTGGTAGAACAAGAACGTTTCAATAGCTTCTGTTATTTAATATACATGTTGATTTGGATATACTGTATTTCTTTACCGAAGGAAATCCCACTTCTAAAGACTCAACGTAGGTCATACGTAACAACATTGCCTGAAAATCATACGATTTCCTCAAATCGTTGAATCTCCAGTGGCATCCTCTATCAGAAGTCGGTCGGTCTCATCCACCCCAGTGTATCTATGTTGACTTGGGTATACCGTATTTCTTTATCGAAGGAAATCTCACTTGTAAAGACTCAACGTGGGTCATACATAACATCCCTTAAAAATCATACGATTTCTTCGAACCCCGCATCGTTGAATCTCGAAAGCCATCCTCTACCAGAAATCAGTCTTTCTCATCCGCCCCCGGGATATCGTTGCGACTTCCTGCCATCCAATTCCGATAGGGCAGGCATCCGTTCGATTGAAAAAAACGGCAAAGAAGAGACGGTGCCTCCCTAGGGACGGAATACGCGTACGCATTTGGTTACCTCCGCCTCCCACGCGCTCGCGCTTTGTCGCGGGCACTGCGGTCACGGTGCGTGAGCGTCTCGCGTTTAAGGTATAAGGGCATAAAGGTTTGCTTTCGGTTCGTCCGTCGTGAAGGTCCCGAACATGGTAGAACGTGCACACGTCTCTCGGCTATATGGGACCGAGAAGTCGGTAAGAGTAGAGAGACCACCCAACGCGATCGCGCGAGACTTCTGAAGCGGGAGGGAACGGTCGAGGGAGGGCGAGGAAGGGGGACCAGGCGCGGGGAGACAGCAGGGTCGAAAAGGAAAGACAGTGGAGAGAGCGAGGAGAAACGAAGCTGAAGGGGAGGGAGAGGTTGATTCCTAAGGGACGAAACGAGAGGGGGGATCAGGGCATCTGGGCAAGGAATGCTTGTTGGGTCATTAATGCTCCTCGCTATGCACGCTCCTTATGGATCTGACCAAATCAGTGACCGATTGCCCTCCCTTCCTTCCCTCCGCCGACCCCTCGCCGTAAAGTGGACCGCGTCGGGCTGCTGGAACTGGTATATATGCGCCGGGAAGCTTCTGGAGGCTCCCTGATCCTCGTGTTTCCGTCTCCCCCTGTTTCGACCAATTCTTAATTATTGGTTAACGAACGGATCCGCGAGCAGTGCCTTGCCATTTGTCTTGAGACATTTCGGTGGGATGGGTTAAATTCCCTTCCTCCTTGCCTCGTCATTGTTATTCTTTCTATGATATTGCTTTCGTCGATATTCCAGTCTTGGGGTGCGATGCAACCATGTCTACTACAGTTCGTTCCTCGGGAGTTGGCGAGGCAGTTCGATTGGCTGTCGCATAACGGCGACACCTCTACTCACACGCATTTGCGGTACCGGCTGAGTCGGTGATATTTACAAAGCTACAGTAAAGTTCCCATTAATGCACAAACTCGGGACTGAACTTGTGCATTAATGGGAACTTTACTGTACCGCGTAACGAAGCTCGCAAACGAGCCGTATCGAGATAAACTGGAAGAGCAATATTAACTATTGCCATAGATATATGTAAGAAAATTTAAAGAATTCTAGACATATAAGATACACTTTGTATTTAACCGACAAAGGGAACTCTTGGGGGAGCAAAGGCTGACCGAACGGTGAAATGTCCTTGTCTCTGTCCCCTTCAGTTCGCAGGTGTCTCGCCAACTCCTGAGCAATATACAATACAGCCTTCCTATGCTTATTACTATTGCTTTCACTGAACTTCCATTCCTGGATCTCCTGGAAATCCTGCCAGTTTTTAGGTCATTAATAATTCATCTTTTAGCGGAACAATTAACCTTTTACTCGGTTCCCGCCCCGAGCGAGAAAGAAACCCGCGCGGTTCACACGCCTCGCGAGGGGCGTAGTTGGCGGGTCTTATGCGCGGAACAGGTGCTGGCATCGTAACGGATCACGCATTGTTACATTGTAACGGTGGCTAGAACACGATTGCACGCGCCCGAGCCACGCTGGCGGCCGTGTACTTCCGGGCAAGTCGCACTTTTATTCGAGCACCCTACACGTTGCAATGGACAGCTCGGTATGTCGCAAGCACCATATTTTATCCTTGCCTTAATTCCAGTGGCGGACAATCTGATTGGTTACTGGGTCAGACGAAGCAGAATTTTATCGTAGGAGCGGTGGAGTAGGGTGAGGTCGAAGGAAGAATAGTATATTTTAATTTGAAGTCTTTAGGCAGCGTTACTTGAGGTGGTCATGAGGAAAGGGTTGGTATTAGCAAATACATGGGTCTCGCAGAGTAGAGAAAGATTCTTCTATTATCAAATGATATATGGATAGAACCTTCTAATATCCACCACATGACTGAAAAATGACCACAAATTGATCTTCGGTAATGACATGTGCGAGAGTACACGATCGATCAGTCTCCGATATGCAAACTGCAAGTAAACGGCTGCCACTGTGCGTGGAACAGGTGGGTCCCCAGGGGTTGAAGGGTGCGACACGGGAGACCGTGGAGTCGAATTGCGCGGGGAGGGTGAGAAAACCTCCCAACGAAACGGGAGGACAAAGGTATGTACCCGATCCTAGGCCAGTCCTAAATAAAACTTCATGCCGTATCGATTTCATGCGTAAGTGCAGCGCGGAGGAGGGAGATAGCTGCCATACGCTCTGGTAATTAAATTCTTTGAGAGAACGATCGCGGAATGCGCGGGCCGAAGCGCGCAATTAAAAGGGAAACGTTTCGTTTCGTTGCCCCAAAGGACTCTGGTAATTAAAAGAATACGGCCCCGGTAATCGAGCCGAATCCTTCGCCACTTTTTCTTTCCCTCCCTCCCTCGGCCACCCTCGTTCTCACGGAGGCTTAATTTCTTCCTTTCCTCGCTATCGCCGCCCTCCAAACGCGCTCCACCTTTTCTCGCGAAAAGCATAGTCTCCAGGAAACACCCCGAGCATGCTAATATTCTTTTCCACCGCTCTGCGCGTCCCTAGGCTCTTCTCGACCTTAAGAGCAGAGACGTTTTTACGGGCCAGAGGGCCAGGAGCCCGATTGAAATAGTTTCGTGGCAATTATCACGCGAGAGGGTCCACGCCGTCGACGACTGTTTTGCAACCCTTATCACAAAACCCCTCGACTGGCCTGACCAATGGCGCGAGAGGAAAAAATCATTATCTCGACTACGGCTCACGGGGTTGTTTCGACGCGGAGGACCGCTCGTACGAACGGCCGATTTACGATAAAAGTTTTACGGCTTTCGTCGATTTACTACCCCTTGGCCAATCTTTTTTAAGGCCATGGAGGTTTGGAAATACACAGGTCTAGATAAACTAGGTTCTGTCTTTATGTTTGAGTGGTGGAAATTTGTTTAAGAGTGTACAGGGTGGGTTAACAGATTTTTCCTGGATAGTTTCTTCTAAGTAGAAAAGATGATGGTGGATTTTAAAGCACATAGATCGCTAAAGTGATAAGTGTTAGATGAATAATTAAAATTCATATCAACAAACAGCAATCCTCGAACGAAGTGCAACCTTATTCGTTAACAATCTATTCCTACTACCGAATGACCAACAAATATACATAATTACTATAAGTTTAAAATAGTAACGACAACCACAGTCAGATTATAATATTCCACAAAGTAACCATCCACCGCTGAAAAATTAAATCTTCCTCATTTCACGGTCTGATTCCCGATCAGATCCGACATTGATGCGTCGTTAAACTATTACTCTGGAAAAATCGGCAGGAACAGTTCTTTGATGTAATTACACGCGTATGAATTCGAACGACTACGCCCCCCCCCCCCTCGTTGGGGACTCGAACAATTTTTTTTCTGAACTCGAAAAAGAAGCTGGGAGATTCGAGAGGCGACAAGCGTTTAACGAAGGGGCGCCATAAACGACGAAAGAACGAGAGACCGTAGAAGGAGAAAAAGAGAAAGAGGGAGGGATTTCTTCCGAGTTTTATTGCCCCGGCGTGACTGATTCGTCACGCTTTCAGGTGCCGCTCAAAAATCCGACTTGATTAAATTTTTGATCAAATTACTTCGAGTTAAATAAACATCCAGTTCGACGCCCGCCCTTCGACGGAGCCAGCGGAACAGGGGGTTGACACCCCTCGCGTTCGAATTCCGCGCGTTCGCTCGCGTCTGCACGATTTAAAGTCAGCGACAAATCTTTTCTCTGCAGGTCCTTGCAGTTTCGGATATCCATTACCGAAACAGAGCTCTCGCAGAGCATGCTTTGGATTGGTCATAGCAGTTGTAGAATATTGAAGATATCAATGATATTATTTTGATTCGAAGGTTTCGTTTATGTTAAGGGAGTATACTAGTATAAAATCTAATTTTTAAGGATATTTTGTCAAAGTGTAGACCTTTAAAAATGCATCCGTCAAGGGACACTGATATTTATAAATATATTCTTCGATTCTTTCGAACGGGAGTGTGCAAGATTACTTATATCGTGTTCAATTTTGATCACTTTCGTTAAATATAAAGTACGTATAGCCCCAACATATGATACAAAAAATTTCCTGTGAATTCCCCCCAAGAATCTAAAAGAACACCTGAAATTTACGCTTCAGACTAAAATACTCCGTTGCATTCAGGCTTTTTTTTTAAAGCGTATTATGATTTCTATAGTCGCCCACCCTCTAAATATTCTACCAAAACAAGTCTGCAAAACCAATCGCCCATCGACCATAGTAATTACCTCCCTGTTCGCGTCGCGAAAAAGCAAAACGACGAACCGACGGAATCACCGGAAGATAATAGAAGTCGGACCCGTGGTAAGACTAAGACGTACGTCGAGTACGAGGAAATTGATTTACCGGATCCGTTAATTAATCATGAAACTAATGGCTTGCGAGAATAAAGCCCCTGTCGAGCCGTGTGTATCGCGAGTAGGGGGAGGGTGGAGGTTGAAAAAGGGGAGCGGAAGGGGAGAGAGCAAGGCGAAGAAGCGGAGGCTGGGCGAGAATAAGAAGAAAAAGGGGGCTGGAAAGAAGCTGGAGCTCCTTCGACTCACTTATTCGCGCTTCGTGCCGAGGGTGGAGCGTAACGTCGAGTAATATAACGGGTGGCGTCGTTTTCCGCCCCGAGGAGGGTCGCACCCCTACGGAAGGGGGCTGGTAATGAGACTAATAGACACGTACCGCTCGTAAAAAGCGCTTTCGCGAGTTCCTGAAGTTAAACGCCGAGGAGGCTGCGTTTTGGGCGAGAGGGGAGAGTCGGCGAGCAATTTTATTTTGTGGTGCTTTCTCGCCGGAGTCCGGCGTATGCTTTTCCATGAATGCAAATTAACGCTTCGAACGGAATCGTTGCCGCCGTAATTAACGACGATCCCGCTGGCTGCCGTCTTGGCCTCTTCGCGCTTTCACCGAACTGAACATCCTCGTTTTCGTTTCTCCGGCCGCTGGTAAACAGATATTCCGTTTAATTAATTCCCGTCGCTCGCGCGTTTCGTGTAACGAGATTCGAGATGCGGCGCGATACAGTGCGCGGTATGGCACCGGAAAAAAGAAGCAAAATCTAATATGGCGGTGATCGTATGACGGTGTGGAACCTTATTGAAATGTTAGGGGAGAGTTGCTCTTGTAGGATACACGCGTTAGTGTATCCACGGATACCATGGGGTAATTTTGAGGATATTTGGACTTGTTCAGGTGCTGCTTGGTATTTCTGCGGATTTTGCATGCATCCGTGATTATGATAACCTAATGGATCGATTTTCTGTAGCCCTGGGAACTCTGAACATTGTTATTGGGTTGTCTGGAGAATCCACGTCGACTTCTGGTAGGGGGTACAGGTCTGAATATATCAGAATGGTTGGAAACAAATAACATGTATAAGATGTCATTACCGTTAAAAGGTGGAAAGGTTGTGGAACGAAATAGTACCTACGTAATTCAATAAATATACTATATCAAAATTCAATTGCGTCTTTGAATTTTTTCTTAAATATTGGCACGAACTTTCTGGACAACCTAATAACCTTAAAAGGACTTTAAAAAATGTAAAATATATGTATGCTGTGCGATAATGATGGTAGAGCAAAGTTTTTCGAGCCTCGAAGGAAAAGCGTACCGTGGAAGCCTGAAAATTAACTACCCTCTTTATGCCGACCTTTTCCGTAGAGGGGCAGACAGTTAATTAAAAAGCAGCGAAGTCGAATCATCTTAGAGGGTGAAGATGCTCGAGGCGAACACTTTTCCGCTGCGAAGTCTGTCTTGGGAAGTAATCAACGTCGTGATGCGAAAATTTTCTCGCTACTTCTAAATACTTTCGCTCTCTAATTCTGTAACTCGACAGAAGGGACAGGAAAATGCTGAATGATTAACAGAAGGCATGATTGTTGGATAAAGTAACTATTGCTAACTTTATTCACGTACCAAGTTTTACCTCGCGATTTTATTTCAATCAATTCACTAATGCAACCCTCTTAAGTAACCTAACAAAAATCATGTGCCTCTCTTTCCTTATCCCTTCAGCCCCCAAAAGTTCATTTCACCCCGAACGTATCTCATCGTCGATGCACCCCCTGGAAGGTACAAGTCATGCACTTCATCGCTCGTTTCAATTCATCGACGCGGTTATTTAATCAAACATTTCTCCCGCGCGGGTGTTAACGGCGTAGGGTGCGACCCTTACCCTGTGGCTATCGAAAGGGGATAGAGGGAGGGCTATTCCGTCCGCAGAATCCGACCTTCCATGGGCAACGACCCTCTAACTTCGGCGCGAACCGACTGTTGCCAGTAAAACCACCCGATAACGTTGGATCACGATACAACACTTACTTTTCCGGCCATTTGTCGGGATTTGTTCGGGCTGGGGTGCGCGCAAGACTCATCTCGAGCTTGGTCGACAATATGCTACCCTTCCGGAGGGGTGCTCCCCGTTTCATGCGAGTCGTGAAAACGATCCGCGAACCGCAGAGTGGATTCGTTCATTCAATGGACTAATCCGACTAAACGATACGATTTGATGGACTCTAGCTTCCTTTTCCGATTTCAGAAAGTATTTGTGAGATAGTCGAAACGCTTCCGGTAATTTTTAAGCTTAAGGCTAATTTATAAACTTTAAACTTAAGGCTATCACCTACAAAGGAATATTCTAATATAAATTTCGAGCTTTCGGTGGAAATAGATTCGACAGCTCTTCTGTGTACGTACCTGCTACCACGTAATCGAATAAACTCTGCGTCTACCTGTGGCCGTTTGACAGAGGGCAGCTTCCAATCTTACGGATCGTCGGCATGTGGAACCTAGGTAGAAGTGTGAAAGAGAGGCGTAGAAATCTCCATACGGAGTCGTAAAAGTGTCAAGCAGAGAGATAGTCTGTTAAATATCACCGCGGCGCGCGGCGTAGAAGAGAATTTCGAATTCGATTATTGGTGTCATGGCAACTAGGATTCTACTAATAGAGAACCTAAAGTATCGAGCATCGACGAAATTATAAATTATTGGGTTGTCCAGGAAGTTCGTCAATTGTAAATAAAATCCAAAGGCGCATTTAAATTTTGATATATATTTATTGAATTACGTAGGTACCATTTTGTTCCACAACCTTTCCACCTTTTAAGGGATGTACACATGTTATTTCTTTTTAACCATTCAGATTTATTCAGACCTGTATCACCTACTAAAAATCGACGTGGACTTTCCAGACAACTCAATATAAATAAAGGTGTTTATTGCGAGTAATATTATTCGAGTAGGACGTTGCTTACAAATAAATAATTAGAAAACTGATCCAAGAAAAACCTGCAACTCGAATTACATCAATCTCAAACAGTTTCTTCGGTAATGTTTCAGCATAGTACGACGAACGATCCAGCGAACGATTTCTCGACGATGAATCGTAGCTGGGGTTTACGATGGAAGACCCCCATGGATCTCGAATATCACCAGGAAGTCGTAGCAGCTCATCGAATCGTTCGTTAGCCGTCGTTAAGCGTGCTCGTAAATATTAATTAATAAGAGTCGCATCCGCGGTGCAATAATCCCTCTCGTGGTCACCGCGGGAGAATACGACGCGATGAGCCAATTAAAGCGGCAATAATTTATGATAATCCGACAGGAATTACGAATTTCCATCGAGGGCCGCGGCGAGAGCTAAACGGTTGTTTATCGGGGCCGCTTCAAATCTCGTGGGAGCATGGGTTCGACAATTAGTCGCGGAATATAAAATCGAGGAAAGATAAATCTAAGACGGAGCAAAATCCGACTGTAAAAATGGAGACAATTGATTTTAAATAGGCAAGCTCTGGCGGGAATGTTGGAAATCATTCGTAATAACGATTTCCTTGGGCATAAAGTTTACTTCCCGTGTTATTAGCGCGTGAATGGAAGAACTAGAGGCGTCTCTTCGAGCATCAAAGAAGTAAGAACGATCCTCCAGTTGCGCGATGAGGAAACGCTCGAAACAAACGATTCCGAGATGATTTTACGATTGGGTAAGGTATTTCTCTATTTTTTAATTTCTTCATACCATACAAGTATCATTCCCATCGCAACAAGAGTTATAAGGCATACGGACAGCAGACATTAATCACCCCCGGAGTGGCCATCTTCTTGCACGAAATCTTCCTACCATTAATTTAATACTCGATCGCTCCTTTTTCGAAATTCGCGCCTAGACAAAAATTACCCCCACCCCGAGCCTGATATCCACAGGGTAGACTATAAATCGTTCACAGGTGAGGCGTATCGTCGCGATTTCGGGCATCCACAAGCGCGGAGGAGCGGTCGGTGGGCGCGCGACAATCAACGCGTCCTCAAAGAGGAACATTGTGGCGAAACCATTAAACCTCGTTCGTCGACGTCTCGCGGTGGGGTTTTTAATACGTCGGGAGGCATCGTCGAGGCAGTTCCGCGAGGCTCGCGTCGCGGAGGTCGTGCAAAACCAGCGCGATTTCCGTCGATAATTTATGGCGATTATTATTTTCGCGCTCTCGAAAGGAACAGAGAGAGAGAAAGAGCAACGGTTGGAACGGCGGGGAGAGTAAAAAGGACCCCGGTGAATCAGATTTATCGCCGGTTTCTGAGTTATAAGGCGGTATAGGAACCGAGTCTACGGCTCGTAAGTCATTCCGCTTGTACGTGTGTACAAGCTCGCGCACGGACGTCCCTCCGCGGGGAGAAGAAGCTGGAGAGAGTTCTACGGGGCAGGGGCAAGAAGCTCTTTGTTCCTGATTGCAGTGTCGTGCTTATAATTAGTAACGGGTCGCGAGGATTCCCCCGTGCAAAGTCAACCACGTGCGCCGTGCCGCGCACTCGCGAAACGAGGGATTCGTGTGCAACATCGAATCGTCCGACGATTGTCCGCATGCCACTCGCATTCGTTGCCCTCTGTCCAACAGTGCAGCATAAAATCAAAGCTTAGCATCCACCGGGAAGCTCTACTCTGCACGAGTCGCAAGAGGAACGCTTCGAGGGTCGAAATAGCGTAGAATGTGGAGTCGAATTGCACCTGGGTCGTGATCGAAGAGTACGCAACGCTTCGAAACATGATTTACTATCTATACCGTAGGGTTTGTTAAAGCCTCGTCACTCGTTATACCACAGTTAATCTCTCCACTTGAAAATTCCTCCAGTCAGAGCAGCTCCCGCGAGTAAAAGTTCGACGCGGACACGCAACACGGCTGTGGGACAACTTCCACCACTCGCCGATTTTTCCACATGGCGGGAGTATCGTGTCGCTTACGAGTTCGCTCGCCGATAGTACACGAATCGCCGAAAGGAATCCGCGTGTAAGCGCGTCATCGTTTCGTGGAAGCGCGGTCGCGATCATTCATCATCCCCCTCGATGATAGATACCCGAGTCCCTGGGTAGCGTAACCGCGAATTTTCATCGAGGAATCAAACGCCCGGTGCATTCTTCTCGCGGCGCGGCGCGATAAATCGGCGGGAAAAAAGGCCGCGAAGGAGCAGAGAAAATCAATTCCTTTTGATAGATAAATCACGGCGCACCGGTACGGGGGGAATGCCCACGGCGCGTTCCAGCGAACAAATGATCGCGGATGCTGTAATACATGGTGATCCATCGAGATACAGAAAGTCAGTCACTTATCACCGCGGCACGGGGCAACGAGAATTTTCTTTCATCTCTCGGGGGAGGATAAAATTGACCCCGGCGAGGTGCTAGGACTTGTGAGAAATCGCGGGGGCGGCGCAGGCCACGGACGGACAAGGAGGGGGAACGAAAGGGGGCCGGTTGAAGTCTCCGCGCGAGTTCGCGGGTCGGTGAAGCGTAAGTTATTGTTTATGGGACCGACGGGATGATCTATCGCGATGGTTGCTGGGTCACGATAGCGCTCCGCCGCGAAACGCAGCCAACGCGACCACCGTATCTAACCCCATTACAGAGTCACCGATGCCCGGACACGATCTCAAATACATAGTCCCGTGGGGTGCTTCTTATCAGGGGACGAACAGTCGTATACACCGCGAACCTTGTCATTAATCAGCAAGAATATTGTACTTTCTGCCGGCGGGAGTAGCCAACCAGATCTGACGCCGAGTTCGAACTAACCGGTCCTTAATTCTGAAAGGGCGACACCACTCCGGAGGACCGGAGGGTGGAAATGGATGTCCGCGGAACCTCGGAGGCGCTCTTCGCCGCTGAGTTTTGCTTTATGGTTAGGGGGTTTCGTTGGGGAAATTTAAAGTAAACGTTTGAAGATTTTACAGGGGAATCTTGAGGAAGGAGAGAAGAAGCTGGATGGAAGATTTTTATTTTTTTGGGAGATAGCGACTCTTGATGGACATATCTGGAGAGGAATAAATGTTGAATAAACCATGCAAACGAGTAAGCTGGTAGAAAATTACTTAATGAAAAGGCCTATGAATGGTATGGAAGCTCAGAATAACAGAGAAATAACACATGCATACACCTTTGAGAGGGACTTTAGATAAATCGTGTTCCAACCTTTCCTCCATCTTTCCTACCCAAAATCTTGAAGTACTTCCTTCAGAAAAATCGAATAACCACCAGAACTTAACAGTCTCCTTTCGTCAGACTCTGTCTAATCTCGCCCTATAATGGTTCTTGAAATCGGCACTGCAAGAAGCCGAATTCCTGTGGGATCGAGGGCCCGCGAGGAAGAAACGCTGAAAATCCGAAAAAGTGTCGAGGGACGTCGAGCGAAATACGAATGGAAGGGAAGCGAAATCGCGTGGCTCGCGAGCCCCTGGTGAAATACGAAAGCACGTGCGCGTCGTTCGAGCATGAAAATGGCTTCGCGGAAGGCGAATCGGGGCCACCGTGAAGCGAAACGGTCGTTGGTTCGTTCCTGACCCCCGACTGGCCCGAAAAAACCACGCTGCCCGGTATATAACGCGGTGCGTGTACGACGCCAGACAATCAAACGGCGCACCGAGCTTTCGCGGCGGGTTTCTTGCGGTCGTTCCGCGCGGGAACAGCAGTACGTTCTCCGGATGACACTCGAACGCTTTTATTACCCGTAATCGGCAGTACTTAAGGCTCGTTCACGTGCGCGATAACGCGCGGCGCCTTGAAAGAAATGCCAACCCCTTTTCGTCCCCGACGTAATCAACATGGCGGCCATCTACCTCCGCTACTCACTCGCGAAAAAGAGGAGGCTTTGGAAGGATATTTTTTGGGAGGATACGGTGCTTCTTTCTGGAAGGGAATTTTGATCGATATGATATACAGGATGCCCCGTAACTGGTGGTACAAGCGAGTAGGGGATGATTCTACGTGAAAAATTGAATCGAAAATGTAGAATAAAATTTTCTCATATGACGCTTTATTTTCGAATAAAAGAAGTTTGAAAATTTGTCGAGTGCGCGTGTACTTGATTTAGCTTCAGTTCGATGGATTTTACGATCTTATCGTAAAACCTCTGTGTATACTGAGGTAATACTTCCAAATAGATTCCTAAGTTCCCACAAAAGAAAACAGTGATTGCACCATGCCAGAAACGAAATTTGAACCAACTCTCACTGTCCAGAATGGACCAAGGGGCTAGATTGCCGCCGAGAGACGCAGACGCGCGGCGATCCAAAATGATCGACGACGACGCAAGAAGGAGAACAAGAAAGTCTCGTCCACCCATGGGTGGAGAAGGAGAGAGATCGAGGGAGCCAAAAATTCTCACGCAGATCTAACGAGTGGCACGAAAGAGCGGTGCGCATTCCAGCTTTCAAATCTCACCGCGAGGTTGCGCGATCGTGGTGGAACGGGACACGGGGGTGTGCGAGGGGAGGGGAACGTAATGGAATGAGATTTCGCGTGTAGCAATATTTAATAAGGTCCTTAGTAAGGGAGCCACCGAGGGGTATAATAGCGAGAGATGGGTGTTGTGAACGCGTCAGCGGAATGGGACCACCCAACCGGGCCCCGTGCCAAGGCCCGTATACGCTCGTACAGTATGGTTGTGTACGTGCGCGGGGCCCTGAGCCGTAACCCGTGGAACCCATGGGGTCCCATGGATCACTCGTCGTCCCCCTTTCTTTCCTTCCTAGCTGGAGGGAATGTCACCGGAGTCACCTAAGTCGGTAGCCGAATTGTTTCCATGCAAACGAAACGGGCCGCGATTAAGAAAGTGTCCGGAGCCCGCGGTCTGCGGAATGTCGGGGCGGCTCCGCTCCGAAAGAAACTTATCGGGATGTTCATCTTCGTCGTCCTTTTGCGTCTTCTTTCGTCGTTCCGTGGGGCCCGGGCCCCCGCCACGGAGAAAATTCCGCGGACTTACCGAACGCGCGTTTATCCGACGGAACAGTCGCCGAAACGAGCTCCGGGGCCAATTCGCCAACGGATACCACGTAGGACCAAAGGATCCTGTCTTTTTACCAGGGCCTACAAGGACACTTTCGATGACACCGTTTCCGTTAACGGCTCAATCGCGCATTCTTTTGGTGCAACTTTCTTTACGATATTCAACTTCAACAGTGTTGGAGTTCCCTTTCGGGTTTCTTTTTTTTTTTTTATTCTTCTAGGGGTTAGAGTGTGATGAATGATTACTGTTAAAGGAATAGTTGTGAGGGTCAACTTTAATGTTAACGGCTCCCTCGCGCATTCTTTTGGACGCAACATTGTTTACGATATTCAACCTTAACAGTTTTGGAGTTCTCTTTTTTGTTTCCTTCTTTTTATTCTCTAGGGGTTAGAGTGTATTTCGCGAATTCTGTATTTCACCACCAGGTCAATAATCTCCCCTTTATAGAATCCAATTAGAGAAGCTAAATCCTTCAGCGATGAAAATCCCTTCGTTCTACCATGCGAGCATTGCGCCAAGGATTATAGACGAATATTATCTATTTAAATCCTCGTGTCGAAGAATCAAATGTCCATTATTTTTAAGGCCTCTATTTATCGATGTATAAGGAAAATGTTAGTGATTTTTTAAACCTGTTAACGTATCGTAATCCCTTAACGATTATTTCATCCTGTCAGACTGCTTCTTCAAATCTCGTCGATACCTGCACTCTGCGCTAATCCTCCCGCTGGCACAACTATTTTTGAAAAGTATTTTCTTGGAAATCCCTTCGAGTTCCGCCTACGTAGCTTATCTTCCTTTGGTATCTCGTTTGATTCGACTCTTCTTGCAACCTTTCCTCGACTATCTTGGAGAACGTTTGATTCATCTTAGTAGATCGACCATCGTGTTGCCGCGCCGTTCTGCTTTTTCACGTGTACATCCTACTCGTCATGTTCTATCAACCCACTCCAAACTCGTGCTTTCTCGATCTTTGGTCGTTTCCTTGTTTCGTCATTGGGATGGGATTTATGGTCCCTGTCCTTCTTCTCCGTGTCTCTGGAGTTTTTACTTCGTTTCCCCTGCTGTTCTGGTATATCGCATGACTCCTCAGTTCCAGCGTTCTGGCTGGCTGGTTATGCAGCCAGATGAGTTCTTCCTCTCTGCTGCATTGTTTGCAAGCTCCTCGATCTGTCTTCGCGTAATAATAATACTCCGATCTCCAGATTCTGCAACCTCCCTCATTGCCATGAACTTTAAAACTTGCTTTCTCTACTCTCTCACTTCCATTTATATTGTCCTTCTAGATTATCGTGTTGTATAATGTACTACTCGCGTTGGTGTGATCACAGGTGATCGGCGCCCGGGATCTACGATCGATGATCCAAAGCGTTTCGCCAAAGTTGCAATTCGATGCATTCCCGGTCGTTGTAACACTCCCGGAACGTTAATGGCGATCATAAACGGTGATCGTCGTAAATACGGCGAGGAAAACGCTTTCGGACCCGTTTATTTGACTTGCAAATGCGACTATTCAGCTCCGATACGCGGCGATTAGGTGCGAGAAATGTAATCGCTGTGTAACGGCTCGTCGAATGCATAAACAACTCGGAAGCAATTGTTCGTGACGTAATGGCAGGCCCTCGTGACGACACCAGCGATCTCGATCAACCAGGTTCAATATTCGACTTTGCCGTGGCCAAACCAGATCGTTTCAACGATATCACATTTTCTACATAAGATACTCTATTACATTTTAAATGTACCATAATTACTCCAGTTTCGTGGGATCTTTGCTCTGCTAAGAGAGCCTGTAAGGTGATTTCTTCCTCAGTATGGTCCAACTGATCGAACCGTTACTTTCTAAAGAGCCCAACGTTCAAGTATCGAAAAGTTCTAGCCTCACAGATACCAACTCATTTGCTTACCAACTGCTAACGAGCCTTAAACAGTCATGGAACCTCCAGCTCCATCACCAACCCCCAATATAACTCGAATTATTCCCCTCGGTGTCCTCGGTTCCACCTGAAACCAGCCAACTAAACTCCCAACTCTTCTATCACGAACGTGCAAGTATTCGCAGCTCTCCGCGCCGCAAACCTATAATAATTCCTAATCGAAGAGTCAAGCCATGCATCGAGGACGTCGAAACAATCATAAGGCCTCGTTTTCCTCGTTTTTCACCGGTTTTTACGCCGTCGAAAGGGGTAATCGGTTTCGACGGAGCGGTTCTCGCACGCGAGGCCAGCTTTCGAGACGGGTAATTGAAAATGTAAATGCCCGGCGAATTAACGATCTGAATTGAAGGTATCCGAAGAGGGCGGGCGGCAGTGGATCGACGTACGCGGCGTTGGTTGATAATCCGCGGATACCAACGCCGGTGGTACTGGTTCTGCGCCGGATAAACGATTGCCAATTACGGAGGTGATAAATTCCGTCGGTGCAAATCGCCGGTTATGCGCTATCGCAAACGTGTACTATGTGCACGCCCGTAATAATTAAGCGATGAACAGAGGAGCGGACGATAGGACGATCCGCCGTGCCACCAGTCGGAGGATTCTCCGTGGGATCGATTACGGGTATCGATAGATTGCGATCGGGGCAGCTGGAAGCCGAGGTTACAAACTGGAGAACGATTGCTGCCAGTTGCGAATCGGTTTAGAACAAAATGGCTGTCGAATCTGGGACCATTTAAGGGACTGGATGAAAATCTTGGATTTATGGAGTCGATGGTAAACATTTCTAGAAAATTAGTTGCTGGAACGTGGTTCGTTGCAAGTACGTTGTTTTGTGAATTTTTAATTAGAATTTTGTTAAAGGATGTTAATGAAACATTCAGTTGCACACTTAATTAAGTAAATGCGTGGCTTTCTTTTTGCTTCGTCATGAGGCTTTTATCTGAAATATGTGAAATATTCCATCTTTCGTTCTTAATTCGTTCCTGTTTAATCTCGACAAACAGTACGCGCTGTAGGTATACGTTCACAATCGCAATGGGAGGCCCGAATCGGGAAGAAGGTCAAGAGATAATTGCATCCGACATCGCGAGCAGCGTTAATTTCACTCCAAATTAAGCGAGTCGTATTCAAGAGAGATGAAAAAACGAGATTCTAAGCAACGTCGCCATTCAGAAGTAATCACCGTGACGTCACCACGGGGAGTAACTAAGGGGCTTTCACCTTTGAATAGGGTCATAGAGTCGTTTTCTGATTCCCCATACATTTTAACCCCTCAGAAGGTCATATCAAATATAGTAAGGATTAAGGTGGTGCAGTTCTCTCTATGAACAGGCCACCGTGATAAGAATGTTTATAGTTCTCAGATAAATTAAGTTTGAATCTATTGTTGATCTCCAAAGGTGAAAGTCTCATTAATCATGTTGATCACATGTACCTATACGCTCAAAAAAAGCTGAATAATCTTTCTCTCAACTCGTTTATGAACCCTTCAGCCGACAAAAGTATCCATAAAATGGACCCTTCTTCTAGAGTCCCCATGAATGCATAGTCTGCTGAAAAAAATTTCGAACGTATCGACTCATTTGGCGAACGAGACGACCAGATAAAAATTCAGTGCGAAATCGCGATGGCAGGTCGAAATAATCATTCCGCGTGGACACACTATATATGTATAGTGTATCGTGAAAATCTGGGTTAACGAGCATTCTCCCTCGCGCGTGTGAGTGTGTCGCGGGCCGCGCTAATTAACCCCGATGCTACCGTTCGATCTCGACACCAACGGAAACGATATCGCGAGTGTAACGATCACCGCGAGGGCAAAAAGCGCGACGATTCCTTTTTCGAAGGCCTCGTGCCTGCGGTATGCAACTGACTTCGTATAACTCGACGCTGGAAACACCTGCTCGCGATTAGCGTGCATCGTTAATCCGCAAGCCGACCGACAAACGCGCTTTTCAGGTAAACGGGCCGCCAACGGACTGGAGCGTGTGCAATTCAGCCTTGAGCGCGGGTAATTACGATTTGTTTTTTCTGAATATGTCGCATAGGAGGGATTAAGGGATGTGGGGGACTGTAACAGAGTTAGACTTGGAGTTGTTAATTTTTTCGCTGGTAATCGTTCGTAAGGTGACGAAAATTGTTCGAGACTTACTTACGGGGTAAAATGTTTCTAAAAGTAACGGTAGTTTATTTTACGTATAGGGGAGGTTGTCCAGAACAACCTCGCGAAGTGGAAAAGCGTGGTTTCTTTTGGTTTTTGAGAAATAAATTTTTAAACTATTAAGTTGTCTGTAAAGTCCATGCCGAGTTTTAGTAGGCGATACAGGTCTGAATATATCGGAATGGTTGAAAACAAATAACATGTGGAAATCCCTTAAAAGGTGGAAAAATTGTGGAACAAAATGGTACATATATAATTCAATAAATATATATCGAAATTCAAACGTGTCTTTGAATGTTTCTTAAAAATTGGCACGAACTTTCTGGACAACCCAATATTATATCTTTTTCATTGCAGCTACCTACCACGAGTAAATTTTGAAAAAGACATAAGAACCTTTTCCACCGAAGAAAAAAGAAGAGGTCTTCTACCCCTCTACATTCAAATTAAAAAACCACTACCGCCAGTCCAAAAAGAATCACTCTTCTCCCGCCCCAATAAAATCATCCAAAACTAACCATCCTAGCGTAGTGGTAAGAATACAAATCTCCAATTAAATAAAGTTGGAAAGAATTTCAATCTCGCATAGGGGTGCCTGTTCTTCTCGATCGGAGGAGCGAGCGACATTAATTTCCCAATCACGAACCACGATACGGTCGAATGGCACGATAAACGCTCCAAGAAAAATCGTCGCTGGGATATTAGAAGGGCGAAATCGCGGCGAGCGAATCCAAGGGGATAGAGGACCACGAGTGACTCGGATCCATCGGTCGGGAGACTCGCGAAGTAATGGCCGATTTTTTGCTCGATCCGGAGACACAGGCCGAACCGGGGGCTTTTATTGGGGCTTAAGCTGCCGAGAAAAGAAGGTGGCTCCATGATAGATGCGAGCGAACAACGGCTACATGGGTGGCCCTCCCGTCACACGCGGACTACTAGCCACCCCGAAGACATTCGCCGCGGTTGATATCAGAGCGCGGGTGTTCGATATAAGTCTCTCGATCCTCTCGACGAATCTGCGACGGCTATAGTCTGCGGGGCGCCGGCGTCTCGACCACGATCCACGTGGGACCATTGTCAAAAATTTCGTTCACTAAATACGCGACGATGTTGTTAAAATCAGCCTCCAATCTCAAGCTATCAGGACTCCAGTCACAGCTCGAGCACGATAAAGGGCTCAAGGAGGTGAACATTTTGAAATTCAGGTATTTTTATTTTATTTTATTCAGGTAATTTCTGAATAAATTGTAAAATTTCACAAGATATCCTGTCACTTGATTTTTAATCCGTTCAACTTTTGCGAGTGCGCGAAGTCTGTACATTTTTTACTCAATGAAACTCTTTCAAAAAAGTAGAAAGAAATGTTCGATATTTCTCAATCGAACTGTTCCCTTTAGAACGAAAATGAAGCGTGGCAATAATTGTATCCGAGGTACGTGAAAACGCCACGTTTATTGCGTTCGTTTGTTGCCCCCCGCCCTCGGCGTACATTTATCTCGTAGACCCGCGAAGAAAATGGTAAACAGTAAACAGGAGATTGTAAAGACCACTCACCGCATCCGCCCGTGACGAATCCATAATTCGTAGGTTCTGCATCCTTTGCCTCGTAGTTTCCCTTCATTTAACGTCTCGTCTTTGCACCGACTCTCGTCGTTACTTTCGCAGCACTCGTTGTATCAGGCCTAGAAATGCGAAAAATTTGATTCGAATAATACGCTGAAACCAACGTCCTGCGGTTAATTGGAGATATTCACACGATAGCACAGTTACTTACCCATGTTTTCTCTCGTTTATGGCGAAATACAGAGCTACATATGACAACTGAATTTCCAATTCTTCTTTGAATAATTGCGGAGACGCTGCGTACCTTGTGCGTCGGTCGCATCGCGACCTAACTATCGCGTGAGATTCGAGTTGCTTCGATACATCACCGAATCGCAATAAATCGAAGTCCGACAGATGACGACAAGACGTTTGGTGCGTGCACGGTTTTAACTATCTTGAATTATCGTAATTTCAAAAAGCTTCTTGATAAATGTGTCCAGGCTCGAATAATGAAGTGGAATTGTTCGTTCTCGTGCATTCGATGTTATAAATATCAAACAAGTGTGCGGTTAGAAACGATAATTATGCGAACGACATGTGTGACGCCACTCGACAACGAACGAGATCGAATTGGACAAGGGTCATCTCACAATTAACGAAAATTATCTAACTACCGCACCTCTTAGCTCATCATGGTGAATAACTATTAAATTTTGCACGTTTACGAGAGAGATAACAGTGTTTCTTCACTGTTTATGAAATATATCCTTCCAATACATACTTTTAACACTTGTTACGTTAGAGCAGAGGTTCCCAACGGGGTAGGTACCGCCCACCGGTGGGCGTTGAAGAGATCTAAGGGTGCGCTTTTGGTCGAACTCAAATTTGGGGGGCGCTGAGGACCAACTGCCGCACCCTGGGCAATACTCGCAAGAAGTATTTAACAAATATCTTCAATGTTCAACAAATGTTGTAAATGTCATTGTAATCGACAATTTAGCAACAAAGAAAAGAAACAGATTGTCAATAGTGGAACGCGGCAATTTAAGATTGCTGATGACAAATCTGACACCAAATATCGAAAAATTATTGTCGTTACACCAAACTCAGCCATCTCACTAATAATATTATATTAATTTATTATTAATTAACATGTTAATATCTTTCAATAAAGTAATTTTAATAAAACCCGGTCCTTGTTTTTAAATATATATGTATAACGTAGTAATATAGTATATTTCACCTAAAAGAGGCGCCGTCGAATCACTGTTTGAAAAAAAAAAGATATTCATGTCGAATTGAGTAACCTCCTTCTTTTCGAAGTCGATTAAAAAGGGGGCGGTGGGGCAAGAAAGGTTGGGAACCTATGCGTTAGAGTGTACTAATGTAACCTAACATTGACTGAGAATGCTACGCAGGCTTGTGAAAAATTTGTAGATTTTACGGACAAAATACTGTATCAAAATTTTGATGTCAAAGATGCATCACGCTGTGATCGACCAATTACAGAACGATGCTATGGAATTATGCAAATGGTTGAGAAACGCCACGAACTTTTTCGAATACCCAATATATTAGAAGCTTTAAGGTCGATTCAGACTATACGACACGGACCGGTAACAATACGTACCGGCACCGACACGACAAATCATTAAAACACGCGTTTTAATGGAACTATTCACACTTAACAGACACCGACCTGAACGTCAACGGGAATAGTGTGAATAGTTCCATCAAAACGCGTGTTTTAATGTTTTATCGTGTCGGTGCCGGTTCGTGTTGTTGCCGGAACGTGACGGTCCGTGTCGTATAGTCTGAATCGACCTTTATTTGTTTTCTTTTTTTGAATTTCGTATTATAATAGACAACCATCAACAATGTTAATAAATTGTTAAAGGTAGACGCTGCAATTTAAAAATGTATGAATTGGCCCCCAGTAGTAGATAAATTAATGAATTAAAATAAGGGAAGTAGCTGTTATTCTCATCCTAATTACCAGTAGTCTCTCGATTCCAAAAGGCTTCTCAGTTACGATCTGCACTCACCTATATCTAACCATAACCTTAATAACACGTTGAAACGTGGAATTGTTTCCATCCATTTCCAGGTTGAAGGAACTCACGAAAAGATAAGTCTGCGATGGTTAGGTCGTGTTCGATTACACTTGACCACCGAACACCCAAAACAGCTTGTCTGCTGTGTTCGGTTTTCACAGCATCGGATACCATACCGCGTGATAAGGGTGTCCAAACGAGAGATAACGTCGAGTGTTCTCAGTCCCCGTGGACACGGATTAAAAAAATGTATCCCCGGTTCCCGTAATGTTATGTAATCCCGTTGAATATTGGACATTCGGGAAAAAGGAACGGACAACGTTTGAGGAATGCCGAAGGCAGATGAAAAGGAGAGGTCAACACGACCGCGAGGCGAAAGAGGGGAACGAAGAAGCTCGATGAGATTCTGGTTTTAATTAGTTGGAACCGCCGCGCGTCGGGAGGAACAATCGGTGGCATTAATGATGTCTCAGATAAGAAATCAGCCTTCTGAACTCCTGTTCGTAATCACGGTCCCAGAGAGCTTCTGTAACGACCCCCCATCGAATTCTTCCTATCGACGTTCGAGCAGATATGATTAAAATCTTTATAGACACCTGCTACGTCGACTAATAGGAGCAAGACGAATTCTCGTAGAATGATCGTTAAAACAGTTGTACCTACGATAATTGTAAAGTGTGTAAGGCTGTTCTACAACTTGTCGCTAGATACCTGGGCATTGGGCTGTTGCAGGTAACTGGAGGTAGAGTTGATCATAGAGTAAGTCCTTTGGCTGTGTAGGACGCCCGTGGCTGCTATGAGGAATACGACAGGTCGCTGTTATGCTCGTATGATGTGATTAAAGCGCAATGCGAACGATCGAGCGTGAACACTATCTCGAATAGCTTTGGACTCTGTTGAAGGTTATAGGTTGGAAGAATCAAAGAGGAGTACCAAGTAATGGTCGTTCACTTGTGGAAAAAAGGTTTAATTAAGATGCTATTACGGAGGGAAACTTGTTTAATCGAGAAAGAATGTTGAGCACTTTATGTATAACTGCTGATATACAGCTGACGTATTGGCATTGGTAGAAGAGGTTCGAACACATGTGCTTCAATTACCTCTTCGGTTTGTACACTGTAGGAGGGATGTCCGTTTAACGAGGAGTACAATCGGAAATAGAAGTTGAGAGAATAGGAAGCACATGTGCTCGAACGTTGGCACATGCACCTTCGACTGTCTTAGCTAGGTTTCTCCACTGTTTGATAAATAACAGGAGTAGTTGTCTATTAACAAGTCAAATTTTGTTCTGAGGTAGCTAGGTCTCAGATCAGTTGACATCTATCGAGCAAGTGTCCTTATCTGGCCCACTCACCTCGATAAGTGTACGAATCTCCCTGCCTGCATTTGCGAGCCTGCATCCATCGAGGCACCATCATTATCCTCATTCTAGAACCTGAGGATGGATCGAGGGACAGAGGAGGGAAAGAGCACAGGGCATGAGAACCACTGGAACGTTTACAATTAAGCAATGTAACCGAGTCGCAGACGCGTGGAGCGTCGTGTGTGGTCCCGGGGTTCGAATCCCACCTCTCCCTATCCACTCTTTCCACCCGGTACCACCACTCCACCGCGATGTCCCCACCACTTGGAGGTTCTCTTCAGCTTCTCTCATCGTTCCTTTTTCTCTCGTTTCTCCTCTCCTTCGCCGAGCGGCTCTTTACCTTCTTCGCTCCGTTCCCGAAGGTGGTGACTCATCCACCTATTGGCTACCACGGATTCGGGAATTCCTCCTCGTTCGTCGTCGTTCGCCTCGGTCTGACGCGAATTTTTGCGCAACAATCAAAGAGATTTGTATCGGGATCACGAATAGTAAGTCGATTCCCGCTGTAATTGGCATTGAAACGTTCGTTAGTGCCGCCGGATGCGGCTGCTGGAACGAAACCTCTCCCCAGGTGATCTCGAGGTAAATATTGTTTGAAGCGTATCTCATTATTGCTAACATTTCCTCCTCCCGGTGATCGCTTCGGGTCGAACACCAGGATGCTCCTAATAGGGTGTAGCAGGGATTATTCTCGAGGGTCCACATTTTGAGTTGTCGATAGTCTCAGCTTAACAGTGTAGCATTTAGATCGTTACTTCAGTTAGGTATGAATACATACATAGTAGTCCGTCGCGTGAAGGTGGTAGTTCATCAAATTCTTTATTAACTTGGTCAGTTGATAGCTGTCATTAAAGAAGGTTGATTCCAATAAGCATAGCTGTGGGGTTACCGATGATTCCTAGAGATATGGAACTAACCTGATCATTTCCCTCTTCAAATTTATTCTTGCTCAGGGTTTGGGGCATACCCCATAGGGAACCTTCTTACACCATTTTCAAGACCTTTTCTGTAACCTGAGGGCCAAGTACCAGGTTCATAGATGCTAGGGGCCCCCAATAGACTAGGCACAGTGTCACTAAGACACCTACTCCCCTAGACTAGATACAGCGTGACTCTCCACTCCAAATTACTTGGTCTTCCCAAAAATGGTAGACTTCAGGGTCTCTCACCTCCCTCAGCAATTCCGTTCGACTCGATTTTCAATTGACCCGAAAGATCCGTCCAGACGGGACGGGTAGAGATTTGAAAACTGGTTCCCGATCGCCGAATAGAGCTGTGACGCGCGAGAAGTGTCCGCGGCCAGACATGTTTGGAGTTCGAGGCTTGTCCGGAGGCGCGGACGCGTAAAGGTGGACATGACACTAGGAAACTAAATACCGCCGACCCGGTCCTATGATTCCCGTCGTGGCGAACGCTGTCGGAAAGCATCGGGCTCCGTGGACCCATCTCACTTAATTTTCGTTAAAGTCACCGAATCGGGGATCATCAACGGTCCCGGTGTCGTCTTACCGACTTCATTCGCTATTCACACTGGGGATCGGGGTAACGACGCTTCGGAATAAATTGGATTCGAAGGTTTCAGAGGAAATCCCTGGACGAATTAGACATCTCGATGGACGCTACGTCCAGCTCCATGTGTTCGAGATACCTGTTTATACAGTGGCGAGGATCTTAGGCACGAGAGTCATCAGCTTACGCTGTTAAGTCGTCCTGGGGGCTCTTTGCGCGAGTCGAGTTGCGCAAATGTGTTCTAGGAAAAAAGTTCTGGGTGAGAGGATGATGTAGAGATACACCGGTTGAGTCTTCTGGACTCGTTGGTTTCAGCAGAAATACCTAGTAAATTCCAACTCGGGAGTAATGAAAGTAACAAATATAACATCGTAGGCATCTCCTACTATTATAATATCTCCAACAGCTTCAATCCTATCCTAATATTCAAATGACTCGAACAATACTGCCCTCATTCCCCGAATTCCCTCAACCACAGCGCATTCCGCGATTCAAGTTTATGGACACAGGGCGAGTGCGGGGTCTAAAAATCGAGGAGGATTCGGCCTCCCGTATTCCTCGCGATCCTGCACAGTTAATGAAGAGTTCGCCATATCCTGGGATGGCAGCTGACGTTGCATTCATGCATGAGAGCGGCGCGTCCCGGTCATTTGGCCTCTCGCGCGACTAAAAACAAGCCAGCGCTCGAGTTTTGTCCCATCGGTGGCCGGTAACGCGCCTTCCACGGCGAGCTGGCCAAAAGAAAATTTCAGAGGGGACCATCGACCCGCCAGCCCACACATCGAGTTGCCAGAACACGCGGATTGAGCCATTAAAGTTCGCTTCGAGACGTTTCGGGGAAATCCGCGAGACAGAGGCTTCGTTATTGTTCCATAGCGGCGATTCGGTGTCCGCTTCGGCCGAGTTGGGAGGCACCTTTATCGGGTGGATCTACACGATCCTCTTGCTATAATGCTCGAAACTGGCATCCGAGATACTCGTCCGCGTACTTTATTTCCGCTCGTTCATTGGAACGATTGCTGGGTAGTTTGGGGGCCTTTCGAGAATTCTGGCGACCGCGTTATCTTAATTAGTCGCCTCTGAAAAGTGCAGCGCTGTTTTCGAGGATTTATCTCTCGACATTTCTCAGGGGGTCCTTGGTCAATGGGGCCAGTCAGAGTTTGTCATATTAGAGAGGGGTTCTGAGAATCACTGTGCTTTTGGAGCAAGCGAAGTAGAGATACCAGTAGTGGTACCTCCAGAAAAAGGGCGTGTATGCAAGAGCATCGATAGAGAGGGTTAAACCTACAGTTCCCATAGGCACGAAAAGACCATCCAACCTGGCGCTTACTAGTGAGCAACTCGGTATCTAAATTACAAGTTCCTGTTTGATCCACCTTCCTTTTTCTCTAGAAATAGAAACCTCAAGGTAGCTAACATTGGATTAGAATTAGATGGGGCCAGAAGAGCTCCTCCCCTAGGAATTACCTCGTACCCTTAATCTCGGTAAGATCTCAGACTTTCACGAGCTCGATTCCGACGATACTCTCTCGGGACTGCGCATCATCGCGGGGATCGAGCAACAAATTGCAGAACAGGGTGATTTTTACCCGAACCGGGCAAAGAACCGCGCGAACACCGTTGCCCCGACCACGCGCGAGGTCTTCCACGAGATAATTTATTGGTCAATCAAAATGACGCATGGAGGTATAAGGTGACACGTCAGCGTACACGGCTGACCATTAATTTTAATACCCGTCACCATCAGATCTCCCGACGGTGCTTTCCACGTTGGGCTCCCCACTGACGGCATATCCATCGGCATCGGCTACCGTACGACTAATGCTCCGTTCGCTAACGACGATCATCCTTGAAGATCTTGGTCTACCGATCTCTCACGGCCGCTACGAATTATTATCCTTCTCTTAATCCCGCGCAGCCGACCGTCAGGCGGTCTCGAGAACGAAAGTGGACACATGAGTCGTAGAAACGGAGGTAAAGGAAAAATCTAAAGGAATCGACAAACAATAAATATTAATTGGTGAAGAACTTGCAGCACAGCCAGATGACGTCGAAGATGATGTTACCGTGATGTAGAACTAGCGTTGATCAACGTAGAGATTAACAGAAAAGGCGAACACTCGCAACAGAAGCTCTCGCTGTATGCAAGAAATGTCAATTGTTACACATCTCGGATACCAATTGATTGTCGTTGGGTAAAGGCTACAGAAACACAGCGATTTGTAGCGCGCGAATGCACTCGGAACCCGTTAACGGAATGATTCAGGACTCGAGAGTAAATGGGATCAAAGGCTAGACAATCGGAGCGAATGGGAGCGAACACGTGCGGCGGGAACCTGCCCACGGGGACCAGAAAAAGTCCCCCAGTGAAAGTAAACGGAGAAAATCACGCAAAGCACGATAAGATTGGGGAACGAAGAGTCGACCAGGTGAAGCGTAAACGTTGGTGAAAAAATCGCGTTCGAGATGGGATCGCGGCAAACCCCCATGGCGGCGTTCAGATATATCGGCGGTACGCCAAGAACGCGACGAGTGGTATGCAACCGAGGTAAGTGCAACGTCGATTGATAGCACGCCCCCTTATCTATAAACCATTTCCAGTTTTTCTCCCTCGGTTATCACGCTCCAACGGTGGATCGGCGCGAGCGGAGAATTCTACGATGTTATTTACGGCTGATTAGCGGGCTCAATAACTCCCTTCCGTGTTACTTTATTGAGGCTCCATGATCTGGCGAGCAATTTCCACGCGATTTATGGCGTGAGATGGAACGATACCACGAGCTAGTCTTGGATCGCCTCGACTCTCGTATGCAAACAGAGATCTCTGGAAAGAAGCGAAAAAACGTTCGTTTCCTTGGAACTTGCCGCGCAGAATCTGGATCTCTCAATCCAGCAGCAGCGGTTTAAAGAAAATACACGGTCTGTCTAAAAAGAAACCGAACTTTTGCTATAAAAAGAAAAAAGTACAAGTAAAGTTTTTACACACACGTTCATTTACTCAAAATAATCTCCCTTTGCGTCAATACAACGTGTAGACCACGTAATTAACATTTCGAAGGACCTTTGCAGCTCCTGTTTTGGTACCCCGTTGAGTACGGCGGTTACAGTGGCCCGAATCTCCGAAATGTTGCTATAATGTGTCCCTTTCATTGGAATTTTCAATTTTGGGAAAAGAAAATAATCGCAGGGAGACAGATCAGGCGAGTAGGGTGAATGATCCAAGGTAACAATGCCAATTCCAATGAAAGGAATACATTATATGAATATTTCGGAGATTCAGGCCGCTGTAACCGCCGTACTAAAAGGGCTACCAAAACAGGAGCTGCAAAGGTCCTTCGAAATGTTAATTACGTGGTCTACACGTTGTAATGGCGCAGATGGAGATTATTTTGAGTAAATAAACGTGTGTGTACAAACTTTACTTGTACTTTTTTCTTTTTATAGGAAAAGTTCGGTTTCTTTTTAGACAGACCGTATAGGTACTATTAGACTCTTGGTGGCGAGTGTTTGATCGATTACGCGCAGTTTTGCTACAAAGACTCTGTCGTCATTAGCATATTACAAAGGAATACTCTTTCATCGCGTCAGAAAGGCCAGAGCGCAACAGCATAACTGGAAATTGGTTTCCAATGTCTCACCAGTCTCCTCCATAGTAATGGGGTCCGTTTGTACACCGTGAAACGGAAACGGTCCTCTTGACCCGCATCCATCACGGTTGGCGTCATCGACGTTTCAATCGATGACCTCGGGGACCATGTATCTCCGTTCAGTATCTGCCCCCGGCCGTTTCATCGACTTTTCCACGGTGGACATCCGTTGGAATGGATCACGAGGCGTTGTCTGTTCGAGACGGATGCATAATTCCATCGCTCGCACGCGGATAGCGCTGTCGCGTCACCGTAAGCGCGCGGGTTCTTCAGGAATGTCGAACGGTTCGGTCACAGGGTTAATGCCTGGGGCCTGGCCACCTCGCGTGCCTCAGGCTTTCCTCTCCGGTTGTATCTCATTTGTAAAGATTCCGGGACAAAGGAGCCAAGGCGGAATCGTCTTTATGGATCTGCGGCCGCGCTTGACCCGAGGTGGGGCCCCCCTTTGGCTGCTGGACAGACAGAAGCGCGAGTCTGTCAAGTGGCGTGATTCTAATCTGACAGGGACGTATCGGCTGGTGGGGGCCCTTCTCTTTGGGCTCGTGCAATCGGGAATAAGCTCGGAGACCGAGCATTTACGATGCATCGAACGACGACCATTTCCATGAGTTTCGAGCAACGAATCGCATTAGCGCCGTCGATCGAGCTGCTCGATCTTTCCTCGGATTTTCGTGTCTGACACTGTCATTGGTCGTGGACGTTAGGTAGCCTCGGTTCATTTACATTTGGCGGAGGTTCTTAAACCTTTGGCGCGTTTTCAGGTCGGTTTGGAATTTTTAGATCAGTGGGATACGCGTTTTAGATATTTTTAGACCGTAGTTGTTGGTAAGTGAAGACTAGGAAATGAGTTGTGGAGTGAAGTACGGAGAATGGTTCTATTCGGGTGGGGACTTGATTTATCGAGTTCACCGGAAGCAATGGCGGACAGTGCACCGAGGTGGTATCTAGAGTGTACAGTGAGTTAGCGTTTGTATTTCCTAGGACAAAATGTTATGGGATCCTTGTTTAGATTATTTGTACAACTAGTGGAGCAGGTGTACTATTAGAGACCTGTCGGGCTGAGATCTCCTAATTGATGTGCTACTGTATTTATTTTACGACTTCCAGTCGCGGGTTTAATTACAACCTTTGTGCGAATGCTTATTATAGCTGGCCTTTCTATCCCTCCTCGATCCCGTACAAGGTTTGACATTGTTCGCGCTGATCACCACCGTGTCTCATATGGGCGATTTAATTGCTTAAATTGTTAAGAATTATTGCCAACGGGTAATTATCATTTAGTCGGTTGCGTTTCTTGTTCGATTGGCGAGCTAAGTGTTCTGTCACTTTGGGTATCGCGTAAAAACTTGTTGATCGTTTTGTCAATCATTTACTTCATTTAATTTTACTTCCAAACGTGGATATCGTATGATCTGAAATCTGATAAGTAAATTAAATTGAGTAGTAATAACAAGGTGATCAAATGGTGGAAGTGTAAATAAAAAATGTACTGTAGTTCAACAAATCAGGGAAAAGTCAAGTCGGTGTACTAGAACGTTCGTTACATACTTGTCCTCAACTGACTGCACATATTTTATTATTTGAGCCGTTCACTGCACAAATCGATTAACTCCAATTTTCGAAAAATCTTAAATGTAAGTATCAAAGCACTTAGTATAGTCAACATTTTATACTTATAATAACTTTTCTGAATAATAAAAACCAACACCAACGACAAAATTTCGTTGGGCATTGAAAAATAAATAATTTATTTCAGAATTATTTATTTTTTGTTTTATGGAGTTAATCGATTTGTGCAATGAACATTCATTTATGAATAAATAATAGATGTATCGTGCATACATTGCAACAGCAGGTCCAATTATTTAAAAGAGTACCAGATTCCCTTCGTCGACCGAGTTAAAAAAGGAGCTTCGCGAATAGGACTAGAAAGCCTTCGATTAACTCGGTCGTTGAAATCGCTACCGAATAAAACAAGCTGTTTCGTTAATCAATTGGGAATATCGGGCGCCGAGATCGCTGGTATACCTGATTCGCGAGGCTTCTTCGTCTTGTTTCAACAAGCCCCGTGAAATATCGTGGGACCGTTCAGGTATCGACGAACACGACGGACTTCCGTCCGTCCCTCAACAGAAGTTCTTGTAAAAAATAATTGTCCCTGATTATTCATTGCGACGGGCGCGTCCCAACGACGTCGCTTGTACGCTAATGTCGTCTATTACTTACCCAGCCGCGACCCTCGGAAATCCTGGACGATCTTCGACCAGCATTCCCTCTCGTCGAAAAGGAAAAATCGGGGAACACGGGGATCCGATGAAATTATTTATCACCCACGTCGACGAGCTTTATCTCGGATCTTTTCGTTCTCGATCTCGCCCACGACTCGAAGGACCTTTTCAAGTTTCTTTGCTCAAGATCTCCGGAGTCCAACTTTTCTCGTGACACATACTTTTGGAGCGGAGGAAAAGTCTTTTAATGCAGGAAGTAAAGTAAATAACGTAACGTAAATCTCTGTATTTCTAATTGCTTTAATTTTTCATGGCTGAGGTCTTCTCCAAGGAATTACATACTTTTCTTTCATTTATCATTTTATACAATGTTTCTTTAAACAATTTTCCTAAGGTTTCAAGTTACAAAGTTCTCTGACCTCTGTGTGGTGCACTTGGACAGGGTAGAACTTTTCCGAGCCCTCAAATATCGGCTCCAAAACGTTAAGGACTTAATTTCAAGATCTTAACGCGTCGAAAAATGTAAATATTAAAAAAGGTCGATTGTTCAACGAACCAGATCCATGCAGGAATCGCGTTAACGGTCACCACTTACCGCGCAGCACACGCACCGCGTTTACTGTATAACGTAGGCGTGGCTCGTTTGATATCAACGATGGCCACCTTTCGACTGTAAATCAATCGATATCACGGCTGCGGGAGGGGCTTTTCATGGGGTTTGCACGAGCCTGAAATACGGTGTCGGGGGTGGAAGCATGCGCCAAATGCTGAATGCGAATCGACCCGCCCCGAACCTTTTATCCCGACACCGATCGTCTCCTGGTCGTCTTTCTCTCTTGCCTTCCACGCGCCTGTTACGCGTCGTCGATGCGTTTCGATAAACATCTGGCTCGATTGATTTCGTTGGCCGCGTTAATTGCCTCTAGCTTTCACCAGGCGCGTCGGCGACTCGATTTCGTTTTCTCATTTCAAAGTGGGGTACGGAGGAATGGAGCTGAACGGATGCAACTCTGGGGGTAAGCTTGTTTTCGATGCGAATAAGGGAGAATACGAGATAAATTTTAAACAGGATTAGCCTTCCTAGAATTAATATCATAAAATAATGTTTCTATAGAACAACATCGAAGGGCACAAATACTGTACAACGGTAATCTAAAATTACAAACTCTGGTGGGAAGATATGGCCAGGTTCGAACATCGAAATACACGGATGTCCCCGAAAAGGGAAAAATGGTATCGTGTTCGCCGCCAGCGAACAGGACGTTAATTACCCGGATGATTCGGTTCCCCAGTGTCGGCGTAATTATTTAATCGGGTTTCTATCTGTCGACGGTGTCGTCGTCGGTGCGTTTGGGAACGAATCGTGCGGACCAAAGGAACGGGTAGGATCGGTTCGAATATAAAACAAGTCGTGATACGTGGCTCGCGATAGTGGGAATATTTAATTCGTTTTTTTTTTTTTAAATAATCCTTACAAGGTATAAGTACTCGATATCGTATCGAGCGTTCCGCATAGCATAGGTAAATAAATAACTGAATTACTTTTAAACAGTCTATCGAGACGACGTTCTCGCTAAGTTGCGCTTTATTTACACGACGGTTTTATCAATTTCGTGCGTACCTATACACAGGTACGTCTTTTCTATTTACTTCTCTCCATATATCTTTATATATATATATATATAAATTCTATTGCACATCGCAATTGTACGATATCTTACATTTTTACAATAAATTAACGGAATAAAACTAGCTTCACATCCTCTCCCTCACACGTTCTTCGTAAAACTCTCTCATCTCTGCTCTAAATACTGGTTCGTTCAGAGAATGACGATGACTGTTTTCGACCTGACGTCCATCGAGATAACTGTACAAATGGCACTGTACAACCCGTTCCGATACGCTCGTCGAAATTGTTCTTTCTTCTTCCTCCCCCTCCTCCCTCCCTCTTCCCCTCCCCTCGTCTTCGTTTAAATATCGAATTATGAATTGCTAGGAACGTGCGTGCTAAGTCTTTTGAGGAATAACGATGATGTCTATCATTCGCCGCGAATCTTGACTCCGGTAACTCACGAGTTTTCCACTTGCTATTCGTCGACGCGCGCGAGTCAGGTCGGGCTCGATTATCGAACAGGAAGCTCTAACAACAACGAATATCGTCGGAATTCGTTCGAGGTTCGTCCACGATCGCGACAACGTCGATTCGCCGCTCAAGGCCACGTAGAAGTCATCCCCACTACACCATTTGGTTCCCCACCTCTCGGTACTGCGTGCGCAAAGTCACGATGGGGGAGTGGCCTTGGCGGTCGAGTGACTTTAAGGACGCAGTCTGGCAATTTCAGATCAAAAATTTAATAAGGAGCAACTAAAACAGCGAAATATACAGTCAGTCCATAAATATTCGTAGCCTCTGCGTTTATTGAAGGAATTTGTCTGATAGTTTCGATGTTTCCAAATAAATTTTTCATTATATACATATATATATATGAGTGTAAAGTTTATTCATGTACATACAGTGGGTGTAGAAGGTATTCGTACACTGATCAATATCTAAAAAATCTATGTAAAATTGTAATTTATTAACTTATTTTTGATAAACAATGACATTCTATATATTCTTGGAAATCTCTAGAATAGATAGAGTACAACAAAAAATAGCTATTTATGTAAGGTGCGAAATTAACAAGAAAAAAACAATTAATCGATAGAAAAATTGAAGCAATAATTATTCACACAACTGTTTAATTTTTAAAACTTGATTAAAAAAAAAACGAAATTTACATTAATTTATAAGTATATAATACTTCCTTCGTGGGATTTCCTTTTGATTTCATAATTATTGTAACTTTTCTAAGGATTAAATTAACTAAATTATTAGTTATTCCAAGTGGGATCTTCTTCAATTTCTCTATTAGAGCCATTTTTTAAAAGTACAATACTTTACTGGAAATTTAATGTTTTCTAATTCGTACGGAGTAATAAACTAATGTGTTTTTACAAATTCTACTGTAAATGGTTCGTCATAAGAATCGTAGAAATACTTATTACTTCTATACTTTTACCCACTTTTCGCATTATTTTGTTAATTTCACAAATTATATTAACTAGTAAATGTTGTTTGGACTATTTCCGAGAGATTTCCGAGAATATGTAAAATATCATTGATTATAAAAAAAGAAGTTAAGAAACTACAATTTCATACGAAAGTTTTTTGGGAAATTGATCGGTGTATGAATACATTCTACACCCACTGTATTTATAACGAAACATTTATTTGAAAAGATCGAACCTATCATTTAATTTAGACAGACTTTTTTAATAATCACAGACAGTACGAATATTTACGAGACTGGCTGTATCTCGGTAATCTAAGTAAAAAGGAGTACTTGTCTACTAATTTTTATTTTCATTCAGATCCTGCTTGTATTAAAAGAGAAACTGACAAAGAAACCATAAATTTCGATCGAAAATACCAGAATGACCCCCGGATCCGACCGTAGTCAGTGGCACTAGTATCCTTAACGAAATAAATACCCCAGTCTACCGTACGAAAAGTAAACACGATGACTCGTCGAAACTTGCTTCGAAATGACGAAAAACGTTTGATCTTTGGATTGTGTATCGCCGTGACTTTTCGTGGAATGTAAAGGAGGAACGCTGTATATTCGCACACTTACAGGACATTGTTAGTATCCTCGTCGCGACCATCGAGCGGAATGTCATCCCAAGGAGAACGTCCTTGGTCGACTATCGAGACACTTCGTTCCTCCTTTTCCCTACCGATGGGAGACTCGAAACGGCGTTCGTTCCACGTTCGTGGTCTCACGGATCGTTGACGGATCTAAGCCGAAGGGCCGATCTTATCGTCATCATTTCGCTTGAAGTTCGGCGGCCTGCTTCTCTTCCTCCTTGGTCAGGGGTACCGTCGAATGATTGTAGAGGCCCTCGGCCATCAGCTGTAGCTGCAGGGGATTCTTCTGGCCGCTGGCCTTCTTGATCTTCGCCCTCTTGTTCTGGAACCAGATCTTGATCTGCGCCTCGTTCAATCCTAGGTCCCTCGAGAGCTGTTGCCTCCTTTTCTCGGTGAGGTATCGGTTCTCCGCGAACTCCCTCTTCAGCCTCGCTAGCTGCTCCCCGCTGAACGCCGTCCTCGGTCTCTTCTCCTCGGGGGTGCCCGTGGTGCCGCGGCTGTCCGACCTCTTCACCCTTCTCGTTCGTGGACCTGAAACACGGGAGGATCCTAACGTTAGCTGCTATCTGCCGATATGTTCGACGGAACGTAAGACTAGCGAAGTACCATTGTCCTTGGGAGGTCTGGGTTCAAGTTACACAAGTCGAATGATCAAGGGGTTCCCACTCGTTTTAATATTCCGAGGGGTGAAGTTGTAAGACAGTTTCACAGCGACTTGATATACTCAACTAGGGAAGGATGATGTTATTTATTGGGTATTTAGGACTTGAGAGTGTGCAGCGATTCTTATATACATGGATTCATCAGTGATTACTTTGATTGCTACTCGATCTACAATTAACACGATCCGCGCTATGTGTATCACCGGTGGTACACGACGAACTTGGTCATCAGGTCACGAAACATATATTTTATGACAAATTTAATTCTGTAAAATATATTTTCACTAAAAGAACGAAGAATGAGTGATACAGCAAGTGATAACTGCTCTAAACAAGTTAACTACTTATGGATTGACGACGTAATGAAATATTGTGTGGTAATATATCAATCTTTAATCAAAACATCAAATGGCCTGAACGAAAAGTCGGGCGAAAACGGCTTGACACGAAACGTGTTACATACACCTTGCCCAACACCGATGCACGGAGATCTCGTTTGAAGCAACAGAATTGTTCCACTGATAGCCTGACACTCATATGTCCTTAAATGTCCCTGATCTCCAATAAATACTCAACAGTATTTAATCGGGATTCCCGATCAAGAACCATCGATAAACTTCACCATCCACGAACACAGGACGTGTAGGTATCTCATTAAACAGCTTCAGGCACGTTTCAACGAGTACACATGCTTTCCGACTCCAAATGGCGAACTGATCCTCCCAACGCATCCCTAAACCGTCGACGCAAACCTAACACAGAGGACGGTACATAAACCTAGCTGAAGATTAGCCTTACGTAACGATTCATAATGCTCTTCCGTGGCCCCGCGGAGGATACTGATTCAACAAGTTTACGCGCCGATAAATCTGTGAAATTAACGAACCGCGGGCACAGTGACAAGCTTTACGACAACTTTTATTGTCTAGCCGGCCTTAAGCGTTGCTTCCACGGCCGTTCCCGCGCGCGGACTAGTGGACTTTCCTCCAAGGGAAGGGAGTCGACGATTGGGAGGAGTCGACTGCCCAGGGATCTTCCTCGGGACGAAATAAACGTCTCGCGAGGACGAAGGATGGTCGAGAGTCCTTCCCGCGTTTATCGTTCCGCGAGGCTGCCAGGAGTCCTTCGGACGAGTTAATCGTAAATCAAACGCGTTATTGCTGCTGGTCTCAACCGTTGGAAATCGTTGCTCGGACGAGGAAACTTTGAGAAAAGTGGAGGAGATCGTTATATATATATCTGAGAAGACATTTTTAATTGCATCGAGTTGGTTTCCATCTTGAATTTTAGTTTGGGATACTAGATGGCTACCTTTTTATGCTAGTATGTTATTTTTCATCGAAAACTATACGAAATTATATTCCCGACATCTTTGAAGATAACGTAACGCGATTGAAACTTTAGCTGTATCCACGGGAATAGGAAAGAGTGCTATAAATCCAATGTCTACTCCTTTTTCTCGCCGAATAGGAAGAATACGGGGAGTCTCCTGACGTTAATAACTTGGTCGTAAATATTATTATGATTGCACGTGGCTACTAAGGAAGTCTAAGGTTTCATTATTGTTTATCGACTAGTGGAGCGGAGCAATCTCCAGGAAGCTCGCAATTATCGTTTGGACGTTCGATTGTCCCACGCGGTTGGATTCTCAAGAAATTGAAAAACCAAACGCGTATGTTATTAAAGCTTCCACGCCCACAGTCGCACGTAAACAAAGAAAATAGACATTTTATAACTACCACTATCGAGATCCTCTTCCAACGAAACATTGTAAGCCAGCCTCGAATACGCAGTTCGCGTGAAATATTTTCATGGGAAAAGGAACCCCAATGATCCCGGATTTTCCTGCTCGACGCTCGTCGGCGCCAATAATTCACCGCGCAAACGCGATCCAGCAACCGCGCCGCGAGGGTCGTTCGTAAACGGCGAACGTGGCTGTAATTGCGAATAAATCAAATCGTAACGAACAACAACGGTGTTATCCGCCACGCTGATCTGCCAGGGTTGGACATTACGCAGAAATCCCGCGTCCAGCCGTTTAACACCGTCCTCCATCATAAGCGGCGGAACCGCCGTCCGCGAGGATTCTATCCGCGCGAATCGTAGGGCCAAACTTCGCGAAATATGCCGGGTATTAATGTGCTTGGTGACTAGAGAACGATATATACGGGTAACGTGTTCACAGAAACGTTTATCCGAGAGATTTGTGCCCTCTGCGACCCCTGGCGAAAGGACGGAACACCTCCTGAGCGTGGGCCTTAAATTAATTTTATTTACGGAGATCTCAGATGGAATTATTAAGGATTCGCGTATTTAAGTCAACGATGTTTTGTGTATATGGTTCTTAAAATTCTCCGCTTAATAAATAAACAAACATCGGAATTCTAACTTTGAAAATAAACCGCACTCCTTTCTGTAGAATTCCCGAGACCATTGAAATATCCAGAAAATATTAGGAATCCTCTATGAATGAGACCCAGCCTCGAAGGATATTTTCTCGATCAATCAGGCCGATTTATCGCCATCGGACCGAGACAATGATCGAGGATCCTGTAGCCTGGAACCCAGAGCCTGTCGAAGGAAGTATAAATTAACTCCCGCAGAAAATCCGCGCCGGATCGTAAATTAGCGCGCTGGTACATCGCAGTGAAAGTCATTTTACCCATTCGTAGTGTGGATCGTTCGCGGGTGGGGAGCTGTTAAATAATATCATCGGAAAAGCAGTTTGTTCCGCACGATCGCGCATGGACGGTGCTCGAATCGCGGTTAGTTTCTCGCCTGCGATTGGCTCCTTTTCCGCATCGATTCTTGAACGCTTAGGAAATCTACACGATGACGAGCCTCTGACTAATCCTCGAAACAGTTGCGGGACCATTTCACGGGATTATCGAGCCATGTTTCTCAGGAGCGAAGCTTTATTGAGGAAACCGCGAAATGTACTACGGTCAAAGTTGGATCGAATTGTCGTATATCTCTTTGGAAATTGGAAACCCGAGGGCCACCATCGTGAGAGAAATCTATCTTTATGCCCAGTAGGCACAACTTGAAGAAAGAAAATATTATATTCATATCTTGAGCTGAATTTAGGGATATAGTATGTCAACGAGCACGTCAAGAAATTTGCTACTACATATAAAAATAAAATAACAAATCATCCCAACGAACTAGCTAAGATGCTAAACCGAGCATCAAAAAACGAGAAGATTAAAGAGAGAAAAGCTCACTGATCTGCAAATGTAAATGTTAAATTTTAATTACTGGTGGAAACGCTGTTGAGCGTCGTCCATACACGTGACACCCACACAGATCAAATTTGCTGATTGGCTCTAGAAGCAAGTTGTAAATTTTCTGCTAATAAAAAGAAAAATATCTCGAGTTATAATAACGCACGATCTTCCTTGAAATTAGATTCGTCAACTTCACTGTTTCTACGTTTCTTAATCCACCAATTTGGGTTCTCAGAGAAAGAATGCTATTTTATGAAACAACTGACCATTCTTTCATTTATCTGTTTCAGTATCTTGCCAAAGGCCCGCCTGACATCGAGGAACCCTGAACAGCACCGCGGTCCTTCCATTCCACTGTTCAAATCAACCGATTCAGTGAAATTTTGGTAAGAAACCTATTTTTCAACAGCCTCTCGAGGAGCTATCCAAGTAACTTGCTCGACTTGTCGGGAACGCGCTGGAGGGCTGGCGGTGAACTGGTCTCGAGGACTGACAGCCACTCGTAGCGTTAATCAAGGGCGACGCGTTAAAGAGAAACGGCGGAACAAACGCAGCCAAGCCCTAGTGGCTGACGTCTAACTCAAGGATAGGTCGAGAGGAAATTAGTGTTCCTCGGCGGCCGCACATCCTCGGTATGCGACGTACTTTCGGGGATGTAGTCTCTCTCTCGAGGCGAGAGGGCGTCTTAGCGTTATTGGTTTTACCCTCGAGACTTCCCGTGGGAGGGGGTTGCTCCTTAAATGGAAGCCGGTGGAAACACGGGAGACTCGAGAGAGCGAGAAGTGGGTTTTCGAATGCCCCTTTCCTACCACCGACAACGAGACTACTTCGCTTAAGTAATTAGACTGCCGACCGTTCGTTACCTCAGTCATTTCTGAAGAGGAGAACGAGAAACTGCTGGGGCAGCTTTCTCGTTGATGCGCCGTACATCCGTTCTGGATGTACCTTCGCCCTCTTGGTCCTGTCCAATTTTTACTTTCAACGAGGAATAAACTTCGAGATTTACACGCAGCTTGGTAGTTTGGCTCTGTGGAGGATTATAATTTGCGACCAGGTGCAGACAAAGAACGCTGAACAGAAAACTCTTTAGACGAATCGCGTCAGGTGCTCGAGGCACGTTCGAGCGAAGAAGTGACAGAGGGCACAGGCTAGGACCTATGTCATCGCAACCACCTGCCCCCGCAGGAATAAAAGTTCCTGTTTCCAGTTTTCAGAATATTTCCACCTGTCTGACCTATGATTCCAAAGAAGAGTCCTCCAGGCCCGAAGTACTCCCTTGAACTCGCTACACCGATGCCATTGCAACATTGGAAATGCCTAACAGGGAGCACAAACGACTGCCAAGTCGAAAAAGTAGATATATTCTCACAGATGTTCATCCGGGGACAAAACCGAGCCAACGACTGTTTTTCGCCTCGTTTTGCGGAAAGACGTTTCCTAACGATCGCTAATTATTTCTTGCCTCGGATTTGATGGATGTAATTCAATTGGCTGAAAAACTGGTCGAATCGAGAACAATTAAACTGCTTCATCATTGTCCTGTCAACTCGGCGACAATCCAGAGAGCATTTTGTCGCCGAAGGACGGCGTGTCGTTCGGTGCGCGCTTCGACGTCCTCCTCGTTCAATCCTTGACGACAGCCACCGACGATCCACCGCCTCTTCCAGCGTTTATCCCCCTTTGCAACGCCGTCCAGCCTTTGCGTAACGAATCGTAGAAACGCGGCTCGCCTCGATCGCGCGGTTTCGCTGCTTGAATCGCGCGTCACGTTGCTTTTAATTGCACTGGTATCGGCGGGGACGGAAGGGACCGCTGGCTGGAATCGGTTGGAGGAGATCGGCTGGATTGTCGCCGGATTCCGGCGATTAGCGGAAAAAGAGAGAACGAATCTAGCGAATCTTACCTTTAAGGGGGTGCTCCTTGTGGCACTTCTAAAAAATTGAAGTCTTTTTATTCTGTATTCTGCTGTAACTAAGGGACTTGAAATTATTTAGAAATGAGTTACGCCCATGAGTCAGTGGAAGTACTATCTACTCCAAACAAATATTTATCCCTGAAGTGCATAAAAAATTCTATCTTTTATGGTAACCTTCTCTTAAGCTCCTACACTATTTGAAATGAATCGTATAAGGTACTTCATTCAACAAAGTATTGCAGATAACGTTGGACCAAAGAGTATCCTACAATTTTTCTGCACAATCACACAGAAAATTCTCAGCTAGAGGCTTTCAAGTAAAAAAGTTCTCAATTTACCCGCTGGACAGGTTCCATATCACCATAGAAGTTTATCGCGCTGTGAATTCCTCCTCTGTTAGTTCCGAGAACGAAAAGAAATCTGATAGATGTTTCGAAACGTGCTACGTGCACCGAGTTTCGGTTGGTACTCGTCTATTCGCGTGTCACAATACACTTCGAGTACCGAGAAAATGACTGGACGTCTTCGACAGTCTCTGAGCTCGCGTCTCGACTCAACCTGCCGAGGATGGAGACCGTTTCTAATAGATTCCTTGAAGTAAGAGTAAGAGGAACGCATCGGCTCAAGCATCAAGTCCTCATAAATTTGCCACGCGTTCTTGCAAAACGCCGTAGGAACGTTCTGTACTTTTTTTTCCAATCCGAAGGTAAACTGAATCGCGTTTCCTAAGACGATCGCGCGTGTATCTCCTTCGCGCACACGGGCGGACTTTAAATAGAAACGTCAAATTGCGGGGAATATTTATTGTGACGTCTCTGGTGAAAAGTTGCTTGAACCAGTCCGCGCTATTTTGTTAAGGCCGCTGATAGGCGTTTGAAACCCTGGAACACCGGAGTTCCGAGGAAAGACGCGAGCTTACACGGTGTTACAGAGTGATTCCAGAAACTGGTTTGGTATGAAGTTCTTTTCTGAAGCAAACGGGAGACATTAATAATAATTACCTAGTTGCTTTCTTTTTGAATAATTTCAGTAATCGAATACCATGAAATAACAAATATTCAATGGCTCCATTTATGAACCATGTTGCACTCCTACCATTGCACTAAATACAGAAAATTATACCTTTATAAAAGAATGCACGATCCTCTTAAAAAGAAAAAACAAACAGCTACAACTGCATATTCCACTTGCACCGTAGCACTAAAATAAAGAATTCCAAATTAATCCTTCTCCTCCACTCGAGAAGAAGCAGCAGCTACCTTTGAGACTCCTTCTAGAATCACCCTGTCCATGAGCTTCCAAGGAGACTTGGTGCACTGAAGAAAGAACCTACACTTCTTAGACCCGCGGACCTGATACGACCCGGTATCGATCGAGGATCGATGGAGCGAGGAGTCAGCGCGAAGTAAGTCGTACGACTATGAATTGCGTCGTCGTGGCGCGTACGTGCAACGATCCTGGCCTGTTCTTAAAGCGCCACTAAAGTTGCGCGTCACGTTCCTTTTAATTACGTCTGCCAGCATCGCGTCGACGGATACGAAACGACGGAATAGCAAGCCCAGGGGACGAGGGGGACGCTTAAGAATTCATTAACGATACCAGCGCGACCAACTGGAGCTGCCCGAAGTGGGACAGGTGCTGGATCATACTCGAGAACACTGCGAAGCAAAACTGTCGTCGAGTCGATAGAGAGACCCATATTCTTGCAACGACGCAGGTGTCTGAAGAGTTGGAATGCTCTGTTGTAATGTACCAGGGGGCTAATCTACTCGCCGCTCATCGCCTGCAAGCACTGCGTCAGAAGAGCAAACACCGTCCTGTCTGCGTACCTAATTTAGCACCGAGACTGGCACTAGGTCGTCCTCTGCGTGGTTGCGATTAACTCGTGAATCACGGTACTCGAAGAAGTGGCCAAGATACAGCGAATCTCCAGGAACGGTTTTTTCGGTTTGTGTCTTCTAACAAAATAATTTACTTGGTATGTTTCAGAGAAGAAGTAAAAAAATTTCTCAAGTAAAATAATGCTTTGTTTTGGGTTCGAATATGCATTTAAGGGGCGGTTACCGTTGAGATGCATGAAACATGTGTGAAGTTCTGGAATTTTTTTTCATATAAAATAAATACTTTCGGATATAGATTTCAAAGTAATATATTCTTGTATAATTGGCAGTTAAATTTCAATTTTATTATGAAAAAAGAGACCCAAATGGTGGCTCCAGCTCACATCAAATAAATAATTTCCCAGCCGACGCTGTAAATTTTCAAATACCTTAGATACGAAAATATCGTTTTATCTACGTGTTCTAAACACTTTAGGGATGCAAATTATATAAAAGAAAAAATCGAATTTTTCATTGTCACGAACTGTAACCTCCCCTTAAACCTTGAAAGAAAATTCTCGAATATGAGTGTACCCCTCTTCATCGATGATTTCTAAATCTATTTATATTTCTTGAATCTACGAGTTCACAGACATTTTGAGGCAACTACTCCACTCTTAAAATCTGTATAAAAATTGGAATTCCTTGTAAATTCACTTTACCATACTGCCCAAGCTGTTGACTAACACTCGAACCGCCCACGGCCTTCGAGACTCTAACCCTCTTCTCGCAGAAATCAATTAAGGAGGCAGGAAAATTTCATCGCAGACCGTGGACAACGTTCCAGAGAAACAGTTTCTCAATTCCTCCATTGGAAGGCTGCCTTTACAAAGTCCGTGCACCGTGTCGCGAGCGTCGATCGCAATTATCAATTCTAATTAACGGCCATCGAGTTCTCGTGCCGCGAGTTTCATTATTGTTTTCAATTACCGCTCGCCGGTCGTTTCTCTAAATCACGGCTAATGAAATTATACCTCGAGTGCGCGAGTCGAGTGGCTGCCTCGATGTTGAACGCTCGGAACACTGTTCAGCTTTTCCGTTTTAATTGTTTCGGCTATAACTAAGTAACATCTATCCAATTTATTAAAAATCTACATTTTTCTTTAAAATTAATATTCTTTTTTTTCGTTTCGTTTCGACTCTTGTTTGGACTCGAAATTGGATTTATATTCCACAAGGAATTGCCTACGTAATTCTGACTATGTTCTTCCTCGAGTACACGTGAGATCGTTGCCGTGAAAGGACGCTACGTCAGCGTCGAAAAATTTGAGCGTCGATAACGATAGTTTCTGGTCGAAAATGGCGACTGACCGACGATAGAGAAGAAAGGGGGTCCGTCGTTAAGTCGTTACGTTCTCGACGGTGGTCAACTTCTACCGATTAGCCACGTAAGCACTGTAACCACGCTAACGACGCTAAATGTCTTTAGATGCTACAAGGGGGAACGAGCTCGTTCGCCACCGTGACTCTTATTAAAATATTGGCCGCGTTGGCTCCCTGCGTGGAAGAAAACGTACGCAATTAAAGACGGTTGCTCGCCACGGGGGACCAGCCAAGATTCGCGAATGGGGAAGCCATTCGTGCCTTCGTACTTGGACAAATCGGTGATGGGGCTTATTTAGCGGGGAAGTAAACGAATTATCGCGAGAAAGTGGGTAAAAGATGAAACTCACAGTGTCTGAGTTTCTTGTGGCAGATAAGGGTGAGTTAAGCTACTTTCTTACTAGTACTCATAGAAATAATTTGAGCTTCAAGGATTCTAGTATCAGAAATAACTCCAATTTTACTAATGAGTTAGAAGACACCACTAATTCATGAACGTTGGAAAGCTTATATTCATTCCATTGATTTGCCATGCACAGCTACATCGTTAGTGCACCAGGATAAAAAGTGGTTGAAAAATATTTCTAAAGTAAGCTTCCTAAACTAAGCACCTAAACATCCAACAGATTAGTCCTCTACTCCTAACAATATTAAAATGATAATAATAACGGCCCTCCGTTATTCTTCGCCCGTTTTAAAGAGCGTGCGACTCGGAAGACCAATTTCAAAGTCTCGGTTCCCATCGAAGGCTACTGGAACGATCGAGACCGATATCGCCTTTCGGTCAGGCTGCGTGGATCATTCCCCAGGAGATCGACCCGTCGTTTCCGTGAATCTGATCCATCCAGATAGCCTGTGCGCGTGTAAGCGTCGCGTAGAGCAAGCAGAAATGACTTCAAGTCGCGGTTGAGTTATGACTGCGGCCATTACGCAGGACAAACGAGGCTAAGCGTGTCGACACGGCGGACCGACCGGCCTTCCCCGACTTCTGCAGTCATTCTCGATTCTCGATTCTCGAGAATTACGAGCGCTCTCGTCGAGGGCCTTCGAGGCGAGCTCGATCCAGCGAATTGACAGTTTTAAGGCTGTCGGACGCGTTCGATCCGGCTCTCGTTATCCGGGACGAGGGAATCGCTCGTTTATCCTTCGACTATTCCACGGTTAACCCAGATATTACCGTAAGTAAACAAGGATGGCGGAGAAAAGAATTCCTCTGGTATTCTTTCGGTTGCAAGAACAAACCAGACTGAACGGTACAAGAAATGAACTGCGAGGTTTCCAGCGATCCCATGATTGCTGTCTGTATTACTGTTCTAGAGGTTTAGTTTTAGATTTCTAGTTTACGTAGCGAAGGTTCACTAAAATTTAAGTTGAGTAAAATTGGAGTATTACGGGTGATATATGTAGTTTGTACGAGTACTACTTCTTGTATAGGTGGAAAATTTGGATAGATTGCAATAGTTTCTTTTTTATTCGTTACATATCGAGGTAACAGAAATTATTGTATTACTTCTCGAGTGATTCCATTAATTATCTAGTAATATCTGGGTCGATGTCGCAAGCTAGAGCCTCCTGACCCACTTTTGAGCGTAATTCGCGTCGCGTGGTCTCGTTTTTCGCGCGACCAGTCGAGCCAGGTTCGAGCTTTCGTGGAAATGAACGGGAAACGAGATCAATGGATGAGTGAAATGAATGTCGGTCTAAGATTTATTATTATTACGCTAAGACGATTCAAGGTAGACGTTCAAGCACGAGAGTTTCTAATGTCCTCATAGACTCATGAAAAATTTATTCAAGTACTCAAACCTCGCTTTGCACTCTCAAATCCTATTACCAGAATATGCAATGTTAGCAACACCTACCTCGATGAACTAGATATATTTTGTAGTTCTGTGACATCATAGGGATTACAGTGGAAGCAACTTGTACATTGGAACAAAAATCAGCAAAAATAAGTAAAGCTAGTAAACCAATTTATTAAAATAAAATCGTTAATGATTCCACAGAAAGGGCAAGTAATAATGGCCTCGGAAAAGCTCACGTTCTCTGATGCCATATCGTCATTAGTCTGGCCTAGCTCTTTCTCTCTCTCTCGATTCTACGGCCTCTAACTGTTGTCGGTCGTTACTTACTTCGTCCTGAGAACAAAAAAGAAAAAACACACCGGTTAAAAAGCATTATTGTTGACAAGGATTTCATTAATAATAATCAATTATTCATTCTCGCGTGCGTCGTTCGCATCTCGACAAAACGCCGGAAAAAAGAACGCCTTATCTCGTCTTTCTCGTCGCTCCCAACGTCAATTAATATAACGACGATAATGATTTACGATTCCACGCGCATTTGCCTCTGTGCATTCACGCCATCGTTTTCGTTCATTAATCGAAAAGACGAGGACGCGAATTTTCGAATGTATTTGGGTATCTTGAGAAGGATTGAACATTTTTAATAGTGGAACAATTTACTTCTTGGATAGATAAACTGTGGATTTTATGTATTCATGGTGTTTGGAATACATACTTAATATTACTATTAGACTGTCTACGTGTATGCAAATTCATATTTTTAACGATTCAGTAAATGAATTGAGATTGAAATGAAATGTCTTATCTTATATATTTTTGCATTCGTGCACATCCTCATGCATTTTCCCACATTTTCGCTTTCCACAATCGCATACACATCCTCAGTCTAATTATTATTATATCATTTCATGTAACACATTCCTTACATGCATGAAATCCGCAGTCTATCGGGTTTTAATTGCGCAACATTATTCCTTCATAGAACGATTTTTACTTCGAGAGACTCGTGTGTCCCCGTTGACTTTTATTAATTTTTATAAGCCTGATAAATTCGTGGGTGCGCCACCTGACCGTGGGACCACCCGCGAGATCGCGCTGGATCGTTTCGATCGGGCGAGCGGAATCGGCGCCGCGAGTTCGGTCCGCTTTACGCGCTCGCCGATTACGAGCGCCGCTCACATTTTTCCAGGCCACTCGTTAAGGTGTTTCTCGGGACCTACGGAATCGTACGAAAAGTAGCCATGGCCTGTAGCCATACCCATAACCATAAATAATGACCATTGATTGGTCACTCGTCGATCGTTACGCGCGAGTACGTGACTGCGCTTACGTTTCCACGGGTCGTTAGCTCGTTTCCATTAAGGCGCGGTTCTTGGCTCTCGTTCTCTCTCCTCCTCCTATCGTCTCTTTCGTTCCAACCCTCTACTTCCCTCATTCTGGACCAACCAGTAGTATACCAGTTTGCAAATCTCAATTTGGGGATTTTATTAAAAGAAAAAAATTTTTTAAAAAGTGAAAGTATAATTTTTTACGATTCCATGGCTTCAGAGATCTTAGCAAAAATGTTTAAAGAGTAAAGGTGTAATTTTCTTTGGTTTCATGGCTTCGGGGTTTCAGCAAACATTTTTGAAGAGCGAAGCTGTAATTTTCTCTGACTCTATGGTTTCAAAAATCTTAGCAAAAATTTCTAATTGGCTTCAGACATTTTGCATGTGTTCTAATTTGTCTAAAATTCCAGATTTTTGAGAGAACCAATTGTCAAACTTTCCCCAGAAGCAAATATTCCCTCTTGCGTCAATTTAATCACTCCTGTCATCGTTTCTCCTATAATCTCCTATAATTCTGCTATAATTATATCTTTGGATAGCGAGCCTGCGAACTTTATCCCGAAGCCAATGACACTCTCGAGAACGAAGCGTTCTGAAAAAGACGATTTCAATCGCGCCTCGAGACGATTCCGCTCTCAAACGTAGACAGATGCCTCGCGTACAGGGGCCCGTGCATTAAGAATAATGAGAAATGGAAATTCGCAAATAATATATTGCACGAAAAGACGATTAATGACTTCATTCCCGGTTCTGCTTCTTCGACGGAGCCGGTTCTTTCGGCGCAGTCGCCTTCGACCACCATTCCTCGACGGCCCTACGCGTTCACGATTTTTTCTGCTCCTCTAAACCACCGGACAAGTGGAATTCAGAGAGAAATGTGTCGTTTACTGATTTAATAGATGTACAAGATTATAACATTATTCATATTTACATACAAATTTATAAAATTGTATGGGCACGTAAAGTTGAAGTCTTATAGACCCAGTTTATTGCATCAGCTACTCCACGCTTCTCCTAAATATTTTAAGCGATGATTCACCACGCAAACCTCCCTCATATCAATTTTTAAATCCAGCTACCCGCGACTCAAATTTTCCTCCGTTAATAATCGTCTCTCGTCGACTATAACTTCGTCCAGGAATTTATCGGTGAAAGTACAGTTCGAGTCCTCGAATTGAAATCGTACCAATTTCAATCTGGCAGGCTAAAAATAAATAGCGGTGGAAAAGGACTCCGGGATTGGTCGTTCGTGGCCGTTACAGATGGCAGTGTCAGGGATCAGCGGGGTTAATAAACAAGCGAGAACGGTCGCCCTTATCACCGTCTGTCGTTGGTACAACGCTGTTCGAGCATGCTAGTCGGTGCAGATCGGTCGCGTTAAAAATAGATCGTATCATTGGAATCGATTGGCCCGCGGTCGTGCGCATTCAGCCCGTTGATCTTTCGTCGCCAACCGCGATATTCATCGCTCCCGTGCCGAGATAACAAAGATACCAGATAACGGAACAACTGTGGTATCTGAGAGTCAACCGTAATTCACGGCGTAACGCGTTTTGTGTCGTACACCGTTTCGGTTGCACCGAAAGGACGCGGTGATCGTTGTTATTAATTATTACATTACCCCGCGATATTATCAGGTCGATCGACGATTGTCACGATATCGATATGGCTCGCTATCCCAGCCACCGATCTTTGGACGAAGATGACTGTTGAAACAGCGCTTCCGGCAGTGAGATCTTAATTATGGGAGTATTGTTTTCGAGTTGTATTTGGAGAAACTATTAAAATTAAGGGAGGTGTTCTTTGTCTTTGGGATAATGAAGATGTAGGTGGAAATGATCTCATTTCGGAGCAGTGAATCTCCATTCTAGAATGCATTGATTTCCCAGGTATACAAATTCTCAATCTTTCCCAAATAACTACTCAAAATGTAAAATTTTCGCAAGGTCTTACAAATTCTAAAAGGTCGAGGTTCCTCTTTTCCATAGACTGAACGTACCGTTCTTTGTCCTTTCAGTAAAGGAACTCCCAGGCGCTAAAAACTTTTTCTTCACCGCGTAAAATCGCGGTTACTTAATCCCACATTGTTCCTCGAGCAATCTAGCAACATCCAATTATCGAAATTTTCTTATTGTTTCGCGCGCTCGGGCCTCTATCGATCTTAAATGGTACTCGAGTCCCATGGAGCGATTTCTAAATCATACTGCGTATCATGCGGATATCGTCGATCACGGAGCAACCCGACCAGATATTAATAACCATCATCGACAGCGATTACGGGCTCTCCATGAACGATGAATAACTGTCCGGTTCGCCATTATCAACTTGTTCCCACGATCCTTTTCAACTATACCCAGGTTTACGCAGTTCAAGGATTCGAGGATCCAATGAACGTGTTTTGAAAGCACCTTCCCCAAAATTCATGCGTCCCAATTGTCTCAATTTTACAAATTCTCCGTTAGAACCGGATAGCCGTGTTCCAGGTGTTCCATATTTTCCGCGAACGCAACAAAAAGAAACCTCTAAAGTGAGATGCCCCTGTAAGGGCAACCTTCGTAAAACCTAGTGAAACTTACACGGTACCGCCTTAAGGATTCGCCGAGACAGCACAAAAGGCTCCACTTTTTTTTTCCGTATAATTGTTGCCTAGTAATCGTCGCCTTTTACAGGCAAAGCTAGTCTTAATAATCGCGTCTAATGATTAATTCATTTACCGCGAGTCAGAGCGGGGATTTCGAGCGGTTACCCGCGCATCAGGGTAATCTGCGAGCTGTTATTATGATAATTGACGAGGATGAAATTGCCCGTTGTTCGTCGCAATGCGAAACAAGCACGAAGATGTCCACTTTTTCATTCAATGGACGCGACTTCGTGGTGCGGATTTAATTACAGATCGATCAATCAGACGCGTCGTCGTTTATTCGAGCGCGTAACAGGTCCGATTATTCTGGACGTTTACACGTGTCGTTTCGAACATCGTTATAATTACAAATGTCTCGAGGAGATTACTGTCGACGGATTTCCGCGAACTTGCGTTTCCTGGACTGGTTTGCGCGATAGGAAACCCAGTGGAAAGATAAAAGAAACACGCGAGGAATCGTAGGAAGCGTTTAAAATATAAAATTCTAATGATCGCTTAGGAGTCTGTAAATAATAGCCTAGACACTGTAGATTAATCGTGTGAAGTATTATGGAAATGTTTGTACGAATCTGGTGTTCTGCATATGGCTTAATGAAGTGGTTACCAATAATGTGTGAAGAATTCCCAGAGTTTCTGATTGTATGCAAATACGTATGTAGATGTTTTAATAAAAATATCGTCATTAGCCGCAGACGCAATCAGTAGAATCGTACGGAAGACTCGTCTCTGGTCAGACACGTTCATCAATTCGTGACGGGCGTGAGTAGTATAGCCAATGCGAATTTTGAACCTAATTCAGGATTTCTATTTCTAGAAAAATAGTTCTAAAGGGTAGGTAAGCAAATATTGGTAGTCTAAGAACTTTCTAATTGCACCTTTCGATTCCATACCGAGGATTTTGTCTTGGCGGGGCTCCATAATTCCTCTATCAGGCAGACACCGTCAGCGTTATCAGTCTGTAATTACGCGGTCAGTCTGATGAGCGAAGCGACGGAGTCGAGATGGTTTCGCGCGATTCTTTCAAACGTTTTCATTAAAATGTCTGCCTTAACACGAACACAGGAGCGGCCTCGCGTGAAACGGACACGATTTATCGCGCTGCACGCGAATCGGCGATCCTATTAGTGGCCGTGGTTAATTGGTAACACTGCGAAATTAGGAGTTTTTACAGGGTATCCCAAAAATGTTAGAGGTCCTTCGAAGAGGTGGTCGGGAGATGATTTGATAAAACTTTTTCCTGAACGAAAATGTCCGAGACTTCGCTAAGGAGATATTAAGAGGAAACCCTGACCAATCAGAGCGCGTAGTCTATGCTACTACGGCTGTCTAGCGCGTACCCTATACCACCGCGGCTGTCTAACACGTACCCTATACTACTGCGGCTGTCTAGTGCGTAGCCCATACTACCCCGGTAGTCTAGCGCGTAGCCTATGCTACTGCAGGCACTCCACCGGTATACTCGCGCTCCTATTGGTCGAGGTTTTCTGTTACTATCTCCTTAACGAAGCCTCGGACAATATTTTCGCTAAGGAGAAAGTTGTTTCAAATCACCTCCTCAAATCAATTCAAGGGTACTTTGAAGAGTCACCCTATTTCTAGAATTTCAAGAAATTAAAATTGTTTTTCTCCATTAAAAAAAATTATAGATTTTCTCGAACCATGTATAAACAAATATGGAAAGTTTGAGTGAGCTCCTATGTATGGTGTTCCAAAAAAAAAAAAAAAAAAAAAAAAAAATTAACGAAGAAGGCCCTCTTTTCAGCGCTCTAAACCAAACCTTCTTAAATCTACATCTTTGTATTCTTGTCCGCATTCGAAGTAATTGCACTCTAAACGTTTCGTTGCACAGACGTCGATCTACGGCGGCGGTCGATCAATAGATCTTTCAGTCATCGCAACAGGTCATTCCACGGGCACGATCGAGCAACGTTTTCGGTCACTTTCCCTCAGTCGGAGGCTGGCTTATCTGATCCTCCGTCAGGTCAATACTATGGGAATGCGGCGCAATTAGTATCTCATTAGACAGCGCGACTGTTCTAATTTCTCAGTTTCGCATTGGAAACGTCACTCTGTCTTGGAACCTAACGTGACATTCCCCCATTCGACTCCTCCACTTCCGTTCGCCTCCTTCTATTTCTCCCTCTCAAGCCTCTTGAATTTTCGCAACTCCGTACGCAACCGAATTACTGTTTCCGTCTATATATACAGGGAGAGGTGACATTCCGATTCGCACCCTTTCCGCGGTGATTGGTAAGAAGAAAAAGGGAAGTTATGTAGTTTCTATTTTATCGCAGAATAATTTTGCGGGTCGTGGTGTATCTTTTCAATTGAGTGTGATTATAGGGATATTTTCAATTTTATTATTCTTACTATCTAGTTAAAAACGTTTACACATATTAACCCTTTGCACTCTGTGCCATCTCGTTGTAAAATGTGCGAACAGGAATCGCATTACATAAAATAGTCTAACTTTGGAAACGTGTCTTTTTTGGTATTACTGGACTTGATTATAAATTTTTATAGTTCTCTTGAAGCGTTGACACAGCTGCAAACATAAAGAATTTATTTATTTAGTATTTAACAAAATTTGTTAAATTTACGATGTCCCCTCATAGGGGACATCCGAGTGCAAAGGGTTAAAAAAGAACATTATACACTTTAAATTATATTGCGTTGAGTTTAATATCAATTCTTAAATCGCGATTGTCACCAGAGAGAAAATTCGACTGGTTCTAAGTTCAACGCGAAAATCTCGCGTCGCCTGGCATGTTTCAAAAATACCGCAGCCACTCCGCGGCTCTTCCGCTGCCATAACATCGGCAGCCCCTCGAGAAAGAGACACTCGCGTGTTTCTCGAAGCGTGTGGCGAGGAAGTCGATCTCCGCGGCAAAGTAAACCACTTCTGGTTGTGTACAGAAGCACGACCCGGCCGGGACGAATTAGCAGAGCCGTGCACACGTTGAAAATCGCGAGCGGAGATCCACAATCCGCGAGGCGGAGCGGAGACCGAGAGGACGGGACTGGCGCGTGGAAAAAGAGCCAGAAAACCGGAATGAGACGTGACGGGGCGAATACGGGAATGGAAACAAATACGGGGCATTCGTTTTACCGATGGATAAATATAGAAGTTTCGTTGGAACAACAAACGATTCCCGTGCAGCGAGCAAGAAGAGACACCTGGAAAGGACGCTCGCGAAAACGCTTCTTCCTCGCCGCGGCAAGGAAACAATTTGCCGGTTGTTTTTTCTTTTTTTTTTTACCCCTCTGGGAACGTTTCCCGTGAAATGTTCGAGTTAGACAAGCGAGAAAACGCACGAACAAATTGGCATAAAAGACGCGACGGTTTTTGCGCTCGTTAAGTCCTTCATTCAAACGATTCCGCTTAAGAGGGCTGGGAAAGACCCGCCAGGAAACGGCGGGAAAGAGGGTACAAGCTAAACTGGAGCTGAACGATAGTTCAACCTGCAACTTTTTTGCGTCGTGCACCTGATTCTCCGCTTTCAATTTAAGCAAAATATACTCAAGCAAGATATGGACTTTCGATATTCTTTCAACGATTGCAACACCCAAGCGGTCCAGCATCAGGATTAGCAAAGGAAGTTCTCGCACAGCCGATTGCAGATTCAGTTTTAATCAAAAATCTGGACCCAGCGGCGGAGATTCTCCCTTCCGCGCGAGTGAACGTCTGTTGGGCTTCAGATCCAGAAATTATCATGTCTGAAAACAACCTCGTTGCGTCTACTCGGTGCAGTCGGCTGATGCACCTGCTGTTTATTCCCCAGGAAATCATCCTCCTCTTCGAACCGTTTCCTCGACAAATTGGAGCTCTCGTTTGACTGAAAGAAGACTTCCAACTGCCACGTGGATCATATATGGTTCGATTTGCGCGACGTTCCGATAGCCAGGCTTCGAAAGCGTATCGATGGATCGTTTTCTAGTCGAAGGGACGGAAAAACGGCGGTTGAGAACCGCTTTGACCACACGCACACTCCTCGGTGGCTCCAATTAAGCGGGCAACATTAATTTCAACCACCCGGTCCGACCCCGCGGTTATCTCCTTCTCTCCTGCACCTATCGTTCGCTCGACCTTCTCTTTCCCCCTTTGCCGCTTCTCCTTCTGCCTTCGCTCGCGCGAGTGCCCTCCTTTTCCCTCTTGTTGTCCGCCAGGCTGCTCGCTGCTGCGCTCCTTCCTCGCGCATATACGCGCGCGCGGCATTTTTGACTTTGCGCGTTGGTATTCTCACCCTTGAAGGATTGGGGAGAGGTACATTCATGGTTTTTCGAGTGTTAAATCCTTTTGCAGTTCTTAAAGTCGTAGCATGGAGCAGTGGTCCCACTTTGAGACACCTTGCTTGGGCTAGCTGTTGCAAAGCTCCATGATGCGACCCAGCTCAAATTTTCCTACACGACACTTACACTTGTCAAACCCCAACCAGTATTACTTGACAATGACTACAACTGCATAATACAGCGAACATTTTAAAGGAACTCACATCAGATAAATTACCGAATATTCCAAGCAAATGGCCGGTGATTACTCAGGGTTCATCAAAGCCACCTGCTAATGAGCACGGATCGGTGCGCAACTGTGCAAACTTCTCCATGGCTGAAATCGACTGAAATATTTACTCCGAACAGCCCACAAGAAGGTCACTCCTCGTGGCAACGCCAGGTGGAGCACCCTGTACATTAGCTTATACCGAACCGTTCCACTTTATCCCACATCAGGCTACCTTAATCACTCGAGCTGGAACGACGTACTCTAATACGTCGTCATTTGTTCGTGCCACAACTGAAAACGACGTACCACGACATATGTCACGCACCTTCATCTCGATGTATTACCTCGTTCCGCTACTGTAACCCCCTATGTCATTTGTGTGTGAATTTTGCGCGGTCAAATGATTCAATTCAAGTACGTTCAACTGTCATCATTCCTCACTAATTCAACCAAAGGCTATCCATTAGGAGAACCGAAACCAACCCTTACGGAAGTTCTACCGTGTTCGTTTAAAAAATTTTTACCAGCAACATACGAGGCACACCCAATTACTTTTAGGCTTTACAAAACGCTGAAGAACACTTGGCATATATTTGTACAAATTTGAAGTGCTTCAGCTTTTCCCTGACAACAACGTTCGAAGAAGGAACGTAGAGAGCAAGTGGTACGCCGTGTATATCGTGTTCGACGTCAGTACCCTCCCTCGAGACTTCCCAACCCCCTCATCTCGCGGCCCTTATATTGTTACTTACGGCTTACGGGTTTTTGGCACGCGAGCAAACCTAATGTGTTAATATAACGTATGGGGGGACTGGCAAGCACGTACCCGCGCCTACGTAACACGCGTGTGTACACGCATCGTGTATTGGACTGGGCTAGAAGGATCGACCCTACCCGATACGCCATAATTTCGACTTATGGACGTATTCGTGGAGGGTCGATTGTCTGTCAATATTTGGAGAACAGTGTTCACGATGCATCAGTAAACTTACTACCAAAATTTAAGCACCGTATCGCCACGCTTCTAGATCAGAGCTGGACACTACGATTATTCAAAAGCAAACTACTGGCGCCACCTTTCTGAGACAGCATGTGGCGCCATTAGTTCGCGTGCTCGCCGTACGTCGAGTCAAATTTCCTCGAAACTACCTCTGCTATTTCTGAATAGCAATCGACCACTAGCTGAATCAAAGATTCTGGAGTTGATATACACTCGAAGCTTTCGATAGACTACCTCCCCTGTGAAAGTCGCGAGCTGCCTCGGCAGCGCTCGTAACGAGGAACGTGAAAAGTGTCGAAACGCAAAGTTTAATTGCCGCGTGTTTCTCCACGAAGTCCCCGTGTCTCTAAGCGTAAATAATTGCTCGGCGATGGCAATTACGTTTCCCGCGGATACGCAGTCTAATGAAACAATCAGAACAAAAGTCGAGCGAACGCCAGCTCGCTTCTGCGTCGCTTTTAAATTCGCCGTGTTATTTATGGTTTCTTTGTGGTCGCGGAAACGACGAGGACACCGTGTCACGCGACGATTGGTCACGGAGCCACGGAGATAAAAATGAGAATAAAAGTGATCGAGAAGCTCGCGGGCCCCTCTAAATTCGTCCGCTCTTAAATCCGTCACGAAGTATCACGCTGATCGTCCTATTAATCGCGATCCACTGCGTGACACGCGTGCACTACGTGCAAAAATCACGGCGCGAATTGGACGATGACACGTACACTCCTCGCTCTCCAAGATTGGTGAGGTTTCCGGTTGTTAGAACGAGGAGACAAGCCGTCCCGTTTATTTTTAAGCGACAAACGACTCGCGCCGAGGGCAATAAAATTTCGAGGAATATTTATACTGTCGTTAAAAGAAAAACAGCAAAAGCAATTTATTTCAGCTCAATATGTAGAGACACTCGATTTCTAATAACGCGATTAATATTCTCTCTGTAGTATAAAAATTCTATAAGTTCTGTACAACTTGCATACTTTCAGCTGATAGAAATTTAACCTACGAATGGTAATTTACATGTTGAACAGCATTGCATAGGAAGGAGAGAAATTAATGGAGGGCAGTTTGGGAAGCGAAAATCACAGGATACCGACGCGTCCGAGGCAGGTGGGACGGGCGACGTTTTAAAGAGTTTGCTGAACAATCGAATAGGCCACGAATGGGTGTGTTCGAGCCGCAGACGGGTGGGCCTGAAAGCGGAGGCGGAAAGGCGCGTAGGCGTCGCGACGGATGCAAATTACCCGCACCAGATTTCGACGATACATCTTAATTCCGTGGCCTGCTAAAAGCGCTGACTAGTGTCGCGCAGATTCGCGGAAGAATTTCGCTTAACGACCCAGTTTGATGTTCGTCGTGCTCCATCATTGCCTGCGTTGGGACATTTGTCGCCTAGGGGGTTGACTGTTTTATTTTAACATCCAGGAACCACTGGGCATGTTTAGAGAGACGATAAGTTATTCTTTTTTCATGTACTTTTATTTCATAGTTTGTCTCATCTTCAGGATAGGCATAGCTTATACCGTTTCATTTTGTCCTCGACTTGGAACGATCTTACGAAGACAATATTTGTCTCGAGGTAACATTTCGAGTGCTGAATTAATTACTGATGCTATTAGGATGATATCTGGCTCTGGAAGCGATTTTAAATTCGACGATATGGGCGAGTCGAGTTTAAAATAAAATTTCGTCAAGATCAGGTAGAGAGGCCTCTTTTAGGGAACACACGTGTCCCTGGGGCGGTGAAGTCAATAAAGTGGACAGTTGCCGAGCTCTAAACGCACGTCGCCGGCGGTCGCGTGAGGAACGACTTCCTGATAGGTTGAAATTAAGCTATTAATTATCCTTGCCAGCCTCGGGCTACTGTCGCGCTTTTCCCTCATGAATCCTAGTCACAGGAATTACGGCACGCCATTCGGATGATTCTTCTTTCATTACGTTTCCACTGCGGCTTCGCTTTCGCTGTGCAATATTTTCAGAACGCGCTAAAAATAGATTTTGAACCAGATCTCAGAACTTTGCCAGTCGTATTATCCAAGTGTATCGTAATAGAAGAAACGGGTATTTTGTTATTTTCAACTTTGAATTCTTCATTTAACTCTTTGCACTCTACCTCGTTGCAAAATGTGCGAACAGGAATCGCATTACGTAAAAATTTGGAAACGCGTCTTTTTTGGTATTATTAGACTCGATTATAAATTCCTATAATTCTTTCTTGAAGCGTTGACACCATAAATCCTTTGTGTTTCCAAGAAAGTCTAACAAAATTTGTTAGAAAGGGTTAAATCTGCTCAGACCTAACCCGTTCTAACAGAATTTCTCTCAAAGTATAACTCTTCGCAAATCACAACCTTGTAAAAGCTAATATCCCTGCAAAGTAGTGCCATCGGCGCCAATTCCAAAGAAATTTACTATCCCCCGCATTCATATAAAATACACTTCCAAATAAAATTCCAACCGCCCCCTTGAATCGATAATCCACCACCGCTGCTTCTCATCTTTTAATTTTTCGATTCCTCGAAGGGTCCACAATCGTAGCAATTAATTGCCGCGAGAATCGCTCGCAGGATTGGAAATTGGGGACATTACGGTTACAATATATTTCGTTGTGCAAAAGGGGGATGGCCCCTTCCAAGAGTCCGCACGAAATGAAGATGCTCGGAGAAGCAGGCTGGTCCTGAGACACAAAAAAAGTCTCCCCCGACACAAGTGTGCCGTGTAACAGGAATAAAGATGATATAGAGGCAACCCGTTGGTGGTTTCCTTTTTGTTCGAGGGGCCGACAGTAGCCTGACTGTCAGATGTTCCGCGCCCCCTCGTCGCGGGGGACATTATTTGATAGCGGGGCGAGCGAATCAGTGCTGGTGGTCCACGGTGGCCGGCCGAAACAATGAATTTACTTCATAAATCTCAATTCAGGATGGGTCCACCGGCCAATTAAACTTAATCTCACTGACCACCGCCGTCGGGAGCCATTTGCCTAAGACGTATCGACGTCCGTGTTCAGGGAAACGGGACCCTCGCGTTTCGATACCGTAATTCCCGTTTCCGACCAACAGCTGACGCCTGCTCGCGTATCAGCGCCTGTCCAAACGTTTAGAAGCTCGTTTCGTTCATAAAGCGAGAGTGTACGCGTCGAGTCGAGGCGAGACAAATTCACCGCTGAAGGCTATCTACCACTATCTCTCACTGCCGTGTCTAATCCTCTTTCAATCTATCGAGGCCACTAGGGGAAGGTCTAGCCTTGGCTGGTCGAAGCCACTTGATTTGGTTCGTTGCAGTCGATAAGGTGGAATTTTTTAGCGATTGGAGAACTATGACATTGGGTTGGAGGGAAATTAGGAGGAAGGTAGTGGCTTTGGTCAGCCAAGGGCTCACAACCGATCTGACGGTTCTCCAACCGTTCAAAAATCTCACCTTATCGACTGCAACGAACCAAATCAAAAGGAACGATAATCCCCATCTCTTTTACTGTACCAGACTACTTATGGAACATTTCGATGGTCGATCGAACACGTATCGAGTATACCGAATACCGATGTATCGTTACGCGGCTAATTAGCTCGAACCGAAATTACCAGGAAGAACGCCCTCGACGGTGATTGCCGTGTCGAGGTGAGCCTCGAGGACGCGCATCTGTTCAGAAGTAGCTCGATGGCGTTGCTCGACGATATCGTACCGATGGCAAAACGTTTCATAATTGGTGATCGCTTTTAGGAGACTCGGGGACCAGCCAGGCGATCGGAGGGCCACTTATGCAGACTGCTCGAAGAGGAGCCCGTTCCAGGAAACCCTGTTCCCGGAACCACTCCCATTGGAAGCCGCTCCTGTATTCGCGAGTCGTGGGACTCTCTCGTCACCGACTCCTACGACGCGGAAACGAGGAACATGCCGATCGCACGTGTTGGTCTGCTCCAGTTACACAACGTTCTTCAACACGCGAAGTGGTACATACTGGTGCTTTGGTAATACTTTGCTTTGTACTTCGTTCTTTTGATTAGTATGATACATGATTCGGTTCGTTTTTTAGTTTTTAATCGTCGAGAGGAAGTTACCCGTCGCAGGTGTTCTGTGTGCTCCAGTTGCCTAATGTTTTGTAATAGATACTCGCAGAGCTTTGCTGGCACTCTGTAATTTCATACCTAGCTCCATGATGGATAATAATTATCCTTGTAAATTGGAAGTTGATAGGAGGAGTTCTCCCTGTGTTTTCATTATACATATTTCCCAAAATCGTCCTCTATCTTGTGGAGTCCAAGTAATTATTTTCCTCGTGACGTCTGACGTTTTTCTATCTGAAAAATTGTCTTAGATTATCTCGAAGTCTAGAATCACCCAGTATCTAAACAGAGAGACCACCGACGCATGGCGTCTGCGCATCGTTCTGGTTTTCCTACTCAAATCGAGGAACCCGCGAGGAGAGGGAAACGTTCTACGCTGTCGCGCCGAATTAATTTCGGATTAATAATCCCGGCCGTGCTCGCTTAATTGAAGCACGTATCCCCGCGAGCTGCGAGCCAGCGCCACGTGGTCTCGCGAAATCGCTTAATTTCGTGGCTCATATGAGGCCACGGTGAATTTAATATACGCGGATCTCCGCGACGCTGCCTCCGCTGCTCGAAGCACCGAGAGAAACAGACGCCACATTCCAAGATTTATACTCGGCCTGTGTGTATTTTGAAACCACGTGAGGAATTTTCAATAACTTCTAAACAGATTTTCTATGCGATCCCATCTCACTCTCGTCACTATTATAATTTCTTTTAATTACATACAGTCAGTCTTATTAATATTCGTATCCTCTACGTCTATCAAAGAAGTTTGCCTAATTAAATAATAGGTTTGATGTTTTCAAATAAATGTTTCATTATAAATGTGTACATGGATAAACTTTACACTCGTATATATACAATGAAAAATTGATTTGGAAACATCAAACCTATCATTTAATTTAGACAAATTCCTCCGACTGTATGTGACTATGTTACGTGAATTGCATGGTTCAATTACATGTATGTAATGTTAATGAATCTAAAACGTGAGTTGTCGAATAAATATTCTATTTGAAGCTAGAATTCTTACGGTTATAAAATAAAATTGGAATTTAGCGTCACGGGTGGACAGAGGTTGAAAGGAAAATAGCTCGCTACGTTGACTTTGCATGCCGGATAGCATTATATCGCGTGTCGACGGAAGCGCGGTGTACGCGGCGCGGGGCCTCAAATTGGAGCGGTCCTCACGAGCAGAGACACGCATGAACGCACAAACGCACGGCGCCACACGCCGCTTGGTACCACACGCACGCCGCCACGCAAATGCGTTTCCACCGACGTGCTCCTTTTCTCAGGATGCGCGGCAACCGCGTACAATTGCATCGCGTTTCCCCTATTACGCGCAATTTGCCTACATACTCTTCCCTGCGATCGCGTTAAGGTCCATTATCGAATGAATATTCATGTACAAGCTGGATAAGAGAAGTACGTACTAGGAACCTCTGTTATGCTATAAATTAAAAAGCAATGTGTCTGAAATTATACTACTAAAGTAGTTAGTAATTGTGGAAAAATGAGGATCATTTGCAGGTGGCACATGTGACTCGAAATCAAGAATCAAACTGTAATAAATAGAATGGTTGTTTTAACCTAGCTCAAGAAAATAATACCTGGGTCAAAGAAGATCCCTAGAAGAGCCTAATCAGTTGATGATCGGTATCTAATTCCTTTAAACCAAGAATAGCGGAAGTCTCAGTCCACGTAACACTGCCTACTCCCTCCGAGACGGTATCCCAGTAAATATTTCTAATTCCTCCGAGCATTAAGATAGAAAAAAGAGTCTCGGCCCCCCGTGTGTAACCAAAGAAGCTCCAATCCGAGTGGTTACACTCTCCAGCCTCGGAGAACCCCAAGCGTTAATTCCAGATCGCGCACGGAGCAAAAATATTGTGTCCGATCGTGTGACGCGGCTAGCAATTCAAAGGTGGACCCTCTAATCTTCTTTCGTCGATCGTGCACCGAAGCTGGTGGATTAGCCGAGTATTAGGTGACTGGTCGCGCCTGGTATTCCCATGGAATTTCGAGGATCCTGCGACCACGGGACGCCTTGAAGAATTTGCTACAGTGAGGGCACCCTGACGACTTTTATGGCTGCGTCAGGGTTAGGTCCGAATTATCGAACATTTTGCTTGCGTGTACTCGAGGAATAGTGGAGGCTGAGTTGTTCGTTTCACTGGAGGTGGAATAATTTTAATAGGATAGTGTTGGTTGTCGCTTGTAACATTGTTCACTTATTAGTTAAAATTAACAAATTCTAGAGTAGGAAGTGGTAGATTCCTCTAGTGGTTAAATTAAACAAAACAGAGACCTCAGTGCCTATCACGTTTGAGTTAGTTTGAACCTCTATCCTCGAGAAGTGAAACGAAAGAGTATTACTTCAAGAAAACTTGGACTTTCCTCGAGACTTCCTCCACTAAACAGTCCAGCCACCCCACCTCTGCCTCACCTTCAACCACCCACACTTCCAGTGAAGAAACCCAAGTGCAAGAATCTATAATACTCAGCCAACGAAAATCAGAGCTCCACCGTTCATTCAAAGACGGAGAACCCCGGAGACACTTCCAAACTGCGGGTACAAATCGTCGGGTTTTGTTCGGAGAACACGTTTCTGGTCTTAGTAGCGGCGGGGTTCGAGTGCAACGCAAATTCATGTGACAGTAGCCGCGAACGGTAGCCTCGTCTCTTAACTCATCGACGCGAGCAAACAAAGGGGGACGTCGCGAACGACGTGTCGAAGTTAAGACGTCCCCGGGTCGTCGGTTGACAGGCTGCGCCGACCTCGACAAAATAAATTCTTTTCTACCGTGAAGAGTCCGGTCCTCTCGCTCAGCTGACCCAAGACGGCGCAAGGTCGTCGAGTGGCTCGTAGATCCTTTGCAGCGAGTCAGGCTCCGATACGCAAAGTGGCTCGTAACGCGCGCTGAAAACGACGAACCACGACCGAAAAGAGCTGTCGTCGACGGGAAAGGGAACGTCTGGTTCGGCCAGCACCCCGAGGATAACTCTTCCGACCCGTTCGACTCTCCTCTTTCTCTTTTCTCTTCGGGGGCAGCTTGACTTAAATGTCGGCGAACAACGAAGAGGACGGTGAGGCCGTTCTCGACCTCTTAATAATATCTTCCACGACTCCGGGAATGCAATCTCCATAAAGCTGCTTCCGTGGCGAGTTTGCTTGCGAATTTTGAGTTAGATCCTCCTTCCAGGCGTCCCTGTATTTATCCTCCTCTTTATCTTGCGCTTTACGGGGCTCCCGTGCCTTTGTGCTTGGAAAAGTTCTGCTAGGTATGCAGGTCGCGACCGAACCCGTGGCACAGTTGTCGAAGAGTTGCTTCGCGCGAGAGGATGTAGAGTAGGATCTCGTGATACGATGCTTCATGCTCGAGAAAAGTAGGCGTTGGAAGTATAGGTGTATCCTTGCGTTGATGCTCGTAGGCATTTTGGAACTTCATTTCAGTCTCAGAGCTACTGGAGGTTCCCATAAGATCATCGCGAGTAATTCATTGAGAAACTTTCTCAGCCAACTTTCCACAGATCTTTTAACCAAGTCCCCCATCGGAGACATCGTGGTAGGGTCAAGTGATATTATATTAAACTCGTAAGACGAAAAGTTCTGCGTCATAGGAGGCCTACCGTTTGCTTCGGGATCCCGGAGGTCTACGGAGACGCTCGTTTCGCCAGGAACTTTAGGAACGTCATTGAAATCGTGGTTTTAGTAAACTTTGTTACCGCTTCTTCTTTTTCCACGATTCCTCGAACCTCTTTGTCCCATTCCCCTTTACGAGGCTCGGCCCTGGCCCACGCTAACGAACAAAGCGGCCAAGTACTTTAAGGGCCCGTTCGATCGCGCGACACCAATAAAATGCGTGTCCTTTAAACGACGAGAGCCTTTGTGCCTCGAGGACCACCACCATCGACCGGTCCAAGTGGATCGTTTTATTCGTGGACGAAGGACGTTCTCGATTTTCGTGGTTTCAACACCTTCGTCCTTTGTTCCCACGATCCCTGGACGCGTCGCTTTAACGAGCTCCGATACGGCTAACGCGGTATCACGAGAGTCGAGTAGGATTACCCTGAAGAGATTAGGTGTAATGGACGCAGGAAATAAACGAACACCTAGACTATTTCGTTGAACAGGTGTGGGTTCAACAATTGGAGGTTTCAATATTTGGTATAATATGAATTTGTTTAAAGAAATGCGTTTGGAATCGATTAGAAAACTGTAAAGTATACAGTGTAGATTTATCTTGGTGTATTTATTGTTTGATTATCAGGTTGTACCCCAATCATCGTTAATCCTTTGCACTCGAGGCATTTTTTTCTGGCACCTAGCAACATCCAGAGATGCTTTCTTAGCATTCACAGACAATCACTTTATTGACACTTTGAGTTCCAATGGAATCAAACCTAAACAAATATTATTGCTTGTTGATTCGTTGCGTGAAACCTAGTGGTGGCCGAGACTCACCTCTCGGGTGCAAAAAGTTAATTCCAAGTATCAATTTGAATCTGTTTACCTTCGAGTAACATCGTATCCGTCCACTCATTCACGTTTCAACATGATCCCTCTCCAAAGGACCAAATTCTAATTATCACCGTTCCCATGATTGCTGATAATTAACGCGCTATTAGGATCGTATTATTACTCGATACATAATAGATCCCATAAATCATCAACGGGGGTTCACCGACAGACGTAACCTTTACGATCCGCGCAGCATTACCATTTAATTGCAGTCGTTTCGAGTGTAGGTGCATTACTTAGGAGTATTCTCAAACGATCCTCGTGCGTACTACCAGCAATTACCTCGTCGAGTCTCGATAGAAGAGCGTTTCAATGCGTTTAACGTATCAATTAACCGAGGACTCTTAGTCGTAACTGTCCAGACATCGGGGATGAACAATTTCCTCGATCGCTGGAACGATCTCGTTGAGGACAGGTAGAGGACAGGCTCCTGGCATTGATTAACGCACGTGCACGCCCATCTTGGTTTTTCCTGGCCTAAGAGGCGACACTCGATGATGCCCGTGAAATTGAAATTTCAGACAGAAAGCTGGAATTATAGTTGACTGGGTGTGGATTCTGCCATGGGATTTATTTTGAAATTGACGAGGACACGAAAACTTCTTGGTTCTTTTCAATCTTAAATTTTTTCTATCTCTGATATAGTCACTCCCATAAGTATTCGTACCCTTATGTCTAGTGAAGAAATTTGCCTAAATTAAATGATAGGTTTGATCTTTCCAAATAAATGTTTCGTTATAAATACGTATATAAATAAACTGTACACATGTGTGTACTTGTAACGAAAAATTTGTTCGGGAACATTAAACCTATAATTTAATGTAAACAAATTTCTTCAATAGATATTGAAGGTACGAATACTCATGAAACTGGCAGTATGTACAACGTTTCTGTTACATATAATTCAAGGTCCATTCTCAGTAGGAACCTCAAAAATCGAGAGATTTTATCTTTAATCTCCGCGATTTTCTCCTCACATTTTATTCACATTTCTACTCCCTCCACATTAAATCACATCAACAGCCCCTCCTCCAAATACACAAAGAGGACCACACACAATCCTAACGATAACCAGGAAAATTATTCCAATTGCCACGGCAAAGCTTTCCCAAACACGAATCGTCGATTCACCGATGACGGAAGCGCGGACCAAGTTTCGATCTTCGAGTTCCTCCTCGAGAACGAAGCGAAAATAAAATTCCACGGTATTCTCCGGTCTCGTAAGAAGGGACTGAGCCGAACGGCCGTGTAAATCACGTTTCTCTGGTCGGTGGGGGAGCCGATTTGTCCCTGTCGCGTATCCCGGGAGATGCATCGGCGCGGAGCAAGGTCGTTGCACCGCGGCCCGGTTCGCTCGGTCGTTAACTTCCTGCGTCGAAGTTAAAGCCGAAAATCCTCCTATTACAGAATTAGCGAGATGATAGACCCGTCAATAACGGAGCTGGGCCAGCTACGGCCGTGGTCCTTCGAGGAACGCGAGAGATCCGTGGAAGAGGAAAGAAGCCGGCGAAACGACGGGAATCACGGCTTCTCGAACCGTGAGCCGTCGTTGGAGAGACAGAGAAATCTGGAGCCGAAAAAAAGAGGAGCCAAGGCTGACCCATAAAAACGTCAAACTTCCCCTAACCTAGAGAAACGTCTTCATTACGAGGCACGGCTCCCATCGTGTAGGTCCGTTGGGTTATACGAACGATGAATAGCGACTATGTATAGTCCTGAAAAAGGAGCAACGCGAGACCCCGGACGAACTTGTTCTCCACGAAAGGTTTCTAGTGGGACCTTTACCATCGAGTGCCCTTCACGATGTTTTCTCCGCTCGGCAAACAGTCGGGCAGATTGTTTTCAAGCCTTCGATACGTCCGCAGCGCTTGGAAATCGCGAAAAATCGAATTTATTTTGGGGATCTTCGATGGAAATGGTCTTTTAAGAAGCTAGAATAATAATAGAAAGACATCAAGTTTTTTGGAAAATCATCGCTTCCTTGTATCACACTCGTTCCTCATCCCTCGCAATCCTCCTGCGATCGTGCACGGCTTATCAAGATGATGTCAGAAAAATGTTCGCGGGCCCTGTCTCCCTTATCTGGCCCTGAAAATCGCGTTCACCGACTTGGCGGGACTGAGAACGATGTTCGTAGTCCGTAAAAAGCTGCGTTGTTCCCTGGATATCTCGATCTAAAAATTAGAACTCGTCCGGAGGTCTGTCCACGTCATTTTCGTGGAAGATAGCGCGATAACGCGTGCTTTCGTTCGCGCGTGCACGGAAGAAAAGAAGGAAAGGAGGGACGAGGTTCTGTTAATAAAGAAGTCGACGTTTTAATACCGTGCCTCGACAGGGCATCAGCGAAGAGCGGCTCTCTCTCTCTCTCTCTCTCTCTCTCTCTCTCTGGGCTTCCCCGTCTCTCTCGCTCGAACCGCGTCGTACGAGGCGGTTCGAGGCGGCCTGAGAGCGGTCGAGGGAGACGGTTATAATTAAATCGTGCAATCAACTGGCTAATTTGTCCTCAAGCGTATTAATAAAACCCAGCCCAGTTATCTCTGTCTCCTTCGTGGCCCTCGCCTCTTTCTGTCCCTCCCAACGGGCTGCATTTCCTTTCTTTCGTGACGCGACCTGCGCACGCGAAACTATTCTTATCGCGCTTCGTCGTTCCGTCGGGCGTTGCTAATTTTTCGTTCCGCGCTCCAGATGCTATTCCTGGATCTACCGCTGACAAAAATTCTGCTCTCTTGTCGGTGAGAGTAGTTTTAGGAAAGCATTTGGAGGAGAAGTATGATTGGTAGGTAGAGAATTGGAGAAAGATCGAGAATTTACAGAAATATACAGCTTGAGTGATCTAGAGAACTTGGTTAATTTTTGTTTCGATGGCTAAGGCGTCTCATAACTGAAAAACATCCCTTTAAAGAATGGACTCATTACTTTAAAATTCCCTTATTTTTCAAACTAAGGCGACCCAATGTGAAGTCCAGTAAGAAGAAGCTCTGCACCCAAATGAAGCCAAGCAGAGGTCCATCGACGTTGGTTTTCAATTGACTAAACAAAGGAAAGCTGAAGCAGAAAATTCTTGGGAATCGAGCAATGTAGACTTTAAAAGGGCCAGCAAATTAGTCAAAGCAGGAGCCGCTCCAACAGCGTGACACTCTGTCGTCTCGCAAGGCCGAAACTCGTGGACCGGTTTGAGAATGTTCGCTCAATTGAGCGATACACCGTCGACCACACGTGCGCCTCCCCCTCCGTCTTCAGCAACCCTTCCAGTGCTTCTTTCTCTCCCTGAGTGGCCTATACGAGGAGTATACGGTAGGCGAGTAAGTATGTTGCACACCGCCGGTAAGTAGAGGGCCGTGTAAGACTCTCCTAAGCTTTAGCACGCGTTTAATCTGTGCGCGCGCGGTCACACCAACACGTGGAGCTCCCGAGAACCCACGAGGAGAGCGAACGTGTCATTGACGTGTAATGAGGGGTCTCCGAGGCAATGTGGATTTTTTAAACAGCGTAGTAGGCTCGTGGATTATTTGTGGATCACTTGAGAAGCATTTGTCGCGCAACTGTTAATTTCTTCCTACGTTCGTTGCACCTGGCTCAGGAAATTCATGTGAAAGTGTATCATCGGTGAACAGGGAATGATTCTTCATGAAAAAATGCATCGAAAATGTGCAATAACATTTTTGGATAGAAAACTTCGTTCCCTGATAAAATGGCTACTAAAAATTATTTGGTGCTGGCGCGTCTGACCATTACACGCCATTTCTACTTGCGCTGGAATTCGCGAACCTAGTCCACGGTATTATATTATATTTTTTTGCGTTCTCATGTCGAGTGAGGCTCGACAAAAACGCACTGAAATCAGAAAATTTGGACTGCAAAGTATTAAAGGGCACTATTTGGATCCACATCGTATAAAATTCTAGAATCTCGATTCTATTCAAAATATTAAATTCCCAGCTAGCACAGACAACATATATTTTGCACGCTCCTAATTCCCGTTTATTTCCCCGTGGCTTGAATTCCATTTCTGCTCTGGCATTCAACAACAAAACAGCAGGAATAGCATTCGTTTCCAAAACAACAACACAGCGTAGCACTCCCGTGTACAAAGTCTCCTGGTGCGCGGACTCCATGCATATTCAGACAAATTGGAAAACGCGCGCGTATGCGGGGACACGGAACGCGATTGAATGGGATATCAGGAAAACACACGGTGCACGGTTGGTTAATAATCGAAAACGAATACCAAAGATAACGAAGAATGAATTGCGAACGTGGTACGTGCGCAACGCGTCGAGACGTTATCGAGCCGTTTGGTAGCGTTTCCGCGTACGAGTCGCGGTTATTCCGCAATATGGAAAGCACTTCTGCGTCTATGTTTATTCGAGAACGATCGACATGCCTGTATCTGGTGTGCACGTGCCGGGAATATGGCCGATACGCGGTCCATCAGGGTCGGTGGACCAATGGCGTAAAAGCGAATTCAACGCAGAAGGCGCCACAAACAGCTTCGCTACTTATTCGATCCTTATCACGGTAATTTTATTAAATAATCCTTTGGAAATTACTCGTGAAGAGGATGAGAGATGCTCGGAGCGAAGGAAGAGTCTAAAGTTAAAGTGTGGAGGATGAGGAATTCTAGTGGAATGGGTGAATTAATTTTTTCAATGGATGAGAGCAAAGGAATATTAAATCCAGACTCTCTAGACCGATGATTTTCCTTTAATAAGGATACCTTTTCATTTAGATGCACGCAACTTTATCGAATTAACCCTTTCAGACCTGAATAATTTTTTTTCTCGTACTAATGTAATTCAATTTTTAGGGTTAACTTGGACTAAATTAGTATGGAAAAAAAAAGAAATTCTAATAGCGTAGTTTTCGAAGAAAACTGGTCTTTCTTCGTGTGCACAAGTAAGAACTTTCGTCCTAAACGATAGTGTCAGTTTTGTGTGTGGTAATTCTGTGTCCTCAATTGTGGACGCAGATTCTGAAAGAATTGGTTACTTTCGTATTCTATACATACTACAATAGAGTTACTGCGCGTGATCTATAGACATACAAATAGAAAGTAAACGTGCATTATCCAGAGAAGCCTACCCTCGATGAAGTAACCGAAAACTAAAATTCTTGAATTGATTATCTCACAGTCGCTGAGGTGTAAAATTTGTAGAAAATTTGAAAAGCGACTCGCGATGACGAATAGAGGGAGAGGGACGAGGGCGAAGACAACGAGCGAGAGAGAAAGGGTATATAGTGCACATAGCAGTGCCCGTAGCATAGGGGAGTGCCTTGGCAAGAGAACGTGGACCACCCACACGGTGCCGCGAGACCACCGTGCTAGCCCACTGGCATACATTAGGCTCCACGGCTCCCCGAAAACTATACCGTGGCCCTTCTCTACCGATCGGCCCGCAGTCCTCGGCGCTGGCCCAGCCGTTAGGTATTTTGATACAGTCGACACCCGTTTAATTAGCATTCGATACGGACGCCGCGAGAGGAACTGCCGGGCACCACGACTATTCGCCTCGTTTTCTTCTTTGCCCCTGACACGCTCCGAGTGCGATTTTTCGTCGACCATCGCCCGTGGCGGACAGGAATTTTCGTCGCCAGCGTCAACTGACGGGTCAAACGCTTCGTTAAGCTCCATTGAGCGGCCTCGGTTTCGACTTCGACCAGCGATACCTCGGAAGGAAAGAGTTTATTTCTTCGGGGCGATCGTCGAAGATCGGATATCTCATGGCCAAGCGTTTTTTTAGATGTATACGTACAAGTTTGAAGTGTATAAAAAACGAGAGCGTATGTTGAATGTCTTCAGACAATTTTGTACATTTTTTAATTTTCTGTATTTCTTTAGAAAGTTTGTGAGAAATTTCATAGTGCTTCCCAAATGTGTTAGGTTGGCCAAGAAGTTTGTTCGGATTTTAACGCACAAATAAACAACGATTTTTCTTAGACAAGGAAATACACTTAAACTATAACATATTGACCATTCTGTTCTATGATCTTTCCTCATCTTTTGGACAAATTCACGAATTCTCGTTGTCCAAGTCCTCATCAAGTTAGTAACCGTACGAACTGGGGAGAGACAACCGTCACGATAAACCGAACGAACTTTTTGACCAACCTGATATTTCCAGTCACAAGTATTCCTAATGACGGCTTACCAAAAGAAAGCACGAGGAGTGAAAACTGTCACAGGGAGGAAGCTGGATATTACACGAAAAATTTAATTAATAAAGTAAGACGTTGATCGTCGATCGCTCCATCGGAATCGTGAGTCACGATTCACGGGTGCCTTCGAGATCGAGAAGAGGGCCCCTCGCGCGGACAGGGCCTGACGTCATCCGCGTTTGAGGTCAGTAGAACGAGATGAATTGACTCGTCAGCGTCGGTGCCACTTTTTTTCTTCGCTCGCGTCGATGAAATCACGAGGGTGCCGCGATCCTTCTACGCGGTGGCCCGACACTGCGACGGCATGTGCGATCGAGGATCGCTCTCGCAGACGTTATATTTTTCCCCGCCATCGCCGTCTCGCGGTTCTCTCTTTTTCGATGCTCGATCCGCGCAGCGACGAATAAATTTCGAATTCTCGTTTTTTGGTTCCCGTGAACGTCTTGATTCGCGGCCGACAGTTTTTGCCAGGAAGTCCTTTCCACGTATTTCATCCTAATCGCGAGGCTGACGGGTCCGTCGGGGACTCGTGAGTCCTTCGTTAACCGGGCGGACAGGCTGGTACGTAGCTGGGACCCGCGTGAGATCAAGTATCGATGATATCGTGTTCTTTTCCTTTGATTTTAAGGTACGGCGGGATCGAGTTTCAAATGTGTGTCATTCGTTGCGTTTTGGGAATTTTTATTTATTCTTCTTTGACTCTAGCTGTTTGTAACCTTACCATCTTTACTGGATCCACTATGAATTTTATTCTATTCTTTAGAAAAGAAGTTGTTTTTCGGTTGTGTTGGTTCAGATTTCAAATAAATATGAAAAATATTTCTCCCTGATGCACATACGTATACAATTCATAAACTGCGTACGAAGCTTCAACTCGCGCCGATGGTTTCCATTTTGGAACCAGCCGGAGCGACACTCGAGGCAGAGATTCGCGGAAAGATGCGAAAAGGTGATATTTCGCAATTATGGCTGGAATTAAGCGTCGTGTTCGACGAGTTCCTGTATTTACCCAGTCTCTAATGCGTCGCGTACTGGTGCGATCATTACTCAGGATCCTCAGGGTGGCCCGTAGGAGCTCCAGGTTTCCGCCTTAATGATGATTAACCTGGCCATCGGTTGCGGTTCGCCCTCTCAACCTTTCGCAAGGACACACTAAATCTCGCGCCCGTTTCTCCTTCCCGAGAATTATTTCCAAACCTTTTAACCCCTTCGTGGTCATCGTACCTCTCTCGCTGCACGTTTCGATTCAATTTATGTGTTCTTATCGCGATACGCGCCGTGCTGGCTCCTTTTTGTGGATTATTGCTGTTTAATCAGTTGTTTATAGTCGCATCAACCACTGGAATGGGTTATTAGCGAGCAAAGCCTGTTGATTATGCGTAGAAATCGTTGGAAGAGACTCGTTTGTATAAAATGCAGCTGTGAAACTGTGGGATACTTAAAATTATCTTTCATAGAAAAAGAATGTGAATTAAAGCGCAATCTAGGAAACAATCTGACGCAATGAATTCTTAATAAAGCTAAAGCTTAAACGTTCCTCATCCATAATACACACGTCTTAATTCGACGACGAGATAAAAGTAGGAAAGAACCTAGTAAATAAATTCAGGAGTAAAATAACCACCAACTCCGCCCACTTACAAGATAACTTACGTCGTACAACATTAATTATCTGTGTTAAATTTCCACTGCACTAATTGCTTTTGCTCTCCCCCCCCCCCCCTCCCCCACCCCTCCCCGTAATGCGTGGAAATACGTAAGGGAGAAACGATAGTATGGTTAGATAAAAATGATGGTTTAATTTTAACGTACACAAGTGCATCATGGAGGCACGCATAAGGAAGAACGATAACATCGGTCGATAACATCTAATTTCAATTTTTAAAGAAGGCACTCGCTGTGAAAATTTACTACTTTAAAAAATGTAACGTGGCCAATTTCCATCCTGATGCATTGTTTTCCGTAAATGGAGCATCGGTGCTTTTTTTTATTTAACGACTGCCGATAACGCAGCCGGGCAACTTTGTAAAGGCGCCGACATAATTAACCAGCAGGTAATCAAGAAGGTACCCGCGTGCGTCCTCGCACCGTGCACGAAACCAAGTGCAATTGGTTTAACGACGTGCAACATTGTTATGACTGAGGTGCACGGTTACCTGTTTATGGTCCACCGAACAAGTTAACTCGTTGAAGGAGTGTGAGAGGTACACCAAATCGCCTCCGAGAACACGAAAGCCTCTTGGCTGACACAGTCCTTTAATTTCGCGTGCATTCCAACGACTTTTTAACGCTGTTTCCGGGTAAACTTAAATAACTTGTTCGACGAGTTTCCATGATACACTTTCGCCTTGGAACGATAACAGCAAGCTGAATAGTGACACAGATTATATTTGATCCGCCATTGGCACTGGTTAAAAACGACTGTGCTTATTTATTATCAAATTTTAGACTAGGAAAACATTACTTTTTTGTAATTGTAAATTTAATTTAAAATATAATAATTCAAGTTATGGGTTAGGTACTATGAGAAAATTGTAGATTTAGTATTGTCATCTTATGTCTGCTGATCCTGTAGTACTTAGAACATCCTAAACCTTTATAGAAATAGAAATCTTTTACATATAGACGTTAGTATCATAGAAAAGTTTAGTGCAACACTGTTAAATAGATTCAACTCAACGAGATACATCTTCATTTCTCAGTCAAAGGTCACTGAATGCAGCTGGACTCGCATATTTTGCAGCAGAATATTTAAGAAAAACATTCCAGCAATCGTAAATTTCACGGAAGGTAGTTCGTTTGTACGATTGCGGGCTTTCATGGAAAAAATTATGGCTGTTGCGATGGCAGTAACACGCCCCGATTCTACACCGGCAGATCAGAGCTACCAGAGCCCTCATTAAGGGCCATGACCGGAAGTCGCTTAGTTTTCAGTGGCAAGTACGATTAATTACGCGAACGTTGCTTGGAATTAATAAGCACCTTTGATTTAGGCCACCTTATCGCGACCGTACGATTGCACGTGCCATTATTTAATACTTTTTGCTCTCACGTTACAGCATTGCCCATAAACTCCATTAAAACCGTTAGAGCAGTGCAATGGAAGATTTAAAAGTCATTCAATGTCAACGCTAAAAGTTTTAACGCGAATATAATTTAATATAACGGCCCGTGAGCCACAGTACATATACTTTTATTATGCATAATGTATGAGAAATTATCACACAACAATTTGCTCACGAGTATACGCTGATAGGGTTTTATATCAGTAAAGGATATTTATTAAATAATAACGCTTGTCGGCTTGAGCGACTTTTCATAGAAACAATAACGTTTCACCCCTTATATAGCGCTTAACTGCCTGGAAACATAATCGCGTAACATAGTTGCAGCGCATCTACTGTGCGGCCTCTTGCATGTCTCGTTAGTAGAATTTTCTAGTCATGAACAGACAGCGAAGTCATCGTTTCGTGTAGGATATCGTTATTGTCCGGTATCATGTCATCAGAATAATATTCATAAATCTAATGATTTATTTTAAAATATGACGAGTATAACAATGTTTTTGCAAGCATATTTAGTTTCACGTGATTCTTTTTCTCTGCGGATCCCATCGAAGTAATTCGTAGACCACCCATAAAGCTTCTATTTCCTAACGACGCGAACCCCAAAGGGATAAATTTCATAAAAATTTCTTTGAATAGAATCTAAACGCCCTATTTTTACCAACTGGAGGAGCAATAGCTCCCCTGATCCCCGGTTGAGACTCGAATTTATTCAGTCAAAGTACGAAGAACTTTCCTCGTAACATATTTTATAATTATCCCCGCGAAATTGCCGTTTCGAGAGGCTGTGGGGGCGGGGGGTGAGGGTTGCTCGTGCACACGCACCGTGGCACGCATGATGCACGCGGCGCATTAACGTGGAAGACGTACGACGACCGTAGAGGCGAAGTTATGCGAGTCGCCGGCTATGTCGGACCATAAGTGAAGAGAGGCAATTGCCTTTTACACATCTCCTCGTTCCCATTTCCCCACCCCGCGCACAGTGAGAGAGCGAGAGGGATAGAACGGGTGCCATTACGTCTCCTAAGAATCGCTTCTCGCTTTTCTGTCCGCGGCTGCGTGTACGTGGGGACGATTGTTAGCGTACCTACTTGCGTACGCGCCGCTCGGCAGCTCGGGGATATCGATCGACAGTGCAATACCGCTTCTTCAGGAATGCTGGCCAACGCACTCAAGGAGAGCCGGCAGAAAAACGGCTAACTGTTAATCGTCGATGCGCTACTGAGTGACAATATAATTCAATTCCGAGAAACACCGACCACTCCAATTCGCGGGAATCGATACGCGCCGAACGGTGTTCAACTGCGCGCTACCTGGACCCAATGCGCGGGAAATTTCCATTTTTGGGGACTTTGGGAATGGTTGATAGAAATGTCATGAGTATTTAGAGATAGAAGGTAGGGACATTAAATTTTCTTGGTTTAATATTTCACTTGACACCATACAAATTAAAAGACTAAAAGTAAACGAAAGGGGTTGTCTCATAAAAGCCCCAAATAATTTTTAGGGATAGAAGCTGGCAAGATCATTAACATTACAACTTAGGGAAATCCTCAGAAAAAACTTGATTTTTCATAAAATTATTTTTGATAAAATTGTCTTGGATAATAATTCACTCGACACCGTACGAATTAAAAGACTAAAAGTAAACGAAAGGGGATAAATGTCTGATAAATCTGATAAAAGCTCCAAATAATTTTTAGTGATAGAAGGTGGCAAGGCCATTAACATTACAACTAAAGGAAATCCTTAGAAAAAACTTAATTTTTACATCAAATTTTCTTGGATAATAATTCACTCGACACCATAAAAATTAAAAGACTAAAAGTAAACGAAAGGGGTTGTTTGATAAAAGCCTGAACCAATTCGTAAACATCAAAAATTCCGCTAAATTTATCAATGGATCGGGGCCAGGGAACGTTCAATATCCTATTTTCACTATTTCTACGTCGGTGGTTAGTGGAAACAGTCGGCGTCTAATTCCTTTAATTTCTGTAAAGCATTCCTCGCAGCATGACATCTGGAGTGATCGCGAGGGAAAGCGATACCGCGGCAATGGGCTATGGCTGTGGCTTATTAAATTCAATACCTCGAAATTCCTTTGAATACGGCTAGCAGGTATTTATGAAGCGAGACGTAACCTTTGAAATGAGATATCGAGGAAGTCGAATTTAATTTAACCCAACATTGCACAATAACGTTTGCATGGGAATCGACCCTTTTATTCCTGGCATTTCGACGTGATTTTCGGTGGAGTTTCGTTAATCAATTGTAATTAAACAGACTTATTGTAAATAAAGAGAATGTACGGTGCAAACTGTATTGGGAAAGATCGTTGCATAATTTCAGAAGTATTTGCATATTATCGAGTGTTTCATGATCCCACATTTAATATTATATAAAGGCTTTAAAACTTTACATTAGACCAAAGAAGATATTACGTAAAGATTGTAGCTGAATATCTTTGCACGCCACCTTATAAGATTCTTTCCACGTATCATACATAAATACTCCGAATTAAACCGCGACAAACGCTGGCCCTGATTATTATGTTAATTCGAGCCTCGGGACACGCATGATCGCTCCGAGTGATATTTCTCCGCGAACCTGTCCCGACGATGAAGTTTCACGTTTCTTTGCTTCCTCGACGAGTCGTTCCAAAAACGACCGCGGTCTCCGCCCGTAATGGTCAACCAGGGATCGAGAGAAATTCCAGCTGTACCAGGAATCGAGGCAGTAGTCATTAACACTTCTGCGTTTGATCGGCGTGTAACGAGAGAAAATAGGAGAGACGTGGTAGGAACCATAAGTAGGAACACGTCGCTCGAGGAAGCGCGGGGTAACTCGGCGACACGAGGCGGGATACGAAAGGGGGGCAACGAGTTTAATTAAACACACTTAATTAACTCTAATGTATGACAGCGAACACGTACCGTCCCCTCCCGCTCCCGCCCGTCCAAGCTGTTCTTGTCTACCTCGCTCTTTCGCTCCAAGGGGCACACGTAAGACACGCGTGTCTACATTTGTACGCCGTGTAGAAACGGGCATAAATGGCTCGCTGGTACACGTGCTGGGTTCATGAGAACCGGTCAAATAGGCGATCATCGATAGGCATGCGATACTGGTTGAATCGTTATTACACCGTAAGGGGAGGAAAAACGGTGCTCCGATGGCGGACGTGGTTTCCACGTAAATTCCCCCTGAGCGTAACAGCCGGCTCTCGACGCCGCACTTTGTAATTTGATTTCGGCTGATCGATCATTACGCCACGATACGAGTAGTCGATAGTTGTACGCAACGAATGGCTGATGAAAAACGTTAACCAGTCTTAAGGTACATTTATCAACTTCGAATGAGTCTCAGGTTTGAGTAACTTGCAGGAGACCTGTTTGATTGTCGATGAATTAGAATTTATTAGACTCTGTGAATTTTCTCCGAGCCCTCAAATTACTTGAAAACATTTGAAGATTTCATTATTATATTAGGTCGTCCTAAAAGTTCATGCGACTTATACTTCTGCTATTCAAATTAATACGCCAAACGTAATCTTAAGTGTTATAAAAAAATCTCTCACATTTTAAAATATTTTCTCAGCTTTCTGACATAGTCATTATATTGTCACTGTAACATTTCTGTAGTTCTTTTTATTAAACATTGGCACAGTCTTCAGCACGAACTTATGGGATGACCTAATGCAAATGCATGGACTCATCATTGAACAAAAATGAAACAAGTAGAACTGTCTAGGCCTCGTCGATACTCATAATGATCTACAACTTCTAGAGTACATACCACATTATAACTCCTTCTTTCTATCTTTCATTACACATCTAATCAACCATTTTAATTTCCCTCTCGTTTCACAACCTCCGAACAAGGTCGCGGCGTTAACGAAGACTCTCATCCATTTCTAATCGCGAAGCCATCAGTCTTCCTCTCCTCAACGTTCGCATCTCCGCGGCGAGTATGTTACTTCCATCGATAATTTACTTCCACGTCATTGCTATGCTCCCACTTTCGACCCGGTCTTCGACACGCCGATGTCGAAATTCCGCACTTTTGCTCAGGAATTAGACAGTCGTACGATATTTCATCCACCGATCGGCGTGTCTCGAAAAAGCCGCGACAGCTTTATTGTTCCGATAATTTAGGCGAGCGTGTACCAGCCACAGGGACCTGCCTCTCGAGCTATCGTCGACCATGGGAGTGTCCCGAACAAACGATTGTAAAAGTACTTTGTTCGTACACGTTGAAACGTTTCGCCGCCTGCTCAATGAATCTCGCTTGTACGCGCTCGTGCAACAGCTAAACGCGGCACGGTTGCGCCGGGCAAAGCTCTGAGAAATCAAATAGCATTGTAGGTTGTGTAAATCGGTCGCAAATGGGTCTGACCTACAGGTGCTTGATTCATGAGAGCCGTCCATATCGGTAATCATCGATCGACTGGCGCAACTCTCCCTCGTGAACGCTTCTCAGAAACGAAGAAGGATATCGGCCGAAGCGGGCGACCGGGAAAGGCGCATCGAGTGGACTTGGTTCATGGAAGTTTCGCTGGAGCGAAGGGAGGAATTTTTATGGCGCTAGTTTGTACGAACGAAAGGGAAACTCGAGGAAATGGAACTTGGAAATGAAAATGATCTCTTTCCTCGTTGAGAGTGAGTCTTTCACCTCTAGCAGGATTTAGTTTTCTGGGTAGGAGCGAATAGATGTTTAATTATTCTAAAGTGGAGTAGCATTTTTTAGAAAGTATTCACTATTTCGCTATATATTTTAAAGAGCAGAGAGCCTCGAGAGTCGAAGATTAAAAAAGGTAAGATAATAAAATGCTCAGTGATCTGGGGGATGATCGAGTACATTCACAATGTTTTCCTTGCCATGGTGATTAGAGTCCACGAAATAAAATAAATTTCCTGCCCTTTTCTCATCGTCAGCTCGTTTTGGTGCGGCCAGGCGGCCATCGAGGCTGACTAATATCGACAGCCACTTAAGGACAATTGCTACCTAGTGGAGATACCTCTGGGAGTCTTTCCTCGAAACAGGTGCTGCCGACATTTTTCTCCAAACGAGACGTGTATTTATACCTGGCGATAGATAATAAGGACCGTTTAAGAGCGGAACAACCCCATGGGAGTGGAACTCGTGGTGGCGCACCAAGAATCAATTTTCCCTCGAATTACGCTCGCCGGAGGATTATTATTTACGTCGTTGGATGATTAGCCGTCATTTGGACGGCGAATCCATAAATTCATCGCTGCACCTCTCGCGGTTGGCGCTGTCGGTGGTGCTCCAAGTGCCCCGTGGTCGAGGACCGAGGACCGTGGGAGTGGTCGAGGAATCCACGGAAATTTACGATCTTCCGGTAGCGAGGACCTGGTGGAAGCTACCAAGACTCGGAAATGGGCAGAATTCTAGTCGAGTAATATATGACAAGACCATTCTAATCTGAATTCATTTAAATGGGGTTCAATCACATTGTATGGAACAGATTGCACTTTTTTCGGAACGACTAGCAGGTTTCGTTTGTTATTTAATTATTTTAATTCGAAGACTCTGGATTAGGAAGAGTCAGCAACCCACGAGCAATTTCATCGCAGTAACAGGCAACAGATATCTACATTATAGATTTAGTAAAAGTAATTTTATGCACTTATCGTAGGTGTCTCCCCTTTCGGGTTTCATAGATGCCAAGTGCATTACGTACCTGAAACAGAAAAGGAAATAGTTCACGTTAATCCTGGGACAACAAACATCTAAGCTATTGTCAAATTCGAAGCGTTTCACGGTTAAAAAATGTTTAAAGTCCACGGAGGAGCGCAGGATGGCTTCGAGGCCGCCACGAGCGGTTCGACAGCCGAAAATATCCGTCAGACTCGCGTCTCGGAACGGATTCGATCCAGGCCCGCGGAGAAGATCGTAAATTCACCTTTAGAAATCAACCTGGCTTATTTCTTCGAACGATAAAAGGACCGTCGCAGCGTGGAGCGAAAAAGGGAGGCGAAAGAAACGAGAAGGAAGCTGAAGAGATTTAAAGGCGAGCGGCACCACGGTGTATCTGGAGTCAAGGTGCCACGACGGAAATAGAGGTGGCTGAAAATCGAGGAGCACGATGGAAGGCGCACTTCGAACTCGAGGGCCAAGGGAGCAGGAAGAAGGGAAAAGAAGAGAAGGACGACTCAAAGAGCAGAAGAGTCGAAGGAGGACGGGTCCCGGCGTGGCTCGTCGTAACTCAAGTCTAGTTAAGGGAGCCATAATTCAGGGGATAGCACCAGATCCTCAAACGGCCCATAAATTATGGGCTTTTAATTTCGCGATATTAACGGGACGATCGGACGAATGGCAAGGCGAGCGCGATTCTCGGAGCCGCGCGAGTCTCTTTCGGGGCACCCCTTCTGCGTTTTTCGGCTCCCCCTTCCAGCGAGACGCGAGGATTTGCTCGGAAACGGTTTTATAAACGTACCACCGCGGCATAAACGCTGGAATAAACTCGGAGACCCTGGTGGAACCTCGAGCAATCGGGGCTGCCACTTTTGAATGAGACCAGAGAGCACCTATAGAAGAGGTTCAATAAATTCTTGATATTTGTACGATAGGACGCTTGCATAGAAGAGTTCCTAATAGTTCTTGGAAGCTATGAATCTTTTACGAGTCCTTTACTGGACAAATAGATTAACTCCACTTTTCGAAAAATCTTAAATTTAAGTGTCAACGTACTTGGTATAGTCGTAACTTTTTAAATTTCTAATAATTTTCCTGAATGATAAAGATTAACACCATTAAATGACAACACTTTTTTATTCATGGAATAACAAATTATTTCAGAGGCAATTTCATCGCATTTCTCAACTTTTTCTTTCATGGAGTTAATCGATTTGTGCAAATGAACGGCTCATATATCATTGCAATACTATCAATAGTATGATCATAATCAACGATCAAATTGAATCATCTCGGTCGACATCGATAAACGAACGAAACACGAGGATTGTAGTACAATTCTGGACGCTCTATCCTGTTCTGTTTATAAATCCTTAGTAATACTAAAATCACGTTGATACCGCTCAAATCGCTGTCCATAGCTACTTTACTCGCGCGGAGCAACGGTGGCCAGAGATTCGGTTGCGCAATCGCGCGCAAGGAAGTTGCGCAAAATTGGTCGCGATTGACATTTCGTTGGTCGTGTCCGCGACTCTCGCCGATAAATCAAAGCTTGATAAAGAAATTCTGAAAGTGCGAGTGTGACCCCGGGTCCCTCGGCGGCTCTTCGCCAGGGAAACACGAAAACACGCGAGCCACGAATACTTTGTCATCGTCCCGCGGCAAACGCGTTTCTCATTCGTGGCGGGGCTTTTAGTTTTTTAACAAGCAAACCGGATTTATACGGGCGCCGGGGGAACGTGCGCGTCAAGCTGAATCCCAGCTCTTAATTATTCATGCGGACGGATCCGTGGAAGAGGCCAGGGAAATTTGGAGTGTCTCTAAACGCCGTTGAAAGGCAACTTGTCGCCCGTAGCCGCGCTCGGACTCCCACGACGCGCATTCTTCGGCTCTGCGCACAGCGAGGTCGATTTCAAAATTTAGACCATCGATTTAGGTGTTTTCCGAACGTTGATGTAGTTTTCGTGGTCGTGTTTGGGAAAAGATGGAAATTACGCTTGGACGCAATTACGTTGTGGATAATTTATGAGAGCGTTGAGATGAATATTCCAGAGCATGTGTTTGTAGGTTCACAAAGAATTTTTGGAGATTTCAATGGTTGGATCAATAAGAATGTTTAGGGAATTCCCTTTCGCTGTGTGTCGTGGTCTTCGACGATGTCATTTTCCCTACTTCTTCGGAAAGTTCTCGTCGCCCCGAGTCGTTGCATCGCGCCACAGCATTGTAATGAGAAACTTTTTATCGCCACGACAAACTTTTCTTTTGACATGCACTTTTATTCGACAACGTGTTACTTGGCGCCTTATCGTTGCTCCACGCGAACTACCTAGCGTGTTTTATTCAGGTGCATCCTGTTGCCTGTAGGCTAGCTTTTATCGTTTAGGATGACGCTGGTCTTTGTAACAGAATTATTGTTAAATTTGAAATTTTAATTGTCTCAGAATTAGAAATGTACAAAGTGTTACATATTTGAAAAATTCATCGATACCTTTATGGTCTCTTGTTTCAAAATCATTACTAATAGGCGTACAATCCACATTTCCATAAATTTACACAAATTCACGTGTATTTAGTGGGCAAATATAATGAAAAACGCCACGAAGTGGAAGAGTTACTATGTAGTCGGTGTAATGTATTAACACGAGCGGTAAATTACCACAATCCACACGTCGCTTGCAATTTATACACCGTTCGCGTACGAATTAATGATGGTAATAACAATTAATAATACATGTCGGCAGTCGTAAAAGTGTCTGTTGCCTCGTTGGTAATTGATAACGTATGATAATCCCATCAAACCGTTGTCGAAGGTCGACCCGCGCGAGAAATCATCGCTTTTATGAATGGCGTAAAACTAAACCCGTTTAAAAATCCAGTACGAGTCTATCGGTAGTTGACGACGATCGACCGTCGTCCATTCCGATTTCGGAATGATAATTCGTCGATCGTTTCCGGAATTCCATTTGATTTATTCACTTTTCCATTCGTTACATGTTCTAATTTACCTGGACAAAATAAATCAAGGGCGACAAATCACATTCTATTCTTTAGTTAGTTATTTCTATTAAAAATTCATAGTCACTGTAGTCTGTATTTTTTTTTCTTCTGAATTTGCGTTTTGCCCTTTTTTTTAACTATCAACACCATCATCGTATATATAGAAGGACGCCATTCCAGGAATTTTCCAAGGGTGCCGAAATCAAAGCCACGTCTCCAGTTCGCGTAATGGTGGTTCCCCGGCAATTTCGCGACGAAAATCGAGTCTCGGGACGCCGTCGATTCCCAAATACGATCGTTAAGCTCGGTAACGTTCTTCGAGGTAAAATTAAGACCGGTTTTAATTGCCTGCGAGGCATTTTCGGGCAATCGAACGTTCGTAATGAAGTGTTCGTCGCAGGTTGCTTTGTCGGTAGCCCGGTCTTATCTTGGCGACTGCGAGATAATAAAACCGTTCCCCGCTACGACAATCATTTAATGGCTCATTATCGCGAAGACGTTCTCGCCTCGTCCCTCCCCACCCAGTTTCGCGAGTTCGTTCCACCGGCGAAATTCACATAATTAACTCGAGCACAAGAATTCGTTAAACCGTCGCGAAGGAGCCCCGATGGAGATTGCGTTAACTCGATACTCTTTGTCGGCGTAATCAACGATTATCGACTCCCGAATGTCGCGGAATACCGAAGCCCTCTAACGAGTCACTCTATGGATAAACTTTCATTATATCGTGTAACTTCTGCTATTGTTTATTGGACACCTTAGGAGTAAAGTTCCAAGGATGAAGGTCCTTGCAACGTGTAAGATTGAAATTGAACGTTGTCTTAGAGGATGCGATCTCGATGATATGGGAAACGGATCAAGGTGCTGCAAAGGGGTTTGGTGTCATTCTAAACATTGTAAACGAACTATCTAACCTTTAATGATTTCTTGGCATTGGATAATCTTGCACCAAGAACGTTGTCAAACAGAACACTTGTTCACCCGTGTCACCTTCAACGCTTGTTCCCGATTAGAGTTATCGTCGACACCAATTCAGATTTCACTTTACCGCTGCACTTTGAACGCAGGATTAACGCAGCTCCGCCGCGATGTTGGCGAAATAGAAAGCAAACCACGACTAAGCTATCCACGTAGAGAAAACTTGTTTCGGTTCGCGCGTCGGGATCGGGTCAAAGTACAAATAAAAAAGCATGTAAACCAGCCGGCGTTCAGAGACCTCGAGCTATATGAAAGAGTAGAGAATAAATCCCTTTGAGGGTCATGTCTTAAGAGATTTCAAGGTCATGGATAGTTTTATAATAAATCATATATTTATTACAGTGGTGTAGCAAGTACAAAAATTAATTCGAGGATCCCGAAGGTTAATTTATGCAGTGTTGACTTTTAAATGACCTTGGATAATGGAACTCACGTGTATATGGAAGCAAGTTTCGGCGAATTGCTGCTTTTGTAATGTAGCATAACCGCGTGTCGCAACTCAATCTTACTCAAATCTGATTAATGTCGCATTAAACCGTCCGCGATCTCGGTAAATATTAATCGAAGATCTAATAGCTGCCAGATCGACTTCTGTCTCATTGTTCGAACGACCGTTACGCATACTTACAGCTCGTTCTGTTGGAGCTAGATCGCTGACTATCCAATTACCACGCCGGTTCAAAAGATGCTGCCCCGCCGTCGAACGCAGACACGGAAATTATCTCGCGCCTTTAGCATAATCTAATCAATTTACACCGGTCAATCAGAGAGTCGACGATTAAGTATTCCCGTTTCAATTACCTTTTACCTTGGTTTCACGGCCTTCCAGCTCGCGTCGGTCGTTTTAACGGGCTGAAGTCGGGATGAAGTCGTAAGGTGTGTACCAGGCGCAAAATTGCTGGTATCTAGCCTGATACTTATCTCGTCTACTTCAAACTACTATCACGCAGCGCTAATAAAATGCGCTCCGTTGTAACGATTATCATCTAAATATTGACAATTGATGCGGGACACGCGAGAAACGTAATCTCCAGCGAGTGGAATTCCTGGGTTGCGTGTGGCGAACCTTCTTGCGGGTCGTTTCTTGCCCCGTCGCGGATGAAATAAAAGGCGCTGGTCGACAGGGGAAAATATATAATCGTATGGCATTATATGTTGGATGCGAGTTGGATTACGGGACCATCTTGATGCGGATGCACAGAAACCAACATCGAATTTGAAGAGTAACGTGTTGTGGCTAATTTTCATGTTTCATACCTTCTTTAGAATCGCATCCAGACCAAGAAGAAAAGTACAAAGAGTCTCTAATAAAGGATCAAAACTTGGAATTAAAATTTCTTTTTTCTAAGATGAAACAATCTCGATGATATGTCTATTGCAGAGATTAGGATATTCAGAGTCCAGAAGCTGGAAAAATGGAACATTTCATTACGGATACAGGACCCTCGTAAAACCGTAGGGTCCAGACTAATAACCAACAGCAGTCGATGCCAGCGACAGATAACGAACAAACGTCTGAACGATCCCCGTCGAATAGATTAGAAATGTTGGACGTAAGTTAACCGATTAAGGTAAAAGCCCGAGTAATGGACACCTTCGAACTTTTCCTCTTCCAAAGATACTACATTTTCGCTGCTCCTTATCGTAATAAATAAGTAATGCAACATAGACTATTCACGAGTTACTTTCCATGAAAGAAAATCGTGCATGAGTATTTTCAAAGAACTATATATAGATCTCGAGGCACAAATAGGTTAATTTGCAGCGAGTCCGTTGGACGTCCGTTCATCTACATTCATCCCCGCCATGGAATACTTTGTCTCCGCGCGTCGTTACCGTTAATAATCGAGTTGGCCGCGAGTTCAACGCTCAACTCAATTCCGTTTAATCGTCGAATCGCCTCAAGATGAAGCCATAAAGATTATAATAGGTGTACGACTACCAGCCGCTTACCTATCTCTTCCCAGCCGTCTCCTCTTACCAGCCCAGGTCCCAGTCGACTTCTATACAGGGTGATTACAGAAAGTAGGACGTGCTACAGCTTCTTTCTAACGATACAGAAGTATCTTCAGCAAATTCTTGTCTTGATTCTGCATATAAAAGTATGATACGACCAATGGGAACGTTGTAGTTTACGAGACACTTCATATTTTACTTTTGGGGAAACTAATTTGAGGAAAGTTAACCTTCGGGTGTTCGAACGCTCCCTCACGAATGTTCAAACATTTTTCTACTGGTGCTTTTGCATTTATAATTGCTCTTTGATGCTGTTTAACGGTGGTGTTCGAGAAATTAGTTCCAATCGCAATTTTTATGTCATGATTCGAACCCATTTCATCATACCAATTTCAATTTCAATTTATCTTCGACGAGTACCAGATGAAAATTCATTTATTTTCTCCTCTTCTTCCAACCATATTCATTTAAATAGTGTTGCCCATCTCTGATCCCATTTCCTGGTATCACCCAGTACAGTCTCCCACAGACTTGGCGTACACATGCATCGGTTTGTCGTGCTCGCGGTGCTTTGGAATCGCTGCCACTCATTTTCATATTCATTAAGTCAGCCCCGAGATTAGCATGCTAATTGCAATAATGAGCGGCGGCTTTCTATGTCCAGGCTCCCTTCTTTTTCCCCTGGTTCCGCCGTACCGCTGCCACTTCGTCTCTCACCTTTCCCCTTTGTTTATTCGGTGTGTAGATCACCCGCGTTCTTACACGGATCGCTTTGTCAACGACGACCGCTCCTCGACTCCCTGTCTTACCCTCTCATGCGGATGAACCTTATTTTATCTCCTCATCCTGGGATACGCGACCCTCGAGCTCAGGAGGGGACGAGGTTCCACGAAATCAGGGCTACCAACAGTTTTTGGACGTGGCTACTGAGCTGGGAAAATTCTAAATAGGTCAGGTTAGAAATGGAGAGGATAGGTTAGTAGAGTAGTAGTAGTAGTAGTAGTAGTAGCAGGGGTAAGAGCGAGGGGTGGTCCTCGGGTATAATATTCTTCCACAGCATTTCTTTTGATTTTTAATATATTCGTTAGATGAGCAATGGTCTCACCTTCCTTGACTTTCACAGAATGTAACGCAGACTAAATAATTGAAATACTTTCAAATTAACTTGCTACTTCCAATACATCCCAATAAGGTCCATCGCTCCTCGACCCTCGAACTCAGGGGAGGGCGAGGTTCTACGACATCGTGGCTACTGAGCTGGAAAAAGTCTAGGTTAGGTTAGAAGGGTTAAGAGTGAGGGGTAGTTAGAGGGGTGGTCTTCGGGAATAATATTTTTCCGCAGAATTTCTTCTGATTTTTAATATATTCGTTAGAAGAGCAATGGCTTCACCTTCCTTGACTCTCACAGAATGTCACTTATACTAAATAATTTAAATGCTTCTAAATTAACTCGCTACTCCCAATAAATCCCAAGAAGGTCCATCACCCCTCGACCCTCTAAACCCATACCCAAGGATGACGTCACTGCATCGAGTCCAGCGGAATCCCCGAATGGGAGACGGAGGGCCTAAATGGAAACGTGGGAAGATCGAGGGAACGATGTAAGCAGGTCCAAAGAGCATCGAAAAGCCTAATCCGCGAAGACACGTCCCAAAGCATCGATAGAATGCACGATTAGTCCGGGCAGGAGACTTCTGATTAGACACAGTTGTCGCTTCGAGGAGGCATCCCCGACGTGACTGTGCGTTCTGAAGAGAATTCGTTGTCCGAAGCGGCGCCCGTGCACGACGTCAGCCCATCACCGACCCCCGGCGTCGAGGGTCGCGGGGTCACCTGTGTAAAACCCGTACGTTACTACCGGCAGGGTGCGCGGTGCCTCGAACGTTATAAAGTCGCGTAACACCTGTTAAGTCCGGTACTCTGTAAGACAGCACGAAATTTCCATTCGACCACTAATGATTTACAGGCTGCTGGCCGCTTCGGTTCCGAGAAAGCGGTCGTTGGACTCCAGAAATGACTTTCCACCGTAGACGTCCGCGTATTAAGACGCCAGCGTGGCTCGCAACGAGCCCTATCCACGCAATGTGTTCATTTTATGAGACTGAGACGCGTCCTTGGTCTTTGAATTCCTTTAACCTGTGGAAGGGGACTCTTAGCACCCGATAGAGTAGCATTTCCAAGGCTAAGTGCCAGACTGTTCAAGTTATGGATACTCGGAGGAACGGAATAGGTTGCTTTGTTAGATCAGTATAACAGTATGTTCACTTTATAGTATGAATCTTTGTCGCGACAAGACATAACTCTGGTTCTTGTAGATTTTGGAGAGGAATTCTTAATTCCTTCGTAAGCATCAACTTCCAGGATGTGAACATGAGTGATGGTTCTCTTCTATGGATCAGATCGAGTCACTGTAAATCCTAGAACCTACAGGTCCAGCGGAGTATAGGAACCTCGAAACTTAAATCCAACTATTCCCCCATTTTCGATACCCAAAATGTTCAAAGTTTCTCAAAGATTCCCCTCCTCGTGCGATCGGAGACCAACTAAGTTGGAGAACGAGCCGTAAATGAAATAAGTTCGCTTGGAACGTCATCGTCGGTCACCGTCTCGCGGGATGCCACCAGGGTCGACCTCCAGCGAAGAAGGCGGTCGAAATTTATTCTAACGCGGACACAAATAACGTTAAAACGCTACTCAGTCGTGTTTAGAGAGTAGTCCTGGCCGTCGGTAAGTACCGGGCGGAATTCAGCCGGCTAGATTGAGAGATATTCCGGCCATCCGCGCACACAGAGGCTCGGTTAGGCTCGTATGTACAGGACCGGTTAGGTGGTGTGCAACTCCCGCTGGAGCGATGGCCCGCGAGAGCGACGAGGAGCACGCGAGAAGAGAGACCAAGAGAGCAGACGTTTTTCTGGTGGGGATAGGCCTCTGCGTGCGGTCCCTTCTTCGACGGACCACCCAAGTAGACCGGCTTACGCCGTCCATACACACGCCACAGGCTAATGTGTGAGAGGCACACAGTCGAACCGTGGCCACGCTACACCTACACACCTGTCCAGGCACGCACGAGTGCGCACGCTCACGTGCACGCGCGTCTAGCCTCGCTTCGGAGCGACGCGTCGCACGGAAACGAACCCGCGGCCACTTATGAATGAACCGATACGTCCCGATCGTCTAGCTTCCTCGTCCTTGCGACGGAATCGAGCCAGGTAATCCGTTGAAACAACGAAAACGTGGCCTGCAAAACCAAAGGGAAGCTTCGAACGAGTTCCCAGTCTGAAACTGTGTTCTTCGCAACGGTGTGAGCGATGAGACTTGTTTCGTTGAGTCGCGATCAAATTCGGTAGACGTGTTCCTTATTCTGCCGTGTTTGGGATAGTGTTTCCTTGTGAAATTCGGAGAGGGCGATAATGGCTAGTGTTAAATAAGCCTAACAGGCCACGTTTACAGGTAGAGAGAATTATATCACGCTACAGTCAAATTACGCACGCTCTTCTTGCCTATCATCCGCGAAAAGCGCCGTCATGGTCGTTACTATTATCACTGCAAATCGTGATTTAGAGCCTCTATAAATAATAATTTAAACCCGTTGAAAGGGAAGATGTTGCGGTACAGGGTGATTTATGTCCAGTGGCGTGAAAAACCGTGACGATCGATGAGGTCATCTTGAGGATTTGAAAAATATCGTTCGCAGGTACTATTCTTCGCTACTTACGTAAGCGTAATACATATATCAATGTTTTATTGCTCGTCGTCGGTTACCAATTCAATTTGCACGCTTTTCCTGCGAGAGCGTTGCTCTCTCCTCGATTCGAGCTGGGACCACCCTCTAAGCGAGCGTCGGATATCATCGGCTGTTTGGCCTCATTAATCATTCGGTATCGCGTAATTCCTCGTGGCAGGATATCACTTTTCCTCGCTCGCTCCAATTATCGTCCGTTTAATTGATTAGGAGCGGTCCCGATCTGTGGCGCGGTGCGTTCAACGTTTGCGCAGGTGTTGCAAGGATTGTGGGATGATGCAACGTCATTAGCGGGAAATATTATCCATTATAACTAACAAGGGTCGCAGAAAAACCATACGCTTGGCAGCGTCATAAACGATGCTTTGTGGTACCGTTGACGTAAGATTTCAAGTGCACGCGCAGATGTTGCCGAATTGGACCCGTGGCAAATGTAAATATTTCGGAGCAGCATTTGCATTGTCTTCGCTTTTTATTACGCTGATCGTTTCCATTTTTTGGCCTCTTCGTCAGATTTTGTTCATTTATAATACTGCGAAGATACAGGGTTAAATATCTCCTCGCGGTGTTGGCTTAAGCGCATACACGAAGGCGAGCTTGTACTAGTGAGACATGCCGCTTTATTACGCGGCGCGGAGTCTGGAATGCCAAGCTTCGTCGCGATCTAATGACGCTCGCTATTAGTCAGCCGAGAGTTTGGCGAATCTGCCTAATCGAGTTGACAGTGCACACGTGCGCGAGCGAATCCAGCCGCGTTTGTGTGCGAGCCCGTTCTCCACGGTGGAGGTGGAATTGATTGACCGATCGGTATGCCGAGCCTAAACGCGCCGCGCGTGTTCGTGTCGCGGAGTAATTAAACGGAACGTTTGTTTTGTTGTGTCCCCGTTCGCCAACTATCGCCTCGATTTCTTCGCGATGTCATTCATAAACCCCTTTTTCGAAAATGGAACATTCTATATATGATAGTTTTCATATTATGGTGTTCCATTATTGGATCGAATGATTCAGGTACGAATAAAGCTGAGAATACTATATTCAAGGGAATACTTTGATAAAGCTCCGTTTTCTTCCCTTGATAAAACATAAATGTATTTCTCCTATCGTAATTCTTCTTCCAGAGGAAGTCCCCAAGTTTATGCGGAGTTCATTAACAATTTTCAAATGTTCCCGTTCGCCCCTATCCCCCATGAGATCTCTGTAATTAAAAGGACTGCCCGCAGAAGTGGGATAATCAGACCATAGTGGCTACTTTACGTAATTGCCAACAGTTGTAATCGAGTTTAATTGGGTTAACGTTTTCATTACACTGTGGCTAACTACTTGTACGTAGGATTTGTTAATGCACCATGAAGCTGTTTATGCAGCGAGTCCCGCAGACAAGTGAGCCGTTCATTGCACGAATCGATTAACTCCGTGAAACAAAAACTTGAGATATGCGATGAAATAATGTACATTGTTATTTAAAATTCCCTTTATAATATGAATTTGAATAAATATTAGAAAAGGTTCTTTCCTTTTCAGGAAAGTTATTATAAATATTGGGTATTCGAAAAAGTTCGTGGCGTTTCACAATAATTTGCATAATTTCATCGCATCGTTCTGTGATTGGTCGACCACAGCCTGATGCATCTTTGACATCAAAATTTTGATAGAGCATTTTGTCTGTAAACACCACAAATTTTTTCACAAGTCTGCGCAGCATTGGAAGTGATATTGTAAAATGTAGCGAATTTTCTCATTATTTATCTCCATGTTCAAGACGTTATTACTGTTAAATCAATAAACAAATTTGACACCTGTTTTTCCTATCCGTAGTATAAACTGTAACCTTTCAAATGGCATCTAGTGTGGCCCAACAGGTTACTCGTAAACAAACATATACAATGTTAAATTCATCTAGCGACAAAACGCTACTAACTTTTTTGAGTACCTATTATAAAAAGTTACTACTATATCAAGTGCTTTGACACTTAAATTTAAGATTTTTCAAAAAGTGGAGTTAGTCGATTTGTGAAGTGAACGGCTCAATTGCATCTTGCACGTACACATAAATTTCCCCTAACAGCATCGATGGACCCTCCAATGCGATCTGCATCGAGATGATCGCTAAATCTCGGGATCTTCCTCGACCAGTGTCAAAGTGCACACACGCAAGGGGTCGTAGATCCAGCCTTCTCCTTAATCAGCCACCGTGGCTGGAATGTCGCCGGGTGTAAACGTATTAGAACGCGCCGATAAGAAAGGCTCGCGTTTAGTTTCACTTGACACGTTTTATAGAGCGTGCGGCGCGGAGCGAACCTGTATGCAAATCCGCCGCATGCCTGCTGCCCGCATTTTCGCTCTTGTTGCTTACAATTGACTCGTCTGTCATATCGGTACGGGAGGACTTACCTCTCGAGAGGGGCAGGGCGGGGCTCGTTGTTTCTGCTACAACGTTGGGAGTCCCCGGAACCTGTTTCCACGCTAGCAATAATTTATGCGAGCCGCAATGACATTAAACCAGTTATTTTGTGTATAAATCCGCGCTGTTTATGCGAGCTATTAATAGCACCGATACGACGGTAATGACACGCGCGAGGATCCAAGGAAAAGTTCCCTCGATCGTTGTGAATCGATCTCTCTCTATCTCTCTCCGCGTTCGTTCGTTTCCTGGCGATCGCGATAAACCGGTTGGATCATTCATAAATTCATATCGGCGTTATCGATATCGTAGACTATGCGGGTTCTTTTTCTACGGATGACGGAGATTGTTTCCTTCGCTTAACGGCCGCTTTCTCTTTCTCCGGATGGAACCGGTTTATGTTTAAATTATGCTCCCGATCGGCGGGTCAAAGTGTTCACAATCGCGTTCCATAGACGACTAATGGGCGCACGGTAGCGTTAAATTTTAGCGGAAACGCGAGCCAATGGCCTTTTGTTCGTAAACCAAAGCTGAATTAATATCGCGTCGCGTTTGTCATTCCGACTAGTCTAGACCTAGCTGACTCGGATTGTTTGGTCGCGTGTTTTCTGATTCGGTGCACTCGGAATCGCCAGAGCGAGGATTAACGAAGCTCGAGGGTCGTCCGAAAGAGAATGGGATTATTTTCTCGGTTAATAATCCTCGTTTCACTGTTTCCCTACCGAGGATCGAACCGATGAACGGGGATTCAGCGGGTTCGCTCCCCGAAGAGTGACTACGAAGAAGAACCCCGGGGATGATACTTGGCTTAATCGCCAGCTCGCGGTCCTTTATTGCCGACGGTTACTTTGGTTAAGCACCAGGGTCATTGAGAAAATTGTGGGTCTGTTTGCACTGTCAGCCAGTGGACTGGTTTCATTCGGTTAAGTCGACGGACAGCCTATACTTGAACCGAGAGCACCGGACAAAATCGCTCTATCAGCTTCGGCCGAGACACACGGAATGTGGATTCAACGACGTACCAGAAGGAATCTCGGAGTACCTTGGAATTACCTTCGACTTGATTTTATTTCAATTAAATACCCGTGGTAAGTGGCCGTGAAGCGACGTTTTACTCTTTCGGTCTAGCGTTTACGCGAGCTAGAATCCGCGCGTTTATGGCGGTGGAATTCTCGAATTCGCAAATGGTCGCCTTATCGGTCCCGAAATGGACACGTGGTTGGCTTCTTTTTACTATGGATTACAAATAGCCGAGCTGAGTGACTTTACAATTTTCTAAAATTCTATCAGCAAGTTAGGTATTTAAGTCAAGTTAGATAGCACGTATTTTGTGTAAAAGATCTCGTAACAAATCTTATGGAGAGTCCAATTTTTCACAAAAAAATCGGTTTTTTCTCCATCTCGTCTAATGAACATAAGATCAATTCTTTCATCTTTTATTATACTTTCGGCTGATCTACATATCCCTAACAAATCTTACGGAGAGTTCAATTTTTCACAAAAAAAATATACCTTTTCTCCATCTTGTCTAACGAAGACAAAATCAACTCTTTCATCTTTTATTGTATTTTCGGTTGATCCACACATCCGGCTGCCTCAATTTATTTTCCCAATCCTGTCAAGTGAAACTCTAGATGATGCATGGGGACACAATCGAGCATGCAAATCCAATCTTGATCTCTGTCTCGCTTCGTTAGTCGTGGAACTTTTCGAGACAAACGCAGCATTATTCTCGAGCAGCGACGTATTAGAAACGTACCCCGATGGCCGGTCGCGTCTCGATTTTCCATGGACGGACAGGAAACCCGTTCACCGTGACCGAACCGGGGATCGAAGGCAGGAGTGACAGAGGGACAGTCTCTCGTTTCACGGGGATAAAAACGCTGCGTCGTAAGGTTGGTACGCGTGCGTCGTGGTGGACCCTCACCTCGGACAACAGGTTATATAAGGTCGGGGTCCAAAGTAACCATTATCGAGCACGATATCTTCGTACCTGGTCGTTAGAGGGAGCAGCCCCCGACCACGAAGAGGAACACGAAGAGCGTACTCGAAGAAGACTCGTTACGTTACAGAGTGGAAAGAGCCCTGGCCGTAAAGTGGCCTTTGTCATTGGAGACTTCCTTGAACCTGGTTACGGATCTCTATGGTATCGAATGCGTTTTAACGACGAAAAAGAGGGGCGCCTCCTTTCGACGGAGCACCACGATAATTATTGCAACCGGGCCGTTTGCTCGGCTATCGAGCGATCGCCCTGGAAACGAGAGCTTTTTATCGCCGCCGAGGAAGGCTCGCGAGTTTCGTCTTAAAGGGCCTGCTCGACGGTGAAAGCGACCGTCCAAACCGCAACCGATCGTTGAAAAAACCGAATCCCACCGGCAACAACCTGCTAAGGACTCGTTCGCTCGTGTAGGAAATACTTATCGAAGCCTAAAGTATCGGTAGGTGATCGTCCACCGGTAGTTAACACTCCCAAAAAAGAGGGATGGAAATGGGGGCACCTAATAGTCGCTCTAATTGAAGCATCCCAGTATTACCTGCAGCGGTAACCTGAGAGACAAGTGGATAAAATACTGCTATTTTCTCTCAGATTATATCGACGTTGATACGAAAAAAATTAAAAACCGATGAATCGATCCTGAAGGGGAACAGAGTCGAGTTCGTTTCTGCGAGGTGATAGACCGCGTAAGTCATAGAGGAACGCGTGTTTCTCGCCGATGAAGACTCGCGATCCATGGACAGGATGATCGACCGATAATGGCGGCGAGAGAGGAGGAGAAATATTAAGGCTGGTTCACGTGTACATCGAAGGGGCGTTACTCCGTGCTTCACCTGTCTTCGACGACCGCTAATTGTGGAAGGTGAACGACGTTCCATTGTTCCTCTCGCTAGGTGCTAGTATATGTCGACGATCGACGCTAAACTCCCTGACTCGTCACATTTTACTCAGGGCGCATCGAAACACGTGGACGTTCTTCAATACTCACTTTGGAGTACAAACGTAACGAAACGAATTCTTATCAACCCTTGTCGAATAGAAGAAAAGATCTTGGAGCAAAATAACAACGAGTAATAATTCTTCTCAAAATTTGAAAAGATAGAATTGCGTCCTACCCAACACCACATTTCACACCTGTGCTATTAGCTGCACTGTTAGCTAAACGTCTCAAGGAATCCTGTCTCAGGGCACTTAATAACCTACCCCCTTCTCTTCGTCGGCAATTTTCCAGTAACTCGCTCCCATGTTTCGCGAGGGACGCTCCGAAAGTCGATGATTAAGGCTTCCGTGCAATCTTATCTGCCATTACACGTTTCAATCTCTGGATCGACGCATGCCGAGCGATCATCGAGCATGAAAAGAAGCGCCGACACATACGCAATCGTCGGTGCGCGGGGTTTCGAATTAATTCAGCAAACAATCAGCACACTCGGCGGATCCGTAAAAGGAATGACAGAAAGCTGGCTGCAGGAAGAACGAGGAGGAAGGACGCACGGATGGAGCGGGGGGAGCCAGGCCTGATCATAGTCTATGATTATGTTCTTGACTTTCGCGGTCAAGCTCCTTCATCCATGCTTCCACGGTTCCCGCTATGGTGTTCCGTCCGTTGCGGCTTCGTGCCGCTATTTATAGAGGCTTATTACTTTATTGCGACCCGACTCCGAATGCAATTCCGCCCACGCGGTAGTCCTGTCGCTGCGCGAAAATCATTTTCTAGGGAGAGGGGTCCTAGCTGCTCGAAGTGTTAGCGTTGAGAAAATGCATGGCTCGCGATTAACCCTTTGAGAAATTCATTTTGAAATTGGGGAAAAATTATTCTCTCTAGAGAAAATTGACAGCGTTAGCCATCCCAAGCTACTGTCACATTAACTCTTTCAGACCTGGGGTCTACAATTGGGAACACAAAATTTTCAAATTGCCGACACTAGTCGTTTAGGGCAAATGTCCCTATTTATGCACATGATGCAAGACCAGTTTTCCTCGAAAACTACACCATTAGGATTCCTTTTTTATTTTTTCCATACTAATTTCAGTATTATATTACATTAATACAAGAAAACAAAAATAATTAAGGTCTGAAAGTCTATTCTACTTTTTCTAGATTAAAAAATAGATTTCTTGTTTCATATTCTTAAGATCTCTACAATATATCTACTAAATAGAGTAAATCGCCTTAGAATGTTGCGCATAACTTGAGAACAAATCGAGCAGGGCAGTTGACAATTTTCGATAATCTTCTATGCGTATATATAAATAGAGGTACCAAATTCCAAAAGTTTATGTCAAGTCCTGCAAAAAAGTTTAAAGGTGAAAGTCACGCCTCGAGCGCCAGGTGATCCCTTCGAGATCTGCAGGTAATGTTCAGTAAAAAAAAGTACGGGATCCGACGTTTCCGCCTATGAGACAGTCGTTGTCGTCCTAGTCGACAGGAGAATTTTGCGGTACGTCGAACGGGTCGGTCGTCAATCGATGAACAGCATTCAGGGACGTATTCGGAGTTCGAACAGGCCACCCTGCAGCCGACTTTCGCCACACACCTTGCTGGCATCTCGCCGTAGGCAAGAAGGCGGTCGGCGTCTCGGCTCATTAAAGCTAATAATGTGGATTTACTAATCTCTCTACTCCGCTGGGCGGATATGTGCTCTCCGCTTCTCTCGTTTCCTCGTGCTTCTTCTCCCTGAGCTCGATATCACGCCAATTCCGGCGTGTCCTCTCCGGCTGCGCCTTCGGGACGCGTTCCTGGTAGCCGCCAAGTGCTACCTTACTTCCAAGCTGGGGTACTTGGTGCCGAATAAGTCGGAGATGCTTCGAGACAATATCATTACTTTCAATTCTCATAAATGACGTGCCACGATTTCTATCAAAATGAGAACACGTGTTATTTGAAGTGCTGCTTTATTTCTAAGGCTAGGTCAAGAGTCCCCTTGCTCTTATGGTTGAGTAGAATTAATTTTATTAAAATTGTAGACAGACTCTTTTCTGAAAATAAATCATCCCTAGAAAAAAGTGAAATCTAATCTCCTGAAGCAATATCTCCTGACACATACACGCTCTTCTAGTACAACTCTTCGTAAAATGGCGACTTCTAGATGCTTAATTTCTAATGCTTGGTCAAGGGTCCCCTTGTTGAGTAGAATTGATTTTATTAAAATTGTAGACAGACTCTTTTCTGAAAATAAATCATCCCTAGAAAAGAGTGAAATCTGATCTCCGAAAACAATATCTTCTCTCTCTGTACTCTGCTGGTCCAACTCTTTGCAAATTGGCAACTTCCAGCATCCTTGTTTTCAGCATCTATTCCCAAAGTCTATCGTCGAATCTGGCCCAGCACACGCCTCTAGCTCAGCAGCGTGCGAAGTTACGTGATCGAGGCAAGTATCGAAAGGATTCTTAACGATATGGGAAATCGATGTAAAGATAAACGCCTGAACAAGCTTCACGGGTACCGCGTCTGTCTGGCAAAAACACGACACGACCCGAGATTTCGTATCCATTCATTTCCAGGGCCATTTATCATCGTGGCTTTGTCGTAAAACGTGAGAAAATCGTTGTTCTTTGCTCGAGACAAATTAGCTCGGTTTCGCTCCAGTTATCCTTACCGCGATGGCGAAAAGAAGTATGTAACAGACCAGGCGCATGAGTGGCGATAATGCCAGGGTTTCGAGTCCCGACGTAATTAACTGCCATCGAGCCTCGGTTAACAGAGCCGTAAGGAACTTATTATGGATAATGTGATTTCGCTGGAAAAAGTTAATTGGAACGGGCGTTTACTTTCCGAGGGGATCGGCGGGATCGAGGTGCGAGGAAAAGTTAACGTGCATTGAATAATTAGATGCATGCACGTTCCAGAATTTCCATATTCACGAGGCGCAAGGAATCCTTTGATATTAGGACAATGAATAGAGAATTAGGGCAGATAGAAGGCTTGTTCAAAATTGATAAAGAATCGAGAAAGTATCGGGAGGACCACATATTGGAAAAAGAAGTGAAAATACGGGAAATAATAATTCGTGTCAAAGGTGTCCGGATTTGATTAGGATTTCGTGTGGCACTCTACTCGACGATGACGCGGAAACGACACGAAGCACCTGAATTTACGTTCGAGTGGCGTCCTGTAACCGAATGCTCATAAATTTTGGCCCCTCTGGTAATCACGCGAACGTGTCTCGCTGTTGAGTAAAGACAACCGGATATTTATGTCCGCGAGCGGTATCACGATAGAAGCTCCTCCAACGGGTTGGTCGAAAGGTCGACCATCGACCTGCGCTTTATTCCAGGGCGCCTAACCGGGTTATAGCTCTGATTAATTTTTTATTCGCCACGGCGCCCGTACATTTTGTCACTTCGGGTTCAACGTGCAGCGACAACTTGCTATAATTTCATTTCATCTATGGAAACGAGGCTGAAACCTACATTAATAGGGTAACCGAAAATGATCATTTGAAATCGAGATTAAATTAAATCAGAATTGTAATGTCAACGAAATATTAGTTGTTTTTTATGAAAGAGCTGTAAGTAGTCAGGATTAATTAGGGTTAGATAAATACTAAAAAAAAGGAACCATTAATTTTTACGATAGGATAGGAAGTATCTTAATATAAATAAATTTCTGTCATTCTGAATGAAACGAACTCGATCGTCGCGTCGATACAGCGGCTGTAATAACCTTTAATCAACCGTGACTCGAAAATTCCTCTCGACGACACTCGAAACAACGTGTCGATAGAATTTCAAGCTCTCCGAACTTCTGACCTGTCAACCAGTTCCCCCCCTTGGCGTGTTTTTCGGTCGTCCCCCAGTAGCTCCCCTCCTGATCGTATAAATTCATTAAAACAACCCTTCGACGGTGTCGCGCTGCACAATGTCAATCGAATTCCGAACATACTCGGCCAGAGGGTGTTGCCTTTTTTCCACGCCCCACCCCCGAATCACTCGAGTTTGCACAGGGGTTGCGTGCCACGGGCCACGATATTTGCATTCGGCTGTCTCATCTTTCAGTCGTCTTAGTTCCCGTCAAATTGCTTCCGTGGAGGATCGATTGTATCGGGTGTTTCAGGAATTAACGAGTAACTTCAAAACTCTTCGCTTATTAAACCTTTCGAGTCGTATATTTTCTTAGTAAATTTATTCAACTACAAGGGACACTCATGCAAGAAAATGACCAGTCTGTGGAGTGACCGAATACTTTCAAACAATTGAGTTTTTACTTCAAGAGACAACCACCTGGAATACATTGCAAATTTTACAAAAAACTCAAATAACATTAGTTAATGAAAAACCAGTTGCACGATATATGTATTTATCCAACCCCAGAGTCCATTTTCCAGTACTCCTACCTATTGACCCCCCAGAAGAGGTAAATGAAATGAATTATTGAACAAAAATTAACGAATACCTACACAATGACCCCCTTACATGCAAGGAATTTACCTGGCTACAGAAATTCGTATAAAGGAAGGAGGCTAGTCAACTTTGTATGTAGAATTCCGAAACACCCTGTACTCCGAGGTGCATTCTCTTGCCAACCACTCAATTAAAGGAATTCTCGAGGCCACGTGACAGTCCACGACGACGCGTACAGAAGGCATATTTTGCGTACCGAAGTATCTTTATAATCATCGATACTTTACGTTCCATTATCGGCATCCCTCGCGAGCCTGGGAATCGCGAATGCGCCTTCCGTTATCGAGGAAGAGTCTTCGAACAGCGAGTGACTCTAACGCTACATGTTCGCTGTACTTGTAATTAGTGGCGTCTAGGGAGGACTAAAGTGTCCCACGCAGAGTCAACCTTCGTTAATATTCTTCGTTAATAACAACGTATTTGTCGTCACTCTGGTATTTCAGCGAAAGAAAGAAAATATTTCTTGAGTGGAAAAAGCTTTTAAACAGGAAAGCATTTTTATATTAGGATTTACATTTTTATATTTAACTTTCAATAATTTTCTCTCAACGTTTCGACCATATGAATGGTCCTCTTCAAGTTACAATATAATACGTATTAATTAACAAGTTATACAATGAATTCCCTTCTCTTCAGTTGGATTTAAAATAATAATAATAATTGTTCCGAGACATCAACGAAAGAGAATCCCTTCGCATAAACTGTAATAATTCTGTACCGAGGGAGAGAGAGAGACAGGGTTCCACGGTAATTACGTAAGAGAATCAATTAGCCACGTGAATACCTGAAGAGCTATACCCCATCCATCTACCTACCGGGGGTTATTAATGAACTCGTCAGATATCCGTTAAACGTTCCCAGCTCGAACTCGCGGCCGCTCTCGGCCGGTTGGTGCCGCATCAAGCGATTAGTCGCCCCGAGCGCTGCCACTTATTTTCGAGGGTAACGGGGACGAATTGGTAATTAATATCGAGGTCGAGGGTGGGTCCCGGGGTTTTAGCGAATAAACCGTCAGGGTGGATCCATCCGGGCGCGCCCCCTACGGGAGATGTTAATAGACGTTCGTAGGGGGTGTTCGCTGTGGATGTTCCTTTCATTTATAGATTTTCTCTGATTGACGCGATAAGGATTCCACGAATAGCATGATGTGCTTGTATGAAAATACATAATCAGGGATTAGGAAGGGTATGAACGGGGATGTTGGGAATCGGGGAGAGTCTTATTTGTTCTTGTTACAAAAGAACTTTTATCACGACTGTTCGGTTTGAGATACGCAACACTACCATTAATTTCACAACACCAATTTAGATAGCTCGTTAACGAACCCGTAATCTTTCAATAGATCATCAATTACTCGCATTGGCATCCACATTTCTCGCCACGGTTACACAAAAATGCCGTCTCCGAGACGAACCATGCTCCTTTTCCATGTCTCAACCCTTTCGTTCGCTTTCTAAAACAAATTACGGGATCGGCCAAGAAATATTTCTTGAAATTACGGTACGAACGTCCACACGGATATTTACACGCGCGTTATTTTATTATCTACCGCGAAACGCGACCAGCGCGGTTATGGACTGGCGTAAAAATATAACGACCGTTAAGGCGAGCATCTTACGAGCCAAGGAACGAGCGAATCGTCGCTAGCGTTCGCCAGCGTCTAGCGTTTTGCATTTTTCGCCGACTCCCTTATCGCGGCGTGTACTCCTTAAACCTAAACGAGCTTCACGGACGTTGAGCGCCGGCACCGAGACGAACATGATAATTAGTTTGACGATCGTGTAAGCCGCTCATTCGCGGGCATCGTTCCGCGGATAATTCGTATTAGATCGCCGATTCTTAACCACCGTGTTATGGCAGTCTAGCTTAATTATATTAGCTACGTCGCAATTTACTGACCATTCAATCCCTCGTGAAATGCTCGCTTTGTGTCTGACTCGATAGCAAAAGCGAATTAATTTGATCGAGAGTGCTCTGGCGCATGGGTTGTATAAAGTTCCTTTTAACCGAAGGTTGATTACTTTAGGAAATAGAAATTTTGATGCTTTGCATTTCCCACGCATTGTCACTGTTTAATCTTCGCCACCGAAGTATAGCTTGTAAATGTTGAAATAGAAAACGTTCCCTTAGAATTACTTTAGGAAATAGAAATTTTAACACTTTGCATTTCCCATGCATTGTCTCTGTTTAATCTTCCCCACCGAAGAATAGCTAGTAAATGTTTAAATATAATATTCTCCCTCTCTGTTCCTCCCAAACCATTCAAAAAACAACTCCGAAAAGTAAATATCACATTTTCTATGCTAGTGATTAAAAACACCCCTTAAAAAGAGTCGCGGGAAGTGGAAGAGATCGCAAGCCCGGTTATTAGATAATAGTCGTGGGTTTGTGCGTCGCGCTCGCGGTTCCCCCGGCGATTGCGCAGGTGCAATTAACTTTCCACGGTCTCTCGTGTGGCCACGTGATTAATCGAGACGTGTCTATGAATTTATGGATTTCATTTAATATCTCAATGCACGGTAGACGCAAGGCCGGCGGTTAATTGAAACACGGCTTTTGTCGATCGTGAGACGGCAACGCCTGGAATGACTCGCTGGGCGCAATCCTACTTAAGAGTTTGATAAAGTAATTAACTATAAAGTACCTTCGATCAGATAATACATACTACCGATTAGCGTGCGCCCCGGGGCCCCCGTGGCACCGCGAGAATTACGCCAGCCATGATAATATTAATTGCGCCAGCGTTTTTTAATGGGATTCGGTAATGCGTTTAACGGTCGAGTGTGCATACGTACGTATGCGATATATCCGACATCTTTGCATTCAACGGGGAAACGCGCCACGGGGTTTTACGCGATTGTCGGGGCACGCTGGGGGGACAGGTGTACGCTAAACGAGCGCATTAAAATACGTTCGTCCTGGCCTCTTCCGGCGGTTTTACGCGGGAGACGGTGACCTGGAGGAAACTAATGGCGAACGCGGAGAACACAATGGCTGGCATTCAGACACCAAGTACAAAGGTTTTTTCGAGGGAGCCCTCAAGCCTTTCTTCTTCAATTAAACGCGAGTATGAGATATACCCGATCTTTACATTCATTCTTAGATAATTAAACACAAGAAACAAGGTGCCCATTGGGTGTTGACACAAATTTGATAGCAGTGATACTCTGTTATTAAAAATCAAAGTCTTAAAGAAATGGAGAACCCTTTATTTCTCCTATTTCTGGTCTTTTCGAGGGAACCCTCAAGGTTTTCTTTTTCAATTAAACGCGAGTATGGGGTATATTCGATCTTTATATTCATTCTTAGATAATTAAACACGAGAAACAGGGTGACCATTGACTGTTGACACAAATTTGATGGCAGTGATACTCTGTTATTAAAAATCAGTCTTAAAGAAATGGCCGCTCATTCGCGGGCATCGTTCCGCGGATAATTCGTATTAGATCGCCGAATCTTAACCACCGTGTTATGGCAGTCTAGCTTAATTATATTAGCTACGTCGCAATTTACTGACCATTCAATCCCTCGTGAAATACTCGCTTTGTGTCTGACTCGATAGCAAAAGCGAATTAATTTGATCGAGAGTGTTTTGGCGCATGGGTTGTATAAAGTTCTTTTTAACCGAAGGTTGATGGCTTCTCTATTTCCCCTATTTATTCAACATTAGGCCCCTAAGTTTCTCGAGGAATCTATAAATGGTGCATCGTCACCGCGTACTGTTACCCTCTGACTTCCTGTGTCTCGCTACCAACGGAACAAATTTTCACCTGGCCACCAGGTAACGATCGTCGTGCTCGGATATTTTTGATCCTGGCCACGGCTTTTTGTTTCGCCTTCCGCGAAGTTGTCGGACCGGTTGCGACTTTCCTCTCGCGATTAAAGTATTCCCAGTCCCTTTTGTTCGGCGCGTACGTCATCCGTCATTGGTTGCGATCTCGTTGCGCTCGTTGACGACGCGTCACGACGCCGTGGGCTTATTTTTATCCACGGATCATCGGGAAGTCGGGGTTCAATTTGCTTCGATCCTCCTCCGAAAACTGTCTGGCGATCGCCAGCGCGAGAGATCAAAGCGTTCACCTTCCAGTTGGAGCACCACTCGTCTCGAAGAAATCTCACTTAATATTCGAGTCACTCGACTCTCATTATCCGGAACTGAAGTGAAACGGGCTTATTTGAATTTGGCGAGGGGACATTCGAGGTTTAATTTCGGCGTGGGTAGTGCGATCGGGAGAGCAATCAAACTGGTATCGCCAAGTACATATCAAATGCTCGGAGGCTAAGTAATTTAATTATGTTTTTTAATAAAGTATACCGCGACAATTTCAAGATGTTTACACATTTATTCGGACAGGAATTAAATTGCAACTGACTTATCTATTAATATGGAAATAAATGAGATGTAGACTCTTTTTTGAGGGGTAGAATGGAATCCATTTGATTGAGATTCCCTAAGCATTGCATTTTTCTCGAGTAAATCTATATGACTCCAACTTAGGTGCTCCTCTTGCTTCCACAGGTATACTTTGCTCGAATTGTACATTATTTCCCTGTTTATTAAATTTTATTGTTACGCTGTCGCGTGCAGCGGAGTTATGGACAGCGTCGATCGCTGCCATATTCCCCCGTCTGATTTTTCCTCCTCATAACGATTTCCTCAATCTGGCGAACAATACCGCACGCAACACGTCCGTGTGCATCAACGTAACGAGACGAATCCTCCGCGACGTCTGTCCTGCATTTTTGACTGCGCCGCGAGTAGTCGCCAGACCGGTTGCTCCGTTCCGTACGATAACCACGATCTTCCCCGGTAACGGTGTCGTTCGTTATCGATCACCGACTTCTTTATTATATTGTCAATAATAATATAGACGTCCAGCTCGTATCGATTAGCGGACCCGTCGGCCGAGGATGTCGGGAGTAGTAGTATATGTATATTCTGGCTAGAGGCGGTCAACCGAGACAACGATGATGATGGAAAAACCACGGCGAATGGAAAGCGACACGTCGCGCCGTGTAAATTATAAATCACTCTACGGTGTGTTTAATAATTCCCGAGACTATGGATCGCCGGAGATCCGCGAATTGAATTACTACTTTGCGGTTTTCGCGCGAAGACTGTTGCGAGACTGTCTCGTAGGCACATTGGCTCGTGAAGTAAATCGAGGGACAGAGAGTGGGTCTTATCGCAGGAGGGATTTAGGATGATTGATATGGTCATCAAGGTGACGCAAAATGATAATTGATGGAAGTGATAGTATAGAACCGTGGCATGATACACTTGTGCAAAATGGAATATAAATTTTAATGTATTATTTTGTGAAATGTACTGGATACTGTCCGTATTAGCATACGCCATCGGTAGGTTATCTAGCAGACCCTGTTTCGAATGTGACACTATTAATTATACGTATTATCCGGTCTAGCTGACTTATCACGTTTATGACAGAGCCTTACAGTAATAGCTTACTAATGAGCCGCATTTTTTATTTCAATATATATATATATGTAAAATGATTGACTTTAAAATGTTACGTGATCAACAAACACACAAATAATAAGAAATCTAATTTCCAATGACGACGATTAATAATTCAAGAGCAACTGTCGAGTCCAGAATGCGATACGAGCATAATAATTTCGGTTACTAATTTACGAGGTACGAGAATCGAAGGAAGGACCGTGGTCGATGCTTGAGCCCCGATAATACAGACGTCAGGCGAAAAATGGTGGCGACCGGACAGAAAATCTCGTTAATAATTTACCGAATCTTTGAACGGTGCCACGTGTCTGCACGCTTTAAGGGAATACCCTCGTGCCAGAAGAATCCGAGACACGAGGCGGCCCACCCACGTAACATGCTTGTAAGATCCCCGCGTCTCCCCTCTCAGAGTCCCCCCTTTTCAACGGGGATCATATAATACACCTACACCCGTCACCGAGGCGTACGCTCGAACCAGACGAGAAGAGGCGTCCGTCGTGTCGTTCTCGTCGACGACAGGTCCACTTCCGGCCCGCATTCGTCGCTTAAACGCTTCCTCGTGCCGTGATTTATTCGTTTCAGTGACCACGCGAGGAACATGTGTACGTGTGCATTACGTACTTGTGCTCCTTTCTGCGCAAACGATTTCAATAGGCTTCTTTATTTATGAAAATTGAAGGTGAATTTATTTTCTAACGAATTAAAGCGTTATTTGTAATCGCGAATCTAGAATTATTAAATTTTGCATCGTGATCCTTCGGTTTTTAATTTTCAATGTGAACTGACTCAAGACGTGTTTTATTTAATAATAATGGGAATAATAAGAAGCAGTTTATTTTTTTTTTTTTTTAATAAATAAAGGGTCTTGTCTTTCACCGAAGAAGTTTTCCGCAACATTTAGTGGCCATCTTGATAAAATGTGGAACGAGCGCAGTTTCGCATTGATCGCCACACGCAATGGTTAATCAACCTCCTGCTCTGGGTCATTCGCGCGGATGACCCTGAAGAGATTGATGTACTCGACCGCGGTGTAATCGTATGCTCGTAAAGACGGATGACGATCAACTTCCTTCCGGGGGCCACCTACGCGTCTCGATTTGTAGCCCGCGTCGAAACGTCATTAGCCGCGAACGGGCAGCGAACTTTCTCGGAAAATAATTATCATAAACTCCGTTACTGCGAACTCAATCAGCCGCGTGATGAATGTCTCGTGAACGAATCTTGATATCTCGACGTCGTCGGCCGGTTACCGTTTCACTGTCGCGAATAAACGTCCTCGTGCATGCTTATGACTGCTGAATCACTCTTGGAGGAAAAAGAACGCTCCTACTTGTGTTAAAAAATTTGATCGTTTTATCAAATAAAATTCTCAGAGTTCAAAGAAGCCTAAGGGGTAGTGGATTATACTTAGCATATCGTCTGCTAGTTATATAAAAATTCTGAAGAAATTTCGAACACAAATACTGTTTCGTGGACGTTTGATAGTACCAAAAGTCGACCAGGACGAAGGAAGAATCCTCTCTGTTGCTTATACTCTGAAAAGAATATCACGATATTTAATTCAAAACACAATGTTCTTCCACAGTCGTTGCTAGGCCTCATTAGATACAAGCTATCACCCTCTGGCAGTTCACGCAACAGAAAAGGCTAGGTGGCTGGTTAATACGCGTCGTAGTTGAACCCTGCCCCTCTAATGGGGATCAAGTACAGTGGACAGACAGTTTGTAGGCACAACGTCGAACACACCTGTTCGATTGCCTCGCCGCGAAATCGAATCCGTTGTTGTCGTTAATCGTCGTCCCGCGGAGCCAATGGAGGACCCCATTAGTGAAAGGAAGTCGTAGCTCCTCGAGTCGCCGCGACTGGCGATTGAGCCACGAAGAAACGGCATTACTGAAACGCGGGGAATGCCTCTGACAGGGGATTACTTCACGTGGAAAGAATATGGCCGACGATTATCCGGGCAAGGATTTTCTGCCATTAAATCAATTAAGCCTCCTTTAACGAGCTACCGTTTTCTTTCGGCGAGGAAGGTTTTCTGTGCCCAACCAGACGCCTCGATGACTTCTTCGAGGTTGCGAAAGGCGAATGGATGTCTAATAACGAATGATCGCGAATTAAAAGCAGCGACGTGCGGATACTGCCTTTGTAGAAGTTAACCTGGATACTTTGATATAGAGGATTATAGAAGTGCAGATCACTTGTCAGCTCGCAAGTGGATCTTGCGTTCACTCGACGCTTATTTGCCTACTATTTATGCATATCTGTCTCGCGAGCATTTCAAACGAACTTAAGTTTGATCCCCGCAACAGATTATTTAAATGTGACGTCGCAGGATCAGGTGTTCATCGCCCAGAATGATCGATGTAACTCCGATGTCGTGTGCAACTGGAAGAAGTTTTCATTGTGGGAATTATTATTATTGGGGTATATTATTATTAAACGTTTTATTTACGTAAGGGTGGAATCATTATATCCATCATATCAATAGAGATTAACTTTGATTGCAAAAATCGTGTCATCGAGCTATCACTCCAAATATGATTTACTAGAAACCTCAACCTCAGTTACCACCCCCAATCTTTATACCAAGGGTAGGACTATAGTGAAACTATTATATCCATAAAATTGAGACTAACTCTGATTGAAAACAAAAATCGTGTCACCACTCCAAACATTATTTATTATTATAAAACCCAACCTCATTTACCAACCCCAATTTTTATACCAAAGGTAGGACTTTTGCAATCTTCCCAAACCATCAGCAATCATATCTCCTCTTGCTAAACAACCCTGTGAATCGAAATTTAACATTAAAACTTTGGAAGACACTCCAACCAGCAATGGTCCAAGTATTGGGCCCTCACCCACCCCCACTCCTCCCCGAAATTTCACTTCCTTCGGGGTCCTGGAGCGCGCCTGACAAACGTAATCAAGTCGAATGGCAGATAATCTCGGCCCGTCTTCCCCGCGAGTAGACAGGAAGAGGAGAATGGCGTTGCCGGTGCTTATCGGCGCAGTGACCGTGTAAAAGTTTGCTCCGTGGCGCGTTACGCCCATAAGTCAGGGTATATTTGAAAGGCGAGGCAACATTCTGGGGTCCCAACGAACGGATCCCCCGCGGTGCCATCCGCTGGCTTGTTAATCGCCCAATGGACGCGGCGTTTTCTTGCTCGCACGCCGCGCCGTCGAGGAAAACCATTTTGGTATCGCTTTGGTGTCGCCGATCGCGTCCGAGATACCGATCGGGGCTCGAGTAACGAGATTTTAACGACTGCTACTCGATTTCGTGGCGCGTTACGTTAATTGATTCGACGCGACGAGCTGGATGAGCATTTTGTGGAATCGGCGAATGGAGATAGGAAGATCCTCATAAGAACTTATAAAGCTATAAAATGAGGAATGTTTGCGATATTAAGCAGATTAACTTGGCTTCTTTGGTAACAGTAATAACCTTCTTTCCCATCTACTATTTGAATTACTATATATTTATTATTAGGTAGACCGAAAAGTAATCAAAGTTTTATCAACATTTATTTATTACAGTAATCTTACATACTAGTCTACAATATAATTTCTAACACTTTTTGTCAGCCTACAAGCAGTTGTTCGATTCCCTTTTCAAAAAAGTCCTTCGATTTTTCATTGAAAACTTTTTCAAGTCGAGGACATTTTGATTACTTTTCGATCTCCCTAATACATTTGAGACAAATTAGATCTATTTTATCAAAGTGAACCAAGCTTAGGAACAGTACACTTTCTTCCAATACTCGAGTCAAATTTGAGCCTGTGGATCTGCCAAATAGAAAAGTTTGCATTCCCCCCGCAAGCAGATCATTTAGTCTTCACCTCCAACGATACTGTTCGCCTTCCTTCCATCAGGATTACACTCACGCGGTACTTAGGCCAAATTAGAATCGCCTCGAGTAACAACTACGTTTCCTTTGGCAACTGGACTCGTTCTCCCATCGGGAGTTACGTTCGCGGCAGAATCGAGTTGAATTTCAACGACTGGAATCTGCCCGAGGTTGGAAAATTAGTATGTTTCCATCAAGTCAGCCTGATGTATCAGTCGACGGTATCACATTCGTATATTCAAATCAAACTCGTATTACAGGGATCGCGTGCTGGAAAAAATTTGTATCTTTCAACGTCGCGTTCAGGTTGGTATTTTTCATCGCGAACGTTTACTCGTCAAGCGTACTCGCGAGAGTGGCAATTTCATTACGGACACGCGTCGAGGTAACGTAATTACGTGTAACGATAGTGTTGTCGGTAATTCGCGTGCGAACTCGCGGCCGCGCCTCCTTAATTATTCGCGCGCAGACATTTGTCGCGTCATTACGCTTCCGCTCGTCGGCGACAGCGTAATTTCTCTCGCTGGCGAGATCGAGACGGCGCTAAATGACGCCTTGGTATTCCTCGTCTACAACGCTTTCCTCGCACGCTTACGTTCGCTCGCGATTCTTCGATCTCTTGGATAAAAGTCTCGTTTTTCAAGTTTCACTTGTTCGTGGGGGGACTCGGTTGATAATTGGAAAGACAACTTGGTATGTAGCGTACTTTTGAAATGAGGGTGAGATGACGGAATTTTGTTGAGATAGAATTTTTTTGGAGGATGTTAGGTAGTAATTTACAGTTTGAGTGTTACTGTCCTCGTCCACGTATGAATTTCAAGCTCGTTTATTAAATCTCTCGTGCAATACATGACTAAAGGTCGATTCAGACTATACAACACGGACCGTCACGTTCCGGTAACGACACGTACCGGCACCGACACGATAAAACATTAAAACACGCGTTTTAATGGAACTATTCACACTATTCTCGTTGACGGAACGTTCAGGTCGGTCTCTGTTAAGTGTGAATAATTCCATTAAAACGCGTGTTTTAATGTTTTGTCGTGTCGTTGCCGGAACGTGTCGTATAGTCTGAATCGACCTTTATAGGGAGATGCTAATTTTTCGGAACGAGAATTGGTAGATAACAGTAGAATAAGCATGTTGTCGTCAGACTGCCAAGAATATTGGGATTCTTCTCATTTTCCTTCGTTGGGCCTAGAATCCCAAACAACACCCTCTGTATCGATTTCAAGAACCGCATGGTGCTTACTGCATCAATGGGAGCGGAGTTTTCTCCTTGAAAATTAGCAAACTTTGAAGCATTATAGCTTGAAAACTAATAAAAATCGGGTAAATACATTAAAGCTTAATGAATTCGTCTTGAAAAGTACTATCGCATGGTATACAAAAATATATATAATTCCACTTTGAAAACGAAACTTGGTCTTCATATCTCGTTAAATAACAAAGTTAACAAAAATTCCTTCTCGCTGAAACATGAGCCCCATTTTACCATGCAATTTCTATATTTAAAATTTTGCATTCGGCCGATAGTTTTGGAGTTAGAGCTCTATTTCACTTATGCTGGGACACTCTGTATGTCTCTCAGATACCCACCCCACCGCTGCCAGCCCATTCTTATTTCTTTTGCCCGTAGTTTCGCCGAGTAGCCCCGAACACCGGTGTAATATGATCCTCACCGATTGATACGCTTCTGTCGAGTATTTTTTTTTCTCGGGCCTCTTTCTCTTTCCACTATCTGTCCTTTTCTACGTTCGACGCTCGACGCGTGTCAAGTGTATACACATAAAAACCTCGAGTGTCAATATTTTGGGTCTCCGATTTTGCATGCCTCCATCAGTCGTTACTGTATCTTCTAATGTTTTGCCAACTTCGAGTGTAGAGGAGGACACCGAATGAAGAAGAGGACGGAGCAACGTGCGAAAATGGCGACCAACACCGGGATTATTTCGATGAAACATGTAGTAAATATGATGCGAATTACGTCGTGTTTGGTCTCATTTTAATCAGAAAAATGCCAGGAATCCGATGATAAGAGTTTTACAACAAAAACGGTAATAATAAAAAAAGTTTGATCGTTGCATTAGCATTGTCTCATCGAGATATCCGATTCCGGATCATGTTACTCTCCATTTATCGTAGAGAAGCTTGTGCATTTAAGGAGACTGTTGAATTATATACAACAGCCAGTCCTATAAATATTCGTATCCTCCATGTTTATTGACGAAATTTGCCTAAATTAAATGATAGGTTCGATCTTTCCAAATAAATGTTTCATTATAAATATGTATATGAATAAACTTTACACGTGTATATACTTCTAATGAAAACATTATTCGGAAACATCAAACTTATAATTTAATTTATGCAAATTTCTTCCATAGATATTGAACTGTATATGCAGAGTGATATTTGATATCGTAGGTTCATTTTTGGAACACCGACATAATAAGCCATTTATTGGAGGATAAGTTAATTCACTGGAAACATATTTATTACATAGTAATAGTATAAATTTATGAATAAAAATGGTAAGACTAAAGTGGAAAAACACAATGAATTTACCCTCTACAAAGCCCTCGGCATTGCGATTTTCCAAGCTCGACTACGACGACGAAAAGGTAGAAAAGGAAGGTCGAGGCCGGAGGCGCGCGTGATGATATGGTAGCCTCGCAATCAGCCCGAGAATGATAATTACAGGAGTCGTTAATACGTCGTTAGAAGTGATTTTATTTTAATGGTCAGACATGCTCGACAACTGGGGAAGAGCGACGGATGTCTCCTTCGTCGTCGTCGGGCATCGATTGGAATTTCTGGCTGTTGGGATATAATTGGCGTCATTAACATCGCGACATCGTTCGCAGCTTGCAACATTGTCTCGGCGAAACAACAAACGTCTTTGGCGCGTCCTCGAAGAATAAGTTGGAATTGGTACAATTATTGTTACCTGGCGAAGGCGACGAGCCGCGCACTCGCAACGTTGACACGTGTTCCCTCGTGGATCATCGATGACGCGCGATGGACTTTCCGTTTATGTCATTTGCAAGTTTCGCTATTCACGCGTTGGTTATCTGCGTCACAGGTACGTGACCGATTTGCCGTGAAAGAACGTCACCGATGCTCTACGTTTGAAAATAGCGACTCAGCTGCATGGCTCGCCCCTTCGATATTGTTGTCTTTGATGAGAGGACAGATGAAAAGGCAACATTCTTATGCGCATGTGGACTGTGTGTATGCTTTGGAATCCTTCCTTTGTCGTTGGAGTTTCGTCTTATCTAGACAAGCTTGATCTTTTTCTGTTTATTCCTGGCTTACAATTGCTGGCACTGTGAGCTACGATTACGAGTTCGAGTTGATGTTACAGGTGTATAAAAATATTAATCTGTCGCGTGTTAATGGAAAGGCTTGTGCATTTAAGGGCCGGTAAAAACTTGTACCTAGAGTCTAATCGGCGGTACTAAACGGTGCTCCAAATCTACTTCCTTGTTAATTTATGTCACCTGATATGCGCCACGCGATAAAAAAGGAAGGAACGGCTGGAACGACAGCAAAGTAAGGATTATCAAGGAAACGGTCGGTTGGATCGGTGGTACCAATAGAAATCGAGCGAGCGGAAATCTATAATGGGACAATTTTACGATCACGACGATCGATCGCTCGAAGAAACAAGTCCGCCATTAACGGTCGTCCCGTTACACCTCTCGGAGCACGTTCCCCCTCGTCTCTCGAACGGGATCGATAAATCTCGACGGCGTTTATCGCGGAGATTTCTCATCGCGTGTCAGCCACGAGTTTCAGCCGCTCCGAACAAATCTGCGTCCGTTGCTGTAACACAATACCGCCATTTGTAGCGCGACGCGGGACGAAAACGATCGTTCCCGCGTATATGTCTGAAAAAACACGCGTCGACTGATATGTGGAACGAACGGAAGCCATTCATAGGTTTCCACGGACCGCCTCTAGGCCAGGGGAACCTAGACTGCGCTCGAAGCGGATGGTGCTCGACCGCGGAGAACGGGAGGCACCTTCGATTTAACCTTAATAAGATCGATGGATCCCACGAGGCTCGATACGGACCCTCTCGCTTACACGCGCGAGTCGCCCTGGCTCTACACTGTGATCCAGAAGTACCCACCCGGGCTTCACGTGGCAGACTGTCTGTTAGTTGGGTCGACTTGATTCTTTTCTAGGGAAGCTAAACGGGGTAGTTTGGATTGAATACATATTTTCACCGACACTGCATGCCCTGGTTTTAGCTTGCAATTTTTGTAGGGTGAAATAATTTCATCTAGAACATAATTTAGGGAAATCGATGTTTTTGTTCCTTGGTCTTCAGAAAATCACATTCTAATGGCACACGTAATATAAACGTGAGGTCTGGTATACATTCTACTTATGCAAGTCCCTGGTTTATATAAATCCAATTCATTCTATATTACTGTAAAATTGTTCTATCTTCTCCAATAAAAAAAAATCTGAGATATATCAGACCATCTCCTGTAAAATGTTATACAAACTTAAGGATGGAAATTCTTGTTTGGAGCATGCGGGTCTTTCAGACACCCCGTAGCGATTGTTCCGCGCAAAGCTAGAGGGATCAGGGGGTGGGGGAACAAGTACGAGAGCCATGCCTGCAAATTAATGTCTCTTTATTTCGTTGGGAACATTTCGTTAAAGCTTGATTTATCGCCATATAGCGCCGCGGTGGCTTTTTATCGGCCGATCGGCCCGCGGCCTCGATTGCTCCTTTAATTATGCAATGGCGCACGGATCCTATTCGCGGCCAGAAGTTAATAATAACGATCGCGGACCGCGCGGGATCTCGTTTCCTTTCTTTACACGGGATTCCGTGGTACTGGCTGTCGAGGCTGTCAGAGGGTGGAGCCTTTAACGTCGATGCCGCACCAAGGACGGGATGTAATACTGGCGAGATCACATGAGGAATATCCCCCTCGCGAGTATGCGAGACGGTGGAGAATTATACGCTGCTGGGAATAATTAGAGAGCAATGTTCGTGATTTTAGTTTACGGTCCTTTATATTTTACCTCGCTGGCATTACTTGTATTTCTTCAGGGATTTAAGTTGCTCCTCGAGAGATCGTACGTCTTCTGCTTCAAATGCAATTCGATTGGTTTTATTGCATATTTTGTTCTTACTTTTTCATTAGGAACCACCTGGTTCCCGCTGCTACATGTTATGCGGTACCTCCTGCCAAAAAATGGCATAGACCCTCCAGACACACCAATGAATACGTCATCTTTCTTTGAATTTAGAGATACTTGTAGGAAATGAAAAGAATGAGTGGAATGTGTAGACTAGATAAAATGATTCTCATTTAACTCTGCAATATTTTTTTTTTTTTGATGGTTTATTGATTGCGCATCTTTGAAATTGAATGAAATACTTGATTTCGATGCAGCAGGTAATCATCGAAGAGGTATCTGCTGGCAAATTTACTACTCGCGAGGGTAGACAGCCGGTAAATCAATCCCGGCGATGTAGCATGCAATCTACTGTTCCAGAAACACAAGCGACACACTTACCCTAAGACTCTTCAACTATTCTACATAAGTGGAGGAGGCTATCGAATACTATGTATTTACACCACTTCTGTCCATTCTCCTGAGAATCACGTGTCTCTAAATTCTTCGACCTCTTTATTAAACCACCCCCCGGCGCGATACCTAAACCCTTTCAACGATAGAGTCACTCTACATTCAGCGACGCATTAGCTATTCCAAGCAAACGTCTTGATCTACATAAAGTTCTCAATTTCAATGCTTTTCAAGTATCGAGTACTAAAGAATTCCCAGGAAATTCGATAACGAAGATTGCGACTGTTCCCTTGGTACTCCAATGTGTCTGTGAATGATTGATACTCAGACTGACCTGCTCGCACGTGCTTTGTTCTGCTCAAGGAGCATAGCAATCAAGGATTCAACAAGTATAGATTAATATCAAGAAGCAGCTTCGATAGACACGCTCCGTTGTGCTTTAGATAAATATGACAATCGAGGATGTGGATTTTTCGAATCAGTTTCTAAGGAAACACTCGAGTCAATTACCCGACCCCAACTCACATCCTCAACTACCCCATTTCCACCGTCGCAACGTTATCGCACCGCGAGCCTGCTCCCCAAAGCATGGAAACACTCGGCACGTTGCAAATTTTTAGAACCCGCGTATCCAATTAAAATCGCTGTGCATTAACGACGGAATCCAGTAATCAAAACGGTCAGCCCTTTCTCCTCGTTAAGGCGACGTGGTAGCAGCCTATGGGTTGCTCGTGTGCCACAATGATCGGCCATTTATCGCGAAACCGTTTTTCCTCGTCTCGCGTATATGCGTTTCCAAGCAACAGTGTTCGCCTTTTTCCTCCCCCTCCTCCCAGTGGCAGCGATCGTTGCCCCGTTAATGGAAATATCTTCCGTGTGCGTTACATACTCAGCCCAGAAAACTAATTAACCATAACTTCCCGTAAATGGATTCAACGCGCGTTACCCTCGTTTTATTGCTTGTTGCACCGCGGGCGGTAATTAATATATTCCTCGCTGCATGGGCAAGACCATCGTCATCGGCATGCCGTTTTAGCAGATCTTTGTCGTCGTATCTCGTGGAAGACCGTCGAGGTGGCCGGCGTGTATTGTAAATTCTGCACCGTTTTATATTTAATCAAACCTGATTCCTAGGGACGCTTAGAATCGAAAGCTATACGCGGAGAGGAAGTGGAGTTTTTAGATTAGTGTTAGTAGCACTCGTTGTTTGACTATCAATCTTCCATCACGTGGAAGACGTGGTTTATTATATTTATTATATTCTAGAATATTTATGTATTTAAGAAATATCGATATTCAGAATACTCAGATCCTCCAAATAAGAAATAATTCATGCCGTACCTTTCCGAATTTTTATTCAAGTGGTGACAGACGAATCATCCATTTTTGTTCATTATTTTAAATGTTCATTCGAATAAGGGTTGTCTCCGATTGGACATTGGCGCGCATGCGGTAGCGCAAAAAGAATAGCGCGCTCTGCTGCGCGATATCGAGCTATACGACCGGTGCAATAACAGTGATTAAGCTTTATCGTTGCCGTTTCAACGGACTATTTATCTGTCGGCCGCGAAATTACACGCTGTAAAGACATAATAGGAACGCGGTCCAATATTGTCGTTTGTCCGCGGCGAAACTCGTCGCCTGGAACCGGACCCCCCCTGCGAAAACTACCGGTTATTAATCGAGAATTTAGCACTTTTCCATGTTCCGACGGACGTACGACTTCATTTGCCACGAATCTGGCCAATGAGAGCAGAACAGAACACGACAATTCTCGTCAAACTTCTTTTTAATGGAGGTGACTAATATAATTCGATTATAGATCAAGCAATTGCATTCTTTAGTATGTTGTCTGGGATAGTTGAAACGCTTTGAGATATTCGATTCGTACTACGTTAATTATATATTTTGCGGCTTGCACATGTGCTCCAAAAGTGTAGCTCAATTTCTAAATTTATCGCAGGAAAACAAGGGCGATGAAAACAATGAACCCTCGTTAAAAAATATCACTTCGCACACCTCTGTCGTTAGGAAATACTCTAGAAATGAAAATTTGGTATCGAATAATTAAGCGTTGACGCAAACTTTGCACAGTCATGGTCCTTTAATCGTGACCATTTTCCCTCGAGTTTCCAAGACTTCCAGCCGCCATGGCTTCCACCAAGAGCCACGAATAATTTTCCAGCGACTTCGAATAGAAAGCACGGCCGTAGGTCGTGGCTGCGTATTCCCCGCGTGAAAAAATGGCCCCTGTGGGACGACAGTGCCATTATCCTTTCCCCGGCTCGGGCGCGAAACTATTAAAATACAATGGGGTTGGACAACGACGGCGGACCAGTTACGTTATCTGTATTTTTTTCTAACACAATACAAGATCGCGCGGTGGTGGGCAATAATTTTCAGCGAACACGCATCCGCTGGGTGCAAAAGGCACCGAACGTCGACCAAGGGGGACGACGACGCTCTCTCGCCTCGCGAGAGAGAAGAAACGGAAAACCGATCTAATAGGGTGCAATTATTTACCCGACGGTTTGCATAAGAGACGCGACAACTGAATGACCTATAGGAAATTGTTGTCCGCGTACAAAGCCGTGGAATAGTTAGTTGCGTACATCCAACCGGTTGATTTATGGGACGTAGAGCAGCTTATTTCTCCGGGTGCTTAACAATTGTTTCCTGACAATGAGCGTATATCAGATATGAGTGACACGAAGAAACGTTTTCTACCATTCATCAAGCCGGCACTCGGCCGCGGTGCTGGAGTAATTACACGTTTTCCTGTGTCGTTCGAGAGGATCATCCATCTAAGCGAAACCGGAGAAACGATTTCGATGGGACCGGGCATCCGAGATAAATCTTTGGGGGCCTGGTCCGAGACTACGAAGAAATCGATTCCATTTTCGATTATCGCGGATTTTTAGCCGCGAGAGAGTGATTCATCCGCGTTCCTGGACTCCGTTAGCGCCGCTGCGGCGACGCAGAATATACCTCGTGAGTCAGTGGACACTCGGTTGATTGACTCGGCGAATGCAAATTAAGATGCAGAATGCAATTCTCTCGGAGGTAACCTGTTATTTTGCATTGCGTGGTAGCTCTTTGCGAAGGTGACTTCATATTGCATTTTGCTACGTTTCAGGTATTGTTTTGCTGAATGATTTATGAGGCGTGTGTATGATCGAAGGAAGTATGCAATAAGTGCATCGGTTATGCTTATAATACTGTTGTATAATACTGCCTATATTCATTAGTATTCGGATGCACTGTAAGAGTGGCGATACTAGTAGGAGTTGATATTTATGGAGTCATTTTTTTCTGAATTATTCGAGTCGAGAACAAGCAATGAAGCTTGAGAAAGCAACAAAAATTGAACTCGACGACTCTGAAGGAGTTCCTTAAATTAATTTGCAAAGGAAGCCCAAATCTAAATTCTCTAGACCATTCCTAAACAGATCCGCAGAGGTCAAGACACGCGGCTCGATTCAAGCGTCGATTTAGCTTCCGCAACCACGAGACTCATTGAATATTCAGAAATGGAAATTGATCGAACGAGAATTCTAGAATTGAATCATCCATAACTTTTAAACGCCTTCATGTCCCTCCGTACGATCGAGCGTTACCAATACGTCTTAATCCTTCCTAATCGTGCCTTAAAATAAACCCTCGTAAAATTCTCTGTAAAACTACTTTTTTTTTCGTTCAGTATATTTCACGCTTCGGTGTTATTTTTAATATCTTAATTAAAATCGTGGCTCCTCTATCCGAAGCGTGGATCGACTCCGGAGCTCGGGTCAAGTTTTATTTATGCTCGCGATATCGTCACGAGCATACTTTTACAAGAACTTGTGCGGGATAATTAGCCGACTCTTACAAAGAATAGGCGTTCCATAATTTAAATAAAATTGTCGGGATCGTGACGGAACCGATTGCCAAACGAATAGCCCTGTCTGCTTGCGCAATAACGAGAAACTGTTTCTCCCAGGGCGTGAAATAATTCTCTAACTCTCTCTCTCTCTGTCTCTCTCTCTCTCTCTCTTGTCGATAGCTGAAATTTATACTTGGATGTACTTGAGTCCATTGCGCTGCCTCCTAATGAGAAACCACGTTATTAAGCAATTGCACGACTGACAATGGACGCGTGTTCTCTGCGAAAATTGAGAACGTTTGCTACTTTGCAAACTTTCACGGGGGAGCAAGTTTAATAGGAATCGCGAGCGAGAGGAACGCAGTTGATTACGCTAAACTGACCTTTCGCGGTGCGAGGCAATTACGTCGCGTTCGGTGGAAATTTACCTATGAACTTGCCTACCGATCGCCGCGATTCTTCTGCGTGCACTCGCAATTACGCAACGAATCATCGCGGGACTATTCTGGGTGAATCTTGAACAGACCAGGGGGATAACTTTACTTTTCACTATCTACATTTTTATTTTGTCGAGATGCCAAACAGTGAAAGAAGGTAAAAGGATCGAACACGACATTCTGTATGTATTCGTTTGCATATGTATGTTGGATTCTATTTGTTGTTTGACTGAATATCTCAAAAGTAAAATTGTGAAACTTGATATAGCGACTATTGCATGCATATGGATATCAATACAATTCAATGTATGCGAGAATTCTATACATACAGTCAGTCCCATAAATATTCGTACGCTTTATGTCTATTGAAGAAATTTGTTTAAATTAAATGATAGGTTTGATGTTGAATTTGTTGATGTACATAAAAATATATACATGTATAAGCTTATTCATATATGTATACATAGTATTTATAATAAAAAATTCATTTGGTGATATCAAAACTACTACTTAATTTAGTCAATCTTTTTTAATAGACATAGAGGGTATGAATATTTATGAAATTGACTGTATACGCGAGCATGTGCAAGTTTGTCGACCTCTGTGTTGCCTAATATCACATGGACGCTTTATCAGAAAATTATGACATTTCTTACAGGAGTTTCCACAAACCAAGCATCGATGTCTCCAAATTTTTAACAAAATTCTTTAAAGAAATTCAAGACACTAGAGTTTTCACATTAAAGCTCTTAAAAAGTGCCTTGACAACGTCGTTATCCCCTTTTGCCCGTGATCTACGAATTCCCAAGCTGCTCAGAGAAATAACATCTTTAAAAAAATGTTGAGTACTCACCAGAGGAAGGTCGATCCGAGTATCTGGTGCAGTAGACCCATGCAGGCCAGGCCAGCTGCATCCCGGGGTCGCTCGACGGTGGCCCCGTCGTGTTGGAAGTCGAATTCCCAGTGGTGACACTACCGGGCGAGGTGTTGGTCGTGGAGCTCGTCTCCGAGCTGCTCTTCTCCGACGTCTCGGAGGACGACTCGAGAAAGTCTTTTGTGAGATCGATGGGTCTCGAAGAAACCTTCTTGGGTCTGGACTTCTTCAATGAGATGGGATCGGTGATCCTCCTGCCAAAGTCAGCCTTGAGGATATTGTCTATGCTGAACTTTAGGCCAGCCTGATGCTGCAGATTGTTATTGTTGTGGTTGTTGTGATGATTGTTGCTGACGCCGTTGTTCTGTACACCGTTGTGTACGCCAGGCATCGTTCTCCCGCTCTCCTCTCTCGCTCCAGGGGAGGCAGGGCTGCTGGAGTCTCTCTGGAGGATCTTGCTCACCGAGAGTCGATGCGTGTGCACCGAATTCGCGGGTACGTGCTGCACCTGGGACGTCTGGTGAAGGTGAACGTGGCTGTTGGGGTGATGCAAGTGCTGAGCAGGATGCGGCATCAGCGACGCGGTTTCTCTGGGGTCCCTGCAGACTGTGGGATGCAGGACAGGGGTTGTCGCTTGAAGGCCGGTGACCGTCATGGCCGACGGTGGTGACAACGAAAGCCTGGTGACCAGGGGAACGCTGATAGGGGTCCTGTGCAACCTCTCTACGGTCGGGTAGACGATCTCGTGGGTCAAACTGTGTGGGACTCGTGTTGGGTAATCGGGAATCTCCGACTCCCTGGATGAGTATCGAGGTAGCAAGTGCTGGTGGTGGCTGGACTGGTACCTCGGCACTATGACGTCTTGGATGGCTTCAGGGCGACCCGGGGACGAGGCAGTGGCCGACGACGACGCCGGTGACCTGACAGAGGAGGCCGTTGGCGACGACGGAGGTTGACTGTACCCTGGCGGACTAGGCGCCTGGATGTGGTTGGTCGTTCGCTGGTAGAACGCATCGTTGCAGCTTGTCGAGCTGGTCGGCGAGGGTGTCGCCGATGTCCTCGTGTTCTCCTCGTCGCGAAAGTCGCAGCGGCTGCTCGCGGACTCCTGATCGTACCTGACCAAACCGCAGCCACGGATTCCTACGACGCTGGTAGGCGTCGGTTCGCTGCCGACGCTCAACACCTCGCTGGTGTCGCTCTCGCAATCGCTGTCGGGGTTGTTGCCGTCACTTCCTCGTATCTGCTCCCGTTTCTCCGAGTCCGAGGACTCCAGCCTCGACTGCAGATGATTCTGCCTGATCTCGTGGAGATCGACGGGGTCCAAACCGATGGACGACTCCGGTGGCGTGCTCGACATGTCTCTCTTTCGATTCCTCGTTTCCTTCTCGCGCAATGTGGGCTACCGAGTGGATCGGTGGAGGAGAAGTTAGGCCTGATTTGGTCTCGATCTCTCCATGGCGACAGTCGAGGATTCTCCTCTACGATTTAGGTGCTTCTGGTGTGCCTACCTAACGGATTCCTTCCGCTTGGAGCCCCCTGGGGGGATTGTCATCTTCGAAAAGGACACCTGGCGATCGTCAGCCGACGTTAACGACGTATCCTTTGCATTCGATTTCCATGTTATCACGAATCAGCTTGTTCGATGCACTGTTAAACTCGCTACGAGCACCGAGTACTGTTCCCTCGGTTCCTTACCGACGGATACTGTTCAGCCGTGCTCATAACCGATCACCGCAAGGTTTTTCGAGCTGGTGCCCCATCCTGGCCCGCGAACAGTCTTTTCTCACTATGGACGCACTACGAACCAGTGCCCCCGAGCTGGCGACTCATTCGTCCAGCTGACGGTCCAACTGGTAGCGAACTCTGCGGTTCTCGCGGGGCTCCAAGGCCATCACCGTACCGTCACGCGGCTTCAGAGTCTGTTCCGCGCATCCATAATCCATCGCACTCTCACTTTACCCGGGTCCTGGCACGACGATGCTCGCAGACACGAGCCAGGTAGACCCTCAAGGTCCTCTGTGGTCTCGACGCCGAGAACAACGCGCACTGAACTCGGCCAACGGCCAGGAAACCGAGGCTAGGACACGGGCCAAGGGGTCCGCCGTCCCAGAGACCCTGTAGGAACGACGTGGACACGGGTGACCATCGGTCAAACGTGGAGGTCCTTCACGGCGCTGGTAGACGCGGGTTTCAACGGAACCGTTGTGCGACGCTGTGGGATCCAGGCCGGGCTGGTTGTCCAGTTGGTTGCCGCGAAGCGTCTGCGGCGAGGAAGCGGCGGGAGGGCCGACGAGGGGCGTTTCTGGGCGTCGATTCCACAACAACTACGCCCCCGAGCTGATCTTCTCAGGGGTGAGGACCCTGTTCAGGGGCGCGACCGCTCGACATCTGTCGGATGTCGCGTGAACCGTGGAACCCGCGACCGCCCAGCGTACCCTCCACTTCGCGGTGCCAGCTGCTGATAGGCGATCCAGAACCCAGCGTTTCCCCTCTTCCCAACCTGATCCCCCTTCTCGGGATCGTTCCACCACCCCTCGAGACTGTCTTTATCACTCTTTCACGCCTACGTTCTTCGTCCCCCACTCGACAGGCGCAGGCCTCCAGTCTCTCGGTCTCGTTCGAGCCCTCACTCGGCTCGCCACCTCTTCTTTCCACCTGAACGTTCGCCGTTTTACTTCTGGCTCCTCTAGCTCACTGGTGATCCAGTGCGCTGCCCCTGGCTCGTCCTTCTTCCTCCGGGTTAGGTCTGCACGTCTCCCTCCCAGTCTCCCGGTCGATTTATCCCCACCCTTCTGCTGCTATCGCGTTGGGTTTCCAGATTGTCCTCGTCGAGAACTTCGCTCCGTCTCACAGCGCGTTCCGCCTGTTCTTTCTGATTCCTCTATCCGCTCGCGGGGGATCCCGCTCTTACCTCCCTGCCGCATTTAGCTTCGCCGTCTTTTCTCCACGGGTGTTCGCTACTATAGTTCGTTGCTCAGCAGTTGACGAGGCTGTTCGATTGGCTGTCGCGTAACGGCGACACCTTTACTAACACGCATTTTCGTTATTGGCTGAATCCGTTGCATCAACAAAGCTACCGATGACGGCGAACGAGACGTATCGAGATAAACTGAGAGAGGAATAGTAACTATTGGCGTAGACACATGTAAGAAAAATCAAAGAGTTCGAGACGCATAAGATACACTTTGTATTTTATCAGTCGGCTGTGGCGTCCTCTTTTCAGAGCACTTATGTGTGTCGTGAGAATCAAGACACGACAGGTATAATCGTCAAATACAGAGTAATATTGAATCGCAAAGATGGCTATATATTTTAGACCGTCCCAAAAATTCATGCCACTTATACTTCTGCTACTCAAATTAGTATGTGAAACATGTTTTTAAATATGATATAGTAACTAAATGTTACGCATGACGAGTATACTCGTCAATCACAGCTGACTGGATAATAGACAATGTAATGTGGACTACGACTATGGAGTGTGGCTGCTCGAAAGAAAGGGAGCTCCTAGGGGAGCAAAGGCAGACCGAACGGTGAAATTTCCTTGCCTCTGTCCCCTTCAGTTCGTAGATGCCTCGCCACCTCCTAAGCAAGATATAATAATTGGGGAGGCTTTTTTCGCCAATTCGCTCCGTTTTCTAGTGCGCCCCTAACGTTCTTTTTCGCTTTTATTATGTATGTTACCTAGCTCCTAGTTTCCCTCCACCTTCCCTGAGTTTTGTTTCTACCATTCCTTCTAGATTCCAATTCAATCGTTTCTCTAGCGTGTCCCCAAAGTTCTTTTTGTCTAGCATTATGTTCTCCGGCTGCGTTCCACTGTCGTCGCCCACTACGCGCCCACCGCTTCCACCCCCGATCGTTCCCTGGCCACTGGATAAATCAATTGCGAGCCGCCAAGGTATGATCGGCCGCTATTACGGTAATAGGCCGTTGTAACAATGCTCGTTCGGGACATTGCACGCGGCTATCTGTCCAATTTTATCTCGAACGTCGAGTTGCCGGGGATCGGAGCGATGTTTGGAACGATTCGCGTGCGTTCCACGCCAGGGGAAAGATTGCTGCAGGTTTTTTTCAGCAATTTTTCATTCGCCTCATACATATTTATTCGCGTCGAAGAGCGTAATCGCGCCCACTTTGCCCGAAGGAGCGAGGCCTGATGTATCGGCGTCGTTGGTGCACTCTCGTTGCGCTGGGCATTGTTAGATCTTGTTTCGGTTACGTGAGCGCCTCTTGCCGCGCTTAAATCGCTAGATCGATACTTCTTTCTTTTTTTTTATAGCTATCTGGTAGACAGCGACGGAACTCGCCGTGCTTTGTTAAATGTTAGTTCAGGTTTATCTTTGAGTAGTATGTCCCTTTGAGTAATACGGACTGTCGACGATTCAGCGTCAGCTTTACGATAATTCCTCCGAGACAACGCGAGATTGCAGAGATGCAGACGTTTGGCTCTCGCAGGGGGTGCGTAGGCTCCTAGCGTATCGATTCCCTGCCTCGGTTTTTCACCCTCGAAAAGGTGGCGTGCATGCGCGCCGTGAATCACGTATTCATTTTTCGTCGGGTTCGTGAGGAGCGCGGGCGCGCGTCAACGTGCTCTCGAGGCGATCGTTAAGCCTCATTACTGGCCGATCTTTGAGCGGATAGAACGTACAGGAGGTAAGAAAAAAAATGTCAGCTCGTAAATCGTTGGTCAGGTGAACTTAAAGTGCATCAACATCGATCCGCGAGCGCTGGCCCGACGCGTACGTACTCCGCGTTAACTTCCTCTCTCGCGGACGAAACGATTTCCTCTTCAACCCCCCTCCGCGTTCCTTCGTTCGAATGAAATCGTCGAACGGTGATCGATAGGGATCTAAATGGGGAACCTTGCGCTCGTAAACTTCGCACCGCGCGTTTATCGGTTAATAACGTTAATAATTATGCCGCGGGAGAATTATTAATTCTTTCACGCGTCCGCGACGACGTCGACAGCCATTAAAAGTTGCGTTAACGAGCCGACGCTGTTGCTTTCGGATTCTCCTTGTACCTGGCTGCATTTCGTGCGGCAGAACGTTGGCTACGAGGAGGTTACTTATTATCTTTTTAGTTTTTTTGGCGGGAAAGTGTGGAAGTGTACGAGGTGCGAGTACATTGAGATTTCGTAGATGTCTTTTTGCAGAAGTGTAAATTAAGTTCCTCTTTACAAAAGGTTTTAATGTATTCAGTTGTCCAGAAAGTTCGTGCCAATTTTTAAGAAATATTCAAAGGCACGCTTGAATTATGATGTATATTTATTGAATGACATAGGTACCATTTTGTTTCACAACCTTTTCACCTTTTAAGGGATGTATACATGTTATATGTTTTCAACCATTCCGATATATTCAGACCTGTACCACCTACCAAAAATCGACATGGGTTTCCGAGACAATCCAATATTTTTACATGTATGCAAGAAAGTCTCGCCCGCAAGAAGATGACCATTCCGCGAACAATTACTATTTCTCACGCAATTCTACACGTACGCCTCCTCAATTTTCATTTTTCTCTCTTATCTTTTATCAACGAATAAATCGAGGAATATTAACTTCGCCGATACGGGGGACACTTTTCCACTCGGTCCAACGAGAGATTAATTATCGAGACTCGAACGTGGCGAAGCTGCGATATCGGTTCTCGCAAGTTTTTCGCGAAACGAGGAAATTTATCACCGAGTAATTCCGGATTCGCAGCGCGCCTGTTCAACGAGGGAACGCGGAAACCTATGCTAATCCGATCGAATCCTACCTGGATAGCATCTAACCGTGCTCGCGAAGACGCGCGCAAAACCTTTTACGGCTTCCTTCGATGGGAATTGTCATTTATGGGAATTAAACGGTGGGAGTGACTTCGATTGGCAGCTGCATGCACGAGGAAAACCTCTCGCGACGTTCGCGGAAACAACAAACGCGTCTTACTTCGGCTCTAGCAGCTTGGAGCGACCAAAAGCTGAGGAAACCATTAGTCAATCCATTGATATTAAATTCCACTATGAAGTAAAAGGACACTATTTCATCAAATTTTTAAATTGCACGATTTCTCACCATTCCCAATAAGGAAACCTACGCGACTCCCATAAAAATTCCTTGCAAAGACGCGAGCAATTTTTCTTCTATCATTACCAATCACTCAAATTATGCAACACTTGACACGGACTTCTTCGTGCCCAGTCCAAAGATAATTCCCTTCTATAAATTACAAATCGAACTTGGATGTGCCCACCATCCAAGTCAGACTTGTCAGCCGCGTAGAAGAGTAACGTAAGTATCAAAAAGAATCCCAGCGAATTTCATCGACGGATTCGACCATTCTCCAACGGCTTTCGGCGAGCGTTCCCATGCAGCGGTTGAATAACCGACGTATTGTCGAACACGGTTGATGCATTGCGAAGTCACCTTTAAATGGGTGTCCCGTGTTCGAAGCATCCTTTCGTTGAACATTTAACAAGCAGCTCTTCATCTCACGACGTCCCCCAACCTCCCCCCTCACTCCTTGCACTTCTGTTGCGAAGTCTCCTCCTTTCACCAGGTAATTCGAATTAAGTGGCAATCGCACGAAACGCCAAGAGTCATCCTTTCCTCGTCGCTCCTTCGACCGTGGGATATTTTTCCCTTCCTGGGATATCGCGTGGTCCCAACTCCGGTGTCATTCATCGTGAACGATTCTTATTTGCCATCTCGTTATGGTGGTGTCGTGGAAGCCTTTGGGATCCTTCCACGAAAATATTGGTCGAATTGTCGGCGATTACTGTCTCACGTGTTCGCGTCCCTTCTCGATAAAACGCGGACACCCGACGCCATTGTGGATTTACACCTGCGAGAACACTGGCGAGGAACTTTCACTGGAAATGTTTTAAGTTCCATGAGATGGTTCTTTTCGCTATTTTCAAGACATAGTGTGTGAAGTCTTTGACAAGGGGTTTTGACTTTAGGTGGTTTGACGTTCGTTCCAAGTCAGATCTCGTGATCTTCACTACAATCTCCAAAATTGTAATTCATTGCCTCTTTGAATTTCTCAGAAAAATAAATCCCACATTTAAAAATTGTTCCTCCGCACCCCTCCTTTCTTCACTCCTACCCCTAGATTCTCACCTCGTTGCCACCTTCGGGCTCCCAGAAAAATAAATCCACCATCGCAATCAGATCCTCCGCGTTTCTCTCAGCGCATACTCCCCTTCCTTCGATCCTCGCTCCTCTCGCGGTCCTCGAAAGAAGCAGATTCGGCAGCCACGATTCGAAGCCTTCCTTCTTTGTTCCAAGACGGATCACCCTTCCTCCCGTTTTTCGCCGTCTCCCTCGAATTGAATCCTGAGATCGCGGGATTAAGAGTCTCCCCCGTGGGTCGGCGAAACGTGGCCAAGGAGGCCGAGAAGGCGACTCGTTACCGCCAAGTCGACTTCGTAAATTTCGTTAACGCCGACTGCCTTGCATTCTCGCCTTAACGAGCGTCCACGCGCTCGTTAGTATCCTTCGAGGGGCTCTTGCTTAGGTGCACCCCGTGCTCCCATTCGTCCGAGCGATGCCGATGCCGACCACTCCTCGCAACGAGCTGTATCGGTAACGGATTAACCGTGCTGTGGATTTTAATTGCACCCTGTGTTCGGGTGAGAAAGGAAGCGCCCCGGTATCCACCGCTCGGGGAAGGACATGGCGAGCTCGTTTCGACGATTGAGCATTCGCTTTCGCGGCTAATTTGCGGTAATGGCTGCGAAACGGACCTAGGAGGATAGAAGGGGCGGTTATTTATTATTTCGGGGTAAATGAGATTATTTAGAGGTAAACGTTCTTCGGGGTTGATGAAACGTTGTGGATGCAAATTTGTTGGTTAGGACTCGTGAGTCGGTTGCTTTGGTTTTGAGTCATCATAAAAAATTATTGAAGTAAATCGGTTGGGAGCAGAATGCTTTTTATCGAGTAATTAAGGATTGTATCTTTATTAATGTCATTAAATTATTTTCAGTGGCTGCGTTAGGCATTAGGTGACAGGATCTTTCGCCCACCGTAATTTCCCAGCTACCATTTCCATTTATCGCCACTGGACTCGTGGCCGTTCATGCGTAGAGTAAAATAACTGGCAATGGTCGTCGCCGCGGCCCGATTTCCCTCGAAAGGAATATCATCGACACATGTTGCGCCTTTAACGTCCCCCGAAGCTATCATTTTCGCGATCGCGGCGCTGATATTTTTCTCATTAAGATGCTATCGTTTTTGAGAATAATTGGCTCGACCGATAGCGAGGAGACAGAGTTCCGCTGGCGTGTACCTACATATCGATTCCTCGTGTATCGAGCCACTCGAGCAGGGCGCCATTAGCATGGAAAAGAAGGTGCCAATTTGGCTTTGATAAGCGTTCGTTGGGTAGAGCAACACCGAGAAGCTCTATTGGTTCTTCCAGCTCTTCTATCCGTTCGTTCGTCCACCTTCTCTTCCCTTTGTCGTCCTGAATCGTCGACTGGGGCTCGTTATCATACCTTCGCTTCTGGAACTCGGCAATTCGAGGAATAATCGAAGCGTTACTATTAGAACGATCGCGAAAAAATGGTGGAGGCTTTGGAAGTGAGGTGGAAGAAGAGAATTCAAGACGATGTAGAGCTTTGAGTGCTTCCGATTAATAAGTTAAGATTTACAAGCTTAAACACTGTTTCTAATCCACATATTCTAATGGAACTATTTCCACTATTCCTATGAATGAGTACTCTATTATCATGCTATTACGTATTTTATACGAATGCTCCTGGTGCATTTTTCTCCGGGACGATCTCATTATAGGTGCAGGGCAGTGATCACGCGAAATCACGCGAGAGGCCTTGAGTTATGCTCGCAGATAGGTCACGGTGGAAATCGCCGTGGAGCATCTATCAGGGTTTATCTGACGGTGGGAGCACCCTCTGCTTGAGGGCAATCTTGTAGGCGGATCTGCGCTCGAAAACCAGTCAACCGTGTTCGGTGAAATGATTTAATCAAAGGCAAACGCTCGTGGAGGTCCCCAAAAATCGCGCACAATGGTGTTTACATGGATCTTGCCAAGCAGACAGCGTTATCGCCTCCAAAAGTCAATTTCATTACTTTCCACACTGACACGAAGTATGTACGTATACTCGTTTCTTCGTTATGTCACGTGTACCTATTTTATTATTTACAAATCAAGATCGAAGTATTGCTAAAACGTACAAGCAATCAAATATGTACAAAATTTCTAAGGAATACGATAGATAGACTTAGTAGTGAAATAGTAGGTATTAGTAATGCAGAAATTCACAAACGACGGAGTTAATCGTGAATATCCATGCTTCGACGTTTCTCCAGGGAAGTTGTTTAGGGCAGCGAAAAATGATTATCGTTTGCACGTGGCTGGAGAAGCGGGAAACAGCTCGCGTCGCCGAATTATGTGCAGCATTCGGATGGCGGTAATTCAACAAACCTAACAGCGATTCCGGTCGAACCATAACTTCCGCGAGCCGCTATCGCGGAACTCCACACCTCTACTTTATTAAGTGCATACACAGGACGTGGTTTACAGCGTGGATACTGGATATACGACGGCGCTGGACTGTATTCGAGTACGTGTAGAGAGATGTTCGTGAATTGTTTTGCTGGGGAATTAGAATCTGATCTGATGGGGAAAGAAATTCATTTGGGAGGGAAACGCCATCTTTGAAACCGAAGGAATGCTGATTCGATACGCGAGATGTTAGATGTTTTATTATTAGAAAATTTTAAGATAACGAAACGTCTGGTGTGAAGCTTGGAATAGAAATTGTTTTGCTTTTTATTCTCTACTACGCGAGCCTCTCTCCTAGAATCGAAAGATGTTATAATAAAAAATAGTTCAACAGCATATAGACACAAAGATTATTGAGATACATACGCGTCGCATTTCCATATTCAAATGGTCACGTCTTTTTTAAAATATCTTTTCATAGTTCACAGAAAAAGGATTCTCGACGCGGATTTCACAGGCTCACCCCATATAGCAGCGAATCCGTTTCCTTTGGGCATCGCGCGATAACACGATTAGCCGCGATAACCGAGTATTTATTAACCCTCGAGATTTCATTTTGATATCCCTTCCCCTGGCCTCTTCTGTGCCACAGACTCGTGCAACGATGCGTTTCTCCGACCGGAAGTTGCCCGTCCAGGAGTACGCGCTTGAATTCGCCGCGAGATACTGCAGAGGATTGAAATATTGAGCTGCTGTCCGAGTTATCCGCAATAGGCGAAGGGGATGAATTTTCCTCCACTTCTAATTTCACCATTTCCTCGATTTTTAGAGTTCTTAAACAACTCAAATCGTCGCAAGCTCGTCAAAAGATAATATCGTGCAAGTTTGGATTTTAAAACAATATTGTTTCAAACAAACCGTAATCGAGGTGTCCATTATTGTTTGTCGTGATCTAATGAACGCAACAAAATTTTTATACAATAGTTTATCCTCTACTTGGTTCAGGGTACAACGTTCGTTTGAATAAATACGTCTTTCCAATGGTTAAAGAGCGAGGTCAAAGTGGCGAGTATACTTGCCACCGTGGCTCGAAGAGTTAACGAAGATGGCGCAGCTTCCGCGAGTTCTTTACCGAAAAGGGTCGCCCGACTTCGCTGCGAAAGGGCGATCCGACATAGTAACGGGCTGTGTCTCGGTTGGGCGATTAATCAAGCCGCAATAAATTAATTGCCGCCCGGGCAGGAATTAATTGCCACCCTGGCAATAATTATGGCTAACGCAGAAATAATTATCGTACGCCACGGCAACGCGTCGATCCTCGCCTGGCGATAATCCGCTGGTAATTCGATACGTGCGTTGCTTATATCTCGATCGATCCGCGGCCCCCTCGGCGGACTGGGTCGTTTAATTTCAATAGAACTAGGCGATAAATATACGAATCGTTCATCCTGAAAAGTGGCGCGAGTCCATCTTCTTGAAAAGTGGAATGCTTAGAAAATATGCGGATTTTGTTCGTAGATAAATTTCATTATCCATGAACCACGAACACAAATTATCCATTACATACTTTACAACTAAGAACTTTCGTGACTAGGCTGTCCTATACATCTCAATAATTATTCTAATCATGATCTTTTTCTACATTGAATTATCAGTGACGGCAGCAACGAAGAAAAATGACGGACACGCTCCACAGCTTCTTTCATTAGCCGTCCCAATCCTCCTCCATAGCTCAAAACGCTTTTCCCTGTCGGTGGTAAGCGAAGCATCGATAATACGCAACCCTACGGTGTACCTCTCCAAACTAGCGTATTTTTCTTTCGTTATCGAAGGAGGATCGAACGACAAATGGCGGTCCCTGCTCATTTTGCGGGTGAGATATTGCGTAGATTTTCACTTTTCCACCGTGGACCTGAGCCATTTGCGGCGATCTTTGAGAGCTCGCTCCGATGAAGTATGCGCTGTTTGGGAAACACGATTCGTTCCGTGGCGCGGCCATTGTGACACGGGAGACGTCGAATTTTTCAAAATCGGCCAGGTAGGGTCCCCTTTTCGTCACGCTGGTTTTTCGTTCCCTGATGAATAGTTGCTCGAACGCGGTGGATAAATAAAATTGTCAAGATTCAGTCCCATTGTGACTCGTGAATCTTCGAAAGCTCTTACTGCAAACTAACAATTTATATTTATTAGAATTGTCTCATTTCAAAATTGGTATTAAGTATGCAGAAATTAGCAAGCTTACCTAAATAGGCTCCGGTCCATCTGATTCGAAATATATTACGACCCTCAGGGACTGTAGCATGCGAATACGCAGCTACAGTACAGGTTTACCAACCCCGAGGTACCCGAGCTACAGGTACTTAATGTACTTAATGTACTGATGTACGGAGTGATGTTATGATAACACGAATTGGGCTCACCTTAGAAGCCCAAAATTAGACCAAAGTGTCTAGAAGACAAGTAACAGAAACTTGGCATCAAGGTAGGAAAAACCACGGGCTCTCCTTCTACTGTTTATTGGAAACCTTGATACACTCGAGCTTGGTCATAAATATTATGCATCGTACGGTACTATATTTACAAGTGATTCGATCGAGCAGGTGGATCCTGTGTTGCTGATTGTCTCGTGGTGAGAAAAATGGAGTCTGCGTTGTGACTACGGGCGTTCGATCTTGGATGAGAACGTTTAACGGGTCTGGGGAACGACCAGGAGGGGAAATTAATATTTCACAGGCGGGCGAAAAGATCGATGGAATTCTGGAATAAATAATTATAGACGAGAGCTGGGCTACGTTTCTTTGGCTCCCCCCTGCGCGCGCGGGGGTGGTTTCGTGAAATATTATTTAATCCTCGCTGGCCGTTCGCGCTCGTGGCGATTATGCGATGCTCCTGCTTCTCGAGAATGCACAAAAGAAACAAAAAAAAAAAAAAAGAAAAATTAGAACAGTGAAAAACGAAGGAAATCAAGTCACGTTCTGACGCTGTATATACCATATGCATATGATAGTGTAAACCTAGATATTGTGGCTGTTTATTATAATAGCGATATGTATACCATACGTTAAGGCATTATCCGCGAACATTCAGGAACCTCGGTTACGAAACCAGTCAGTCGGTCGAGTTTCCCTTAATCCATCGACGATGCAGCTTCTCATGAGAATATGTATATCCCTTACCACGTAGAATGTTGTTTAAAACAGTTACAAACTTTCTTTCATTTTACTTTTCAACCTTCATCAGTCAAAGAATATTTAAATCGTACAGTAAGGGGTTAAAGCGAAACAACGCGCTTTTGACAAAAGAATGATTTCTAATTTAACCCTTTTCACTCCAAGGAATCAGCAAGTTTTAATTCTCTGCATCGTTCCCACTGATAAGCTTCGAATTGATTGTTCAAGTTGCAACTCGAGATTCCATTCATTTTTTTGCGTTCCTGAATATGGCGAGTAATGTTATTGGTCATACTTAAACTACTGAATCTCATCGGCGGCATTAGGTGCCCGTATCTATCTATTTTGATCTCTTAAAATGTCGCGCGCGCGAGAGGAAAAGACTATGGTAAAGCAATCGAATGCATCCGAAACAGGTATTCCTTTTATCGTCCGCAGATGCTGGCTTGCCATCCAAAGATAAGCTTTTACCTTTCGAGCGCTCGACGCAGAGACCGTGGCAAAATCCTCGACTGCTAAATTCGCCTATGCGTCGATATTATCGACGGACGGCAACTCGCTCGTACGCGTGATAAACTTTCAAGCGTTTATCTTTCATTGTAGAAGAGAAAGACAGAGATACGAGGGGAAAGCGTCGTCGGTAGAAGAAGCACGACTTCAGTCGGTTACGATATCCCTAACTGGGTCTTCATTCCACTATATCGACGGCGAATCATTCATCAAAAATATACCAACGTACACCTAATCGACACATGTATCACAATACTTGGCAATTGTTCGATTTCCCTTACAATTTACTAATCCGTCCTAAGTAATCGTCACTTTAGATACACAAATTTTGCATACACTTATATACTCCTCGTTTACTTATCGACCGTCGACAACACTACTCATTGTTTACCAACCGAATCGATGTAACTTTCACCGTTCGCGTGGTTCCTTACCGACGCGGTTATTGTCCTCGCGTTATCGACAAAAAATATCTTCATCGATGGCGACGGATGCGCACGTACCGACGGAGATACAACCGATAAGAAGAAAATAGAGGGCAGGCATGTCCCTTCCCTCACTTTGTCCCGTGAGCTTGGCGTCACACGCCGCCAGGTGTCGCGATACGCATTCGATTCGAACGTCTCTTTCGAAAGTTTACGTACCGCCTATTCTTTTGTTAACAAAATTGTCCTATCGAAGGCAGGAACATCGTAGATTGCTATGTTTATCGACTGGGGCGTGTGGGAGGGGAATGAACCGCGGAATTAGGCGAGGGACACACCCATGGACATGCCTGTAATAGAGAGACTCGCTTGCGCGTTCGAGAAGGTTTAGTTGATTCTACCCTTGTGGGTCATGTAGCTTATGCTGTCCGATAGTAGCTTCTCCCTAGCCTGTCGTCGCATTCGCGAACACATGGCCAATATCGTGCCTGCCATTATGCACAGGAAACCGCAACCAATCCCTATCATTGTGCTGAGAACCGTTGACCTTAGGCAGACTCTATCGCTCGCCAGTTCGCTGGATCCTGCAAAAAGGGGGTGTTATTATAATCTTTATCGTTGTTTAAAGAGCTGCAAGAGTGTTTGTATTATTAAGCAATCTTGGATAATTAGTCTTACCGCTTCGGGATGCTGTGGTGGAATTTTGGAAGAACTCCGTGTCGGCCTCGCCCTCCTGGAGCACGCGCAACGACTGGAAAAGGTTCACGTTTTCCGACAAACTGCTCGCTGGTGTCGACGACCCGATTTCTGGCAGCGACCGCTTCGCCACGTTTTTGGCGTTCCTCCAGTGACACGGCTGGCTCTGTATAATCGAAGGTAGCAACAGGTGACGAAAAGCATGAATAACTGGGACGAAGTGTGAATAACTCGTAGAAGAATCGAGAGCAAAGGAAAGACAAGAGATACGAGGGAATATTTAATTCAACTCCGTCGAGAATAAACGTGGAGGAAGCCGCAAGCATTTTCTGCATATCTCTTCCGTCTGTGAACGGGCAATTCTCTGAGTGTGTAGAGGAGGATGTAGGGAGAACAATCGTTTGCACTCACTGGACATCGCCCGTGGCACATCCTGACGTCGCATTCGATGTACAAGGCTGGGGAGCCGGTGAACCTGAACGTCTTCATGTAGGCAAACACTTGCGTCTCAAAGAGGCCGCTCTCAGACCAGGATCCGCGGAATCTGCTGATCAATTTATCATCCACGGGACAGCCGTACTGATCGATCAGCTGGATACGCTTATTCCCGCCGTTGTGCGCGTAGCAATCGTTCACGACAATGTCGAAACCATCTGCTGAGGCGAAGAAGGGTTTGTTTTACTTAGGTGTAGTCGAAGAAACAATACTTTCAATCCCTGGGTAAGATTAACATAATTTGGTTCTTTGTCGAGGGTTATTGGATTTCCAAGGTGGCACTAAATTATTTCAACTCTTTCAACTTTCCTTTTATATCGCATAAGATTTCTTTTCGACTCACGGGCAAGTTCAGCATTTTAAAATGACATCAAATCGCGTTTTCATGGCGTTCAAAATGTATGATTTACAGATCCTCGCGGATGCATTAACTTCAATCGAATATGAACAGGAAATAATAATGCGAGTCGGAGCTTTTATTGCTGACTATAGCCGGTTACACCCGTGGCTCGAATCGAATTATTCTCCATGCTTAACCAAACAAAAAGCGACGCTTAGTTGAGCGCCTGTATTTTCTAGATAGCTTAACATATTATTATACTATGAAAAGTGCCAGAAATATTCCTCAAATTATGTTCTTTTAATCCCCCTAAGAGACATTTGTATCGAACGTTTAGAATCTACAGAAAAAATTCGTAAATATCAGGATTACTTTCTGCTAGAAAATGATATCCGAAGGCCAGACCCGAATATGAAGATTTCCGCATACTCGAGATGTTTGGGCGTTCCCTCTTAGGGAGACAAGTTAGGAATTAGGGAGACAAGTTCGGGGGAGGGTGGAAATGTCCCGGAAAATAACTTCGTGGAAGACGGAAGCCGCTCCTCGCGCAGCTATCGATCCCCCAGAGGGAAAAACGCTCCGCGTCTAATTTTAGATCCTCGAAGGGAAAATCGCACGGTAGCGTGGCTCTCGGTCTCGTCCCGTTATTCTGGCGAATAACACCCGGCAGATGTTACGTAGCGCCACGCGATTAGACCTCCGGTAGAAGATGCACGAGAGGGACGAGGACGAGCGTAAAGCGAAAACGCGTGCAGTTACGCTTGCGTACCGTATTTGCTGCGCATGTAGATAATGAGAGTCAGAGGATCGCCGACGCGAACTGGTCCAGCCACTCTAGTTCCAGTGGTCCCGTAGCCGTATCTGATTTCCATGTAGCACTCAGGCGGCTGCAGGGTGAACACTACGGGATTTCCCGTCGCCACTCTGGAAGAAGATACTTTGCGTTAGGATTATGAAATAACCGAGCCGGAACCCGTTAGCCGGCAGTAGGGCAAGCGACGAGCAACTCTTATTCGGTTAAATAGCTTTTACGAGCGACGAACTTCACCGTAAACAGATCCTCATCTGGTATTTAGTCGATGGGCATTAAAATACGATTAGATGATAGGAAACGCAGGTGTTTTATCCCGTAGCAACGTAGGTTTCATGTAAAGAAGCATCTTAAACACAAATTCGCTATCTGTTTGAACAAAATTGCAGTTTTATTATGCAGCAAGGGGCATAATAATTTTGTTAATTTTTGTTATGTACTTTGTGTTGAAGGTTTGTTCGATAAAAATTGCTTTTTGATTTCCAAAAAAAAGTGCATTAATTTTAACATGGAACGTACTACTTGTATCGTGTACTCCATAGACAGTCAGTCCTATAAGTATTCATACCCTCTATGTCTATTGAAGTAGTTTGCCTAAATTATATGATAGACTTGATGTTTTCAAATAAATGTTCCATTATGGATATATATACATACATATACATGAACCTACTTTACATATGTATATATTTATAATAGAAATTTATTTGAAAACATCAAACTTGGCATTTAAGTTAGACAAATTTCTTGAATAAATATAGAGAGTACGAATACTTACGGGACTGGCTGTAGATGTAAATCTCAGACGATGTTTTATTTTTTCCTTCGGTATAAACCCTCCCTGAAGAAGTGCGTATTTCGCGGCATGCTTTGAGCAGCGCGTAGGGTGACATGGACCAAAAACACACGGGAGGGTTCGCGACAAGGTTTCAGCATGAATCCGTACAATGTCCCGCGGAAATTCAACAGAAGCGCGGCGCAGATTTCTTACTCACTCGACGTCTAAGAACGGAAAGGTGACAGTCTTCCAGAAGTCGTATCCGTATTCGCAAGTCACTTTGAAGTGTTCGTCGAACTCCTCTTCTATCAGCGGGTTGTACTGCACCGTGACGGTGTTCCACATCAGGTTTTTCTGAAACGAGCAGAACGACGGTCGTAAATCGCGAGAATAAAATCGCCGAACAAAAGCGGCGCAATTAAAATACCTCGAACCGAACGAGACGATGCCCGTGATACAGAATATCGATTATGGGGACAATGTAGCAGTTTCGAACTCCATCGAAACGCAAAAAACGCAACAGGATATTCGCATAGCTGAAAAATTTGAAAAATTGATGATTCTGAAACATGCCTAATGAAAAGGATCTTTCTATCAAGTGCGATTTTTTTTTTTTTGTACAGTGTTCTAAATTAAATTCGAAAATTGTACTGGACATATAACAAATTTTGCATATAAATAAATAACGGATCTACTAAATGGAACGAACGTAACATCGTCGACAAATTTATTCGCCCATAGCTTAATGGTAATAATAACAAATAATAGATCCTCATGCAGCAAAACCGTAATGCTTGTATCCACACGAGCTCGACCATGAATATTAAGTACATATAAGTAAATCAAGTCCCCCGGGTGTACATATGCCGTCTTAATCGCTGTCCAGACAAACTGACACGTTTCGAGGCAACGAGGTATAAATCACCGTGCGTTCACGTGCGTTTAATGACTCCTACGCGGGTACCTAACAGAATTATTAACATCGGCACGCCTTTTACGATTTTCGCCAGTATTAATACGTCCAGTCACGAGACAAGGATCGTTAAACGCCCGTGGACTCTGGGTGGACGTATCTCGAAATAAGAACGAAGAGGGGGGAGGTGTATTTTTCCACGGATGTTAATCATTATTACTCCTTGTCAAAAGACGCTGGTGCCCCACGCTGGGCTCGTAACGAGCCACGCCGTTTCGTTCTTTGGTACCGGGCCGTTTTACGTACCGTAGGATTCTTTCTGCTGTCCTGATGATGAGTGTTCTCACCGAGGGTGCCGCACCGATTCAGCTGGATGTAGAACTCGTAGTAATCGCGGCCCGTCCCGTTCACGTACATGCAGTCCGGGTCGTAGGAATAGCCTGCAATTAAAATCGATTGTCCTCAACTCCTCTGCGTGCCTTAGGTTGGCTCTTCTGAGACCCGAGCCTGCGGGGACCAACCGATGTGTGTGACATCTGAGATCACTTTTATACGCCGGTGTACTCTGTCTTCGAGCATCACGAAAGGCTTTTTGTACTTTTGTTTATTTTGTAATAAACCTTTGTTTGTAGAACATTTTTGTAGAGTGGCTCTTCGCGAAAACTTTATTGGGTTTTGGAAGGGTCTATAATCTTGTCCTCTATGACACTAAGGAAACTTGATATTATTTAACGCATTGCGATCCTATATCGAGTGAAGCTCGACAAACATGTACTGGAATCAGAAAATTCGGAGTGCAAAGGGTTAATAATTCTCGTAGCTGATCTTTCCAAGTATTCGGTAGCCTATGTTTCCCATGGGAATGTAAAGAGTACCCCAGAAGAAATCCCGGCAGAATAAGAGGAAGACGGAAAGAGTTATAGGGAAATCACAAGCACCGTGTCACCCTGTGTCGAGCGTGTGACGATTCCGACACGGGACCCGGAAGGCCGGCCAGTCTTTTTACCGTGCTGTCCACGGGGGGTATTTGGAGGAATTTCTCTCAACCCATTCGCAACAGAACATACTGTCGCGTCAAAGCCTGCGAACCATTTTCACGGATAACGTTCCGCCAGGCAGTCGCAAATGTAGAAATTTGCTTCCTTTTTTTTTTTTTCTTGATGCTCGACGTTCACGCAACGCCTCGGCCGCGTATTTCGCTTTTACACTCGCCACGTAATCCGATTGTCCGCCGTTTAGGGCCGGCATGCGCGTGACCAGTGTCGTTGCGAATGGGTTAACTCATGGGTACCCGACGGGTATATTTTTGTAACCTTTGCGACTTAACAGATGCATAGTGTACGGGATGCAACCTTGACAAGCGAATTGATTTTCTGAGAGTAGAAGAGCTGTATTTGTTGGGAGGAAGGGGGGAACGGATGTTCAGTGACCAGCTTATGACAGGTTGGGTAGATTGTGGTGGTGATGGAAATTGGGGAGCATGAATGAAATGTAATTGGAGATATTAGGTCCAAGAAAGGGCGGACATTCACAAATAGTAATCATAATTACTGTTGAATAATATCAAGACCTGTATTATCTTGGGTAGGTATTTACTGGATATAAATATTGTCCCAGGTGTCGAGTGTGATCAGCAGTTGTGGTCAGCTTTCATAACCTTGGGTCCACGAAACCCTACTTTAAAGTTACAAGACTCGTGACCATTTAATTCTTCCAACTTCTTCACACCAATTCTTATTTATTAAAGCACCCCAAAAAATACACATTCTACTAATTTCCTCGAAATCCAAGCTTCCTCCACCCTCTTTAATTCCTCCAAGCTTCTCATACCAATTTTTATTTACTAAATCTACCCCCAAAGTGACCCATTCCACTAATTTTCTCGAAATCCAAGCATCTTCCGCCCCCTCTGTCACACCCCCCATGTGAAGATACTCTACAGAGACAGTAGTAAACACGAATAATGGTTCGTTCTGGTTTTGGAGAGACACACGCACGTCGGTATAGTCTGCGCAGCGAGTCACGAGGCTGGTCAACAAGGACGCGCTATTTCCAGGCGCATCGCGTGCGCCAGCGGCGGGGACGCAACGCGTTACGCTCGTTTCAAAATAACGGAAGCACACCGTCCAACCGTGGTTGGACCTGGCCTAGCTGGGAAAAAAAGGAAAATTCTCCGGCTGCGATCCGCGAGAACGATAATTTCTGCCATTAGCTCTTCAGCGCGTAGCAGGTTCGATCCTCGTGTCCGCGGATATAATTGCCAGCGCCGCGCCTGCGACGTGATATCCGTTCGATTGACTTTAATGTTCTTGCTCGGGGGCACGTCCGCGGGAACATGCTCGGCGCGGGCACGTACATCGCCTGGTCAAAAACCAGTCGGTGCGGGAAATTAGACGGCGAAAAATTTAGCTGAGGAAGCTTGGAGCAAAAATAAACGAGTACGGTTGGGTTTTTATCGAGGGTGGACCTGGATGAATTAATTGATCCTCGAAGTCTGTAAAAGTGACTTTAGCTGACTTGTGCATGTCTCCGAATGAACACATGAAAGACACCGGAGGTATGTCCCTTCATAGTTTAACGATGCCCAAGGGGGCTTGTCTTACCTGCCGAGTATAGGAGTCCGGAGAATGATCCGTTGAACCCAATCCTGATCTTCATGTAGTCGTCCTGGCACTCTGCCTCGATGTCTGCAACAGAATTTCCAAGTTAGATATGGCAAGATAGCATAATGCGGCAAGATAAAACGTAATTCTTCATATCGATACACAGTGTACTACTTAATTGCTGGCACTTAAGATATCGCATCTAGGAATGTCAAGTAGTGTCCTTGATATACACTCAAATTATGAAAGTATTTCAGTGGAGTAAACACTTGTTATCTCGTACATAGAACCCACAGTGACAGTGGCATTATTTAACGATCACCATCAAACTAATTCCTAGAATCCATGCTCCTCGTTCGCGATCACCTCTCTAAATTCTATCCCCTATTAATGAGCTTCACCCCGAATTGGAGTATTATTTTCCTCGAAAATCAGGAGCGAAGAATCTTGAAATCTCGTCGAGGAACGCTCCTCTCCCCTACTACTCGAGCGGGTATCCGAGTTGCGCAATCGTTTCCATTGTTCGCGTTTGGTCGTTTTGCCGGCCGATGAACACAAAGCACGTATCCGCAATAGTGATCAGCGCGCGTGCATACCGTCTCGAAAACGCATGCACCGCGAGAACGACGCGGGATGGAGGGGGCGTAGGCGAAAAGTTGTATCATCGAGGGATATCCCAGGTGTGACTATCGCCAGCCTCCATCTGCGGTCGTCCATCTTCCACACTCCCGCTGGATTACGTCGACGTACGCTGGAAACGGCCCCTTACCACGAAGATCGCGTACAGGAGGGCTTCTCCCGTTCCTTCGCTTTCACTCGTCATCGACCAACGGTTTTCCGATTCTTTCCGTCCACGTGGACACCCTATTTTCCGAAAATCGTGACAGGGTTGGTGGATCTTTCTTTAAAGAAGCTGACTCTGGAGACCATTTACTGTCACTTTTGACGAGGACTTACAAAGATGTTTCGTACCTTGAACAGAATTCTTTTCACTTTAATTTATTATTATTAAAACAAAGCTTGGTCCTTTACTTTTAATTCGAAACAATTGATCTTGTTTCTTTATACACAGTGTTTACAGGAAATACCAGTTACCATAATGAAACTGTTAGAAATGTTTGGAACAAATCGAGTTCTACTATGATTATCAAGCAAGAGGGCCAGCTAAAACGGTTGCCATCGGTCAATCCGAGCACAGGAAAAAGGATATTCGATACGAATCAACCTAAATATTTACCCCAAAGGTGGTTTTTGCGTTACGGGTATCAAGATAGAAGCATCGAACGGTATTCAACGCGTAGAAAATTACACCTCTTGAACGACCGCAACATTTGAACGAAGAAATTATTCGACAAACAAACCGCACGAAATATTGCATCCACGAAAAGAAAAGTACACGACACCGTACGAGGAATCCAAACGAGCTGGAGCAGTCTCGAGAGCCTTCCATTTAAATCTCATTACTCTCTCAGCCAGTGGCGAGATTGCGGCGCGCGCGAAATGGGCCAGAGAAATAAAAACCGAGTTGCCGAGAACCAATTATGGAAATACCAGCCGCGTATCTGTCTCGATCATCTTTTTCTGCCGCGAAGTGGATCGTTACACGTGAATGACAGCCCAATGGTCGAGGAATTGTGTCGCTAATCGCTCTTGTTCTTGACTTTTAAGCGGAATGCAGTCGCGTTCGCTGCCTCCGCGACTCTTTGACCCCGAGGAACGCGAGCGTCTCGTGGAGGTTGTCGGAAAAGAAAAATGTAGCGACGGCGACGGGGATGGGGACGAAGAGGGAGGGCCCTGGGTCGTTGAATCGAGCAGAGAGGGATACGTTAAACCTAATGGGCCTTCTTTGGCGTAATTGACGATACCGCGGGTGGCCTTACGTTTCCCGCGGCGAAAGGTTTTATGACTTCATCGAGCCTGCCGCGTGGTCGCGATGAACAAGGAGGATTCATCATCCGTAAGCATGGACGTGGACAGATGCTTTTCGGGGAAGTTCCTCCGCGAGGGTGACGATGATCCATGACGCGGTTTTCGTTGGCGATGGTTCAAGCGCGACGAATCGATTCTTTTAAAGGATTGGTCAGGAATAGAAAGGATATCTAAAAAGTGCAGAGAATATATCGTACACTCTGAGGGTCATTTATTGTCACTTTTGACGAGGATTTCCAAAGATGTTTCGTGTCTTAAACAGAATTCTTTCGAGTTGGAGTCTTCTATTTTAAGAAAGCACAATTATTCTCTCATCGATGCGGAACACGAACTACTCGACTCCTTGTCCAACGCACTCCTGCAACCACTTACTTCACCTTCCGTCTTCGGGAAGCAATAAAGCACGCCCAATGAAGGATTTGCGAAAGAATTCCAAGCGCTCCCCGAGACAAGATTCCTGAACGCGATCGGTATAGGACGAGTAATCTGTAAAATTGCAGCCATCGTGGGTCACTGGTTCTCGAGGGGAGGGTGAGGAGGAACCAGAGGTGACTTTGATCACGGCGATCCAGGAGCCGGATAATAGCGATCGAACGAGAGGCGTCGACGCCTTGAGAGAAGGACAACGACGTCGAAGGCGCACTCTCGAGTGTTGTACGACTTCCCGACACCGTTTTAATTGCGTCCACTCTAACGGTAGCCATTCGCCATCGCGTTCTGGATCCCAGAGTGTCGGGGACGACGCGGTCCCGGCGACGCTGGGGCCCGATTCCTCTCGATTGATCGATCGCCGGGCCTCGATCGTTTCCTGGCTCGAGGCAGCAGCGACGCTCGATCTCCCGCGAGCCACAGAAACAGCAATAATGACGGGTGTGTTGCGATAACGGTCTACGAGGGTGAAAGCAGCTGCTGTTGTGTCGGAATGCAGTCTCCGATTCGCAGGATCGAGCTTAGGGGTCCTTTTGTCTCAATGAAATGGACGATCGAAGGACTGGAAACTATCGTGAGCTTCATTTTTGGGGGGGACTTCATGTTTGATAGTGAGATTTTTAAGGGATCATTTGTTTGAAAAAGATGAGAAGAAATTTGAGAGACGAATTAGTAGTGTGAATAATTAACGATCCAATAATCGTTAATTAATTTAATAGATCAAAGTTGGAATATAACTTTAAATATTTGTTCAGACCCTGTCAATAGTGCCAGTTCTTTAACACACCTACAGTCAGTCCCATAAGTTTGATATTTTCAAATGAATATTTCATTATAAATACATACAAGTGTAAAGATTGTTCATGTACATATTTATAATGAAACATTTATTTAATTTAGATAGATTTCTTTAATAGACATAGAAGTTACGAATATTTATGGGGTTGACTGTATATAGTATACATGATTCAATCATGAATTTATTTATAATCCTTTTACTCACGTTGAACTCGTGTCGTGTTGGGCCTGTATCTCCTGTGTTCGCGGTCCCAGGTCTCCGGATGCCTCTTCCAGTCGTCGTCGCCGATCACTCCTGTCCCCCCACCTCCAGGGATACCCTGCAAGCCCTGCAGTGTTTGTAGGGCTTGGAGATTTGGACTCAGAGGTCGTCCCTTCAACGATGGGACCGGTACGTACGCTGCGCCCTCGCCAACGTACACCACCTTCGCATAAAAGAGGAGATCAGCTAATAAAATGAGTTAAAATTCTACGAATAGTTATAATTCTTCTTAGAAATACTCATTAATTGACTCGCGAAAAGTAATCGAGGGTTACAGTCTCTGTGGTACGACTCGTAATATGTGTCTGACCATGGACGGTCCGTTTTCACTGCGCGTACTCTACCGAACAGTGTCCCAGACGGTGATGGGTAAAAATTTTTATCTAGGTAAAGATTTGTTCGTCGAAAAAATGCACACTGATGTCAACACATGTAGTATCGACAACTGTAGTCCTGAATATTACTTCAGAAGTGGTTACTTCCCCGTTAGGAAATTGACAATAATCGAAAGACCAAACGTACGCATGTGTGCCAGGGCTATCGAAGAGATTAGGAGGAATGAGGTAGCGTGAGTAAGTAGAATGTGGACATCGTCGAGCAATTTTTGCGCAGTTGGCTACAATGTCTGACCCAGTACGTCTCGCAATTCCTTCCATGACTGATCTCGCCAGGTCACAGGTGCCGTCGTATTGATCACTAAACGCGTCTGACCATAGGCAGTCCATTTCCCTGCGTGCTGTCCACTGAACACATGCCGTTCTCGAGAAATGTATGGCATGTCTGTCGCTAATATTAGTTCGCATAACTGCAGTTTTGATTACCATGTTCACTACCGCGTGTTTACACATGATAACGTACAATTCGTTCGTGTAATATTATTTGATGCAGAAAATGATGGAGTATCGTATAATGAACGAATTCATGGGACGAATTTAATTTGAAGAATATTATTGGACAAATCGAATTATATAGAAGGATGTAATTAATTCATGGAATATTATTAAATTAATGTTTTAGGTAGATCTAGTTTTCCTAGTTGTGTTATCAAAATATTTTTTTCCATATTTATATAAATGACTAAGAATCCATTCAATAGAGGATTAATATACCTGTACGTAGCGAAGGCCAATGGTTAATATTAAATAATATCAAATAAATATGAATTAAATGAAGCATTGAATGCACTATCGGTGCAAACAACCATTGAATAAAATTCCTGCAAATGTGGCATAACGTGCGGTATGCCATTTTCCAATCGTTAGCAGGGGGACGTGTTAAGAAGAATTAGCAACTCCAGTCGAGCATCGACAATTAGCGTGAACCAGTCGCCGGCATCGATAAGAAAGCGAACAGCGGAGAATTTCCTCGGTCTTCTTGCGACATTCTCCCACTTGTGCGTCGACAGGTAGCCTGGTCAGGTGTACCAGGTGGAAGGAGGCGCGTGGTCGGTGGTAAACGCCAGCAAGCGCTAAAAAGTCGCGAACAGCCTCCACATGCCGGCACCCGTAGAAACAATCGTGTTGTTACACGCTCTTTTTCTGCCATCTTCTTCTGTCGCCTCTGCTCTCCTCGCGCTCACGTTCCACGCTCCTGGGATTCTTCTTCGTTTCCACGGTGGTTCTTGCCATGGGGCTATCACTGTATCGATACTCTTCGTGCGATAAATTTATGTAAAATGAATCCCGAGGCTAATGAATCCTTTGTTCTCGAGGTCTCGATAATTAAGACGTAGACTCATCAGGGAAAAATAATGGAAACGTAACTATTAACGAGGGACTTGCGAAATTAAATCCAAAGTGCAGATTTAAAACTACTAATGGTAATAGTGACAAGATTAATTACATTTAATCTTGTATTTCATCCTACTTTTCTGATGTCAAGTATATCTACACAAATAAGCATTTGCGAGCATACATTAAACCTCAAGCGCACCCTACAACCATCTGACCAAACCCTCCTGACAAAAAATTGAATGAATTCTATCGTTTTAAATCAAATATACGAAATTCGATGACAGAGGGGGGGAAATAACGTTTCTTAATCACCACGAAGTATCGCGACGGAGCAGTCTTATCGCGTTCTATTTGTTCTAGAGCGATGGGAAATTATTGCTTTTCACGGAGCTCACGTTTGAGGAATCTCTGGAACTCGAGCGCCCGAAGAAAGACGGAAAGCCAGCTTCGAACCGTTTATGGGCCACTGGAGTAGTTAGAGGATCGTTCCTGAACAGTATCCTCTGTCTCTCGGGTTTATAGGGAGCCACTCGAATGGTCTCCGTGGTCTTTAGAGGCATCGTTTTGAGGAACGCTTCCAACATGGAATGCCGCGTCGCGGAAGAGGATTCGGCTCGACGAATGACCCGCTTCCTCGAAACCAGATCGTTCCTCCTCTCGTTTTAGGCATTTAAGGCCAATTGAGATCATGCTCGAATGATACTTGGTGGACAAAAGGGGATCTTACCCGTGGTAATCTTTGCGGAAAGCGCAGCCATCGGTGATAACCATGGCTATAAATATGATTTATTATAAAGTTTTCGAACTCGAGTTTCTTAAACAAGACTCTGTTTAAAGAAATGATTTATGTGTAACTTTGAAGAACATTGAAAATAGAGCGTCCTAAGTTTCTTTTAAGTAAATATTCTGTAGCTCTTTTATCTAAATTTCTATCGCTCATTTCCAATATTCGTTGCTATCCAATAGGATTCTAAACCAGTCTCACACGTCACCGTAAACGCGACTCGACGTTCGCGAATGTAATACTCCTTTTAAGAACATAATTCACTTCCGTAGTCCGTTGCCTTTGGTCTCTCTGCTCCCGCCGTGACACGCGCGCTCATGCGATGATTAACGGTCGCGCGGTTAGGGTGTCGAAAGTCATTAGTCCGACAGCGATCGGTGAGACTGGCTGGGTGAATGCACCTATCGTCTCCTGGACAGTCTGTTAGGTTTGTCCCTGACCTACAGCTGTTTGCTCACCATGGCTTGATTATTTTCGATTCGATTTATGGTACCTAACGCGTACACTCCGCGACAAAATCATAGCACAATCAATTCCTAAATAATTTCTTACTATTTTATCCACTTTTGATTCTTGAGGAGTTCTTTTCTATTTCTGTAAGGATAGGATGATAGATACAAGGTACGCACACGTACATTGAATATTTTAATTATTTTAAATATTGTAGCGTGGAAGTAACCACTGCAAGTGAGAATAAGTAGGTACTCGAAATTAAATTGTGAAGAAGTAATATTAATCCAGGTTCCTTTTTCTTTCAAGCAGAACAATTTACTCCTAAAGCGTGACGAAGTTAGACGTATCTTCTACATCTTTTTTTTTTTTTTTGCTGCATGCAACCAAATTGGTAAGTAAGTATTCGTTGGCGAATATCCGTTCCACAATTAACCATTATCCGAATGCATCTGAAACGATCGATCGATTCCTTTGGTCTTTCACTTTTCTCCGTCACGCGAGTAATCGATGATACGGAGGAATACGTTAAGCTCTCTCAGGAAGTGTTTATTTATTTTTAACGCCGCCAGGGGAATCTTTCAACTTTGTCGAAGGATGGCTGACACCACTTCTAACACTATACGCGACTCTCTGTGTAACGGGTGTTCCTAGAATCGCGATACTCGAGACCAAAGATGGGCAATACTCTTCGAAAACGCAATTGGAATTTGAAGCATAGAATTAAATACTTCGTAGCAAAGCATTAGAAATCATGAATTAAAATTAGTCATGGTTGTTTTTAGAGTCAAAATCAGTAACGCAAATCTTCTTTCCCCCTTCTGGTCATCCCTGGTTGAGGCAGGTCGTTAAACCCTAAACGAACTCGCAGCCAAAGCTTCGTACGGCTTCGGGTTACGCGTGCACGCGTGTCTCACGAATCGACGTGTCGTGAAATCGTGTTTGACTATGTAATGATACTCACGGCGTCGTGATCACTGGCTTCGTGCGTCAACCCTTCTCTGGTTTCGTTGCGTAGCGGGTCATCCTCTTCGGGACCAGATCCGCTTCCGGTCCAGTAATCCTCGGTAGTCTCGTCCACGACAGGGTCCTCTGCGTTTCCCTCGCCCTCCGTGTTCTCGTGAGTGGTCCCCTTTAAGAGTCACATTCTTATTACATTCGACAATCAAAGAACAATATTTAAGAAATAAATACTAGTACAGACGATCTTTACCTGGCATTGCAGCGACGTGATAGACATCAGCCACACGATCGCGTATCTGCAACAGAAAAATGGTCCATTCTTGTTAGATAACGTTCAGATTTTAGATGATTGTTCGAAGCAATCAGTTAATCCCTCTGTTCATAAAAAAAAATGGCGCCAAATCGCATACAATTTTCTTTGCCAAAGTTTATCGATCACGTTTCTGCGCTTTAGTCAACGGAGTCCAACTCGTTCCCCAAAAAAAGCGACCACCGCTTCAAGGACAAAGACCTCGAACTTTCCACGAGTTTTGCATGCACGTAGGCCCATTCCTCGCGTACGTGCACGTTTCCCAAACAGCGTCGTTTCACAACGAGACGGACAGCGAAGGACAACCGATAGAATCGCGGAGACCATAATCAGATCATTGCCACGCGTGACTTGGCCTAATCGCGGCTGGAGATCGAGGGAATCCTTGTAAATGAGTCAGACTGACCGCGGACAGAATATGAAACCGTCGGAGGAGCCTTTGGAGGGCCTAAGAGGTCCAGTATGGCAAAGGCACGATGATTTCAGCGCACTAGTGGCGCCACTAGTTCACGTGTTCTCCGTGTGCTGAAAAGCTCGTGGTAGCTCGTGACTAGTTTTCCTCTATTGCATGATTTTACTCTATCCTTCGAAGAGGAAATTATTTTTTTTCTTTATTTATAAAGCTTGCAGACCATAAATATCAAGTAGCCCGTCGATGTACTTGCATTTCATTCATTCAAAATATCTCCAAGAAACATATTAGCAAAATGACCGTTTTCAAATTCTATTTACAGTTCTTATATGCTATGTACGAATTATATACAATTGTTTCGTGCTTTATTCAATTTAGTACCACGTAAAATATCTTTGTATTTAATTGAAAATAAAGTGTTTAAGACCAGTCATTTGTCCCATCACGATAAAAGTAGTTACAAATGAATGTAGGTTTAGTGTTAAAACAAACGTCAGTCACCCTTAACCAGCATGCCGGTCAATCTGTTAACAGTTTCAAAACTGTCAGTCACTTAGTGCCTATTGACTGCCAGTTTGCAATTGGATGAAAATGGCCAGGCTTCCTGGAACCTCTTCCCCCAACCAAGGTTATTCTTTCACCGAACGGACCATAGGTCCACGAAGCCCTCGGATCATGGGAAAACGCTGAAGAGGCGGGATGAGTCATGTCTCACCGAGACGCGCCGCGGGAAGACCGCGAAGATGCGAACGAGATGTGCAGAGAGATGAACGCCGTAGAGGCTGGGTCTAACGCGTTGCGACCCGTGTCAGTTCGGTTCTCATAGAGCGATGAATTCGTTCCTCCCGTTTCTCCACGACGATCCCCGTACTTTTCTTCGCTGATGCCCTCTCTGGCCTCGCCTTTTACTCGTGTTCCATCCGTTGCACTTCAGCGACTTCCTTTCTACGCTGCGACGGGTTTCCTTCTTTAACATCGACCTCGACGGCTCTAACCCTTTGCGAGGGGTGGTCTGAGCTTTGATTCGTTTTGGAAGTGAACCGGGGATTTTTGAAAATAGGAATTGAACTGTCGACGCTGATCCTGAGGACGTGCGTTCAATTTGTAACTCTCTAATCTTTGAGGTATTCGATTTGTTAAGTGTCCAAAGTGTCCATTGTGGACTTATGAATATTTATTTGTCTGAGATAACGAGCTACGCTTAATGTTTTACTATATTTTAGAAGTTACCGAAGTAGAAGCTTGTTTATAAATAAATACTGTCATACTATACATTTACTGGGTCCAAATGGACTATGTTTGTTAGGTGTTCAAAGTGTCCATAGTGAACTTGTGAATATGTATTTGTCTGAGATAACAAGCTTCACTTAATGTTTTACTATATTAGTTAGAAGTTACCAAAGTAGAAGCTTGTTTATAAATAAATACTGCCATACTATACATTTACTTCATCCAAATGAAGTGTGTATACAAATTTTATCAGCTTGAAGCTTGAATATATCGGATTGTAAGATTTTCTACGAGTCAGTACACATTAAATGTAAAACACTGACTAATGATTCGAAGAATGACGAACAGGTTGGGTTAAATGATCCACCGTTTAGTTCACGATAAAGTCGATAATTGGTCGGCATAGATTGTTCCAGAACATCGTTTCTCCCTTCTTCCGTTTGACACCGCCTCGCGCGCCTCTCAATAAGCACACGTTTCGCTGTAATCACTATGATAGGTGTCAGTAATGCAACCCTCGGGGCTCGCGTAATTTCTGTTATTCAGACAAACGCGCGTGCGCATTAACTCTTCCTAATAGCAGCCACGGACTCTCCTTCTCATCTGTTAAACGCGCACTGGAACGTTTTGCGGAAACATGCATCGTACCCTGAATGAGAGAGTTCGATTGAACGCTTAGAATATGAAAGGGAACTTTTAACAGTTTATGAACGGTGATTCCCCGGAGTGAGAAATCAAACTTAGCTTCTTACTTCCTGTGATGGACTCGGGATGTGTACAGTGCGACTCATGAGGAGAGATCAATTTATTTTTATATTATTGTACAGTCGACTTTTCGCTGAATTTCAAGATATATCTGAGCAAGGGTCGACCAGCTTGTAGCAAAACTATCTAAAAATTGCTCTACGACTCCTGAAGAGTTTCAACTCGATCTTCTGAAGCACCTATACCCATCTAGAATGCTCCACTCCGGATGATTAATTACCCTTGACAGTTTCCATTCAATATCAATAAAGGTAGTGACTAATCTCGCCGATAAACTAAACAAAACGAACCGTTCCGTCGATCACAAAAGTCCTCCATAGACTATAGTCGCAGTACCCATTCCGTCTAATCGGATCGACACAGTATTCAACACATTCCAAGGTCACTGGGGATCGCAACTGTTCATCTAATTATCACTCGACGTTATTAATCTCGGCTTCCACGACGTGGAGTCTCGTAGAAATCCAACCTGTAATTAATGTTACCGCATAATGGCGCCTCTTCGCGCATCTGTTGGCGCTTGTTGTCAGTTGCACCCAGTTATGCGCCTTGGTGTCCATCGATGATGGATGTCGAATAACGCCACTATTCACCGTCGAGGAACTGAATTATCGCGCGAAACGAGTACGAGCGTTCGCCCACGCGACGCCCGAAAGGACGAACTCATTTCTGCGTGTACCTTGCACGACCCGAGGTGATTAACGATCGTCCTGGTCTTCCGTGAAACGATCCTCGAGCGCGTCCCACGGCTAACACCTTCCGCTCCATTTACCTGTACCTGTCTACGAGCAAATAATAATTACGCCTAGCAAGACAGGGCGGTCCGTGCGAGAGGCGACACAGAGAACCGTACGAAATGGTCTTAACGAGGTGGGGAAGGTTTTTTACATCGTCTGTGATGATGAACGATTAGGGTTTTGTTGGAAGTAGCTAGAAAGTAACGTCTTCTTCGAGAGTTGCTCCAAGTCTTGAGCTGTTGAAGCTCGTTGAGTCTTCCTTGGGAATTAATTACATATAAATGGAATGCGATGTTGGGATTTCTTACATGATTTCTGTGTGTTACGCTTACAATTAGCGATTACAGTTACAAAATCATGTTGTATTATACTAATGAAATTTTAAGGGTGAATATCCAAAAATGTATCGAGTTTCTACCCCCTGTAATACTGTATTTCTACAAATAGAACGACAGCAATTACCAGTACGCAAATCGATGACACACTGGCATTGTCCTTGCACATGCACGATGTTATAATATACTAACGAACTTTTAATCATAAATATCCAAAAATGTATTTAGTTTCTACCTCTGTAATTCTGTATTTTTACAAATAGTATGTCGAAAACTACCAATACGCAAATCAATGACACAAAGGCCTTGTCCTTGTTAGTCTTCATGAACTACATAGATACGGAAATGAAGACACGCGATCAATAAATACCCTTACGAGACGTTCCAAATACCACTCAACGTGTTGGGTATGTCTCCTGCTCCTCTCCATTAAACTGAAAAACTGGAAAGCCTCATGGTCGTTTCCCATGCGCCTCGACCCACACCGTGTCCCTCGGAAATGGCGTAATTATGGAAGAAAATGAGTTCGAGTGGGCAGCGAGGAGGAAAGTGCCTCGAAGGTGGTTCGAGGATCGAGGTTCGATTCCGTTAGCCAGCGTCGGATAGCGGGTGCCACGGAGCGCTTTCAATTGCTGCAGGGCAAAGCGGAAAAGCCGCAAGAGGCCACGGATCCGCGACTCCATTCTCCACGGAGCAATAATTGCATTGACCAGGGCGTCGTCGTTCGTTTGATCAAACTTGATTATCGCCGAGACGCCCCAGGACGATTCCTTCCATTGGAAACTCGTCCTTCAAAAAAATTCTAAGATAAACCGTTCAGATTGCCACGTAATAAATAAAATATATACGCAAAAACTTTCTCTTTGCTGTCTTCAATGCCACAAAAGAGTAGGGTTAAATCAATATTAACCCTTTGCACTTCTATGCCGAGTCCCACTCGACATTCTTTCAGGTCCAAATCATTACGGAAGGAAATTGTTTCAAGAGACATACACTTGAAGCTTACAAAATACAACAAAAGTGAAAATGAGACTGGTATTTAAGTGAATTTGTTTCTTTCCTTTATTTATTTAAATTGCCTTATTTTTTAGTTAAAGTAAATTTTAAATGAAACACTTAAAAGCGTTGGGAGCTGCTGGCAACGAAATTGAAATATAATTCGGTGTGCAGAGGGTTAACAAAATTTCACAAGAGTTCCATTTCTCCATTTCTCCATTTCTCTTCTCAATTAATAAATTAAATTCGCATGATCACGTTTGGCGGGTCTATTAACCTGACAGACATCTTTCGTCGGCGTGTTTACTCGTATTCCAGACGGTTCTCTATTTTTTCACGCACAATTAAAAATCCCACGGGTAAAAGTATCCACGTCTAGCAGTGGATTCGATAATTAGAAGCATGAGCTCGCGGGGATGAGATAATACGGCCGTTGGCGGGATACGCGTCAGGGTCTTAATCAGGCTTTTAAAGTTAAGCGCGATATACCGTGGCCGTAATCCAGTTCGCTCGAGCATGGAAAACGGAGCCTCCCCTCGTTACTTTTCAAGATTGTTGGCAATTCTGAGCGAAGGTTTATGTTACGCGCCGCGCGAATGCCTATGGCTGACAATTAATAAGCCTGTTCGTCGAGTCTGAAACTGTGAGAACCGGACCGAGGAAGACGGGTTCAGCGTCGGAGGCTCGAATTTCAACCATGCGACACGCTAACATGGCACAATTAACCCCTTATGAGAGTTCAACCCTCGAGCGGCTTCGTCACGGGCGAGAATAGCGAGACTTGCGGAGGAATTCGATGCTACAGAAATGCAGAAGCCAGTTTGTTGAGATTTATTGGTGAAGTAATGGGTGGAAGTGTTGTAACCAATAACAATTTAATTAGCAAGTGCGTAGACTCGTCTGGTGTAGTTTGAATGAAGATATGAAGTTTCTTGTGTTGGTACATGTGAGATCCGTGAAAATAATTTAATATAACACAAATGTTTAACACAACCACAATCTTGCATATATGACTCCAATGTTTCGATACATTTGAGAACGAATTAGTTTGTGTTGATTAGAAATAATAGTTTTAGTACCAGGTGTTTCGTGAGAATTTCTTCTCGCTGCACGATTAACCCACTCCGAGTTCAACCCCCGACGAGCTGTTCAGACCAGAATTCCACAAGAATCGGTCGCTGGAGCAGCAACGAGAATTCGATACTATGGGAATGTAGAGGTCAACTAGCTGGAGCTCGTTGTTAAAATAACGAACAGAGATCTGGTGGCCGATAGCAATTTAATTAACACGTATGCGGGCTTGAACATTCTTATGCGCGAGGAGGAATCAACATTTTCGCGTAGCTGGATTTTATTTCTTTCTTCTTAACCCTCGTCCTTTTCCTCCTCTCTCTAAAGTTCAGAACACTATACAACTTACTCTATATAGTTTCCGAAGAAGCAACAACTTGAGATACATAACTGACAAACTACGCTAAACACCTCAAAGGAAACAACTCCTTCGTCTCTGACCTAATCCAGGAACTAAAACGAACACTACCCTAAACAATAATACCCTTAACATCCACCATATATATTTCTTTTTCAATCGACAATTCATCGAATACAGTTTTTAACCAACTATTTCTAGGATCTATGAATCGCCAAGGATGTCGAAGGATGGCTGACACCACATCTGACACTATACGCGACTCTCTTTATAACGGATGTCGTTTCTCAATCCACATCGAATACAATTTTTAACCAACTATTCCAGTAGCTATTCCTAGGAACTATGAATTGCCAAGGATATTCGAGCCCTCTTCGCGCATTCCGAGCGTCAGCCATCTTCGTAGAGCCAGGATGAAAAATCCTGGCGCTTCTTGCAGTCCGTAGCAGTCGTCCTGAAAAACCAAAGACGCTAATTGCTCGCCACCGAACACGAGAGGTTCGACTCGCGGTGGTTTCCGCCTTTAATGGCTCTTTTACCGTTCTTAATCAATTCCAGCCACCGGGTGTCCGCGTTTCACGGTTTCGTCTGATTGCGGGGTTAAAGTCGCTCGATTTCCAGCTGAGCCCATTGTTCAGGCCCTCGCTAGAGAGCTGTGAGAACCGACTTGGGGCCTGAGAATCGCTCTCCGTCCGAGCGAGACACGAATTTCGTCTCGCGACGAAGTGACTGACGACCGCGAGCGACGCTTTGTCCTTGCACGTTGCGGTTGAACGTAGAAAAGATGGGCTCGGAACATCCTAGGCAGTCGTGCGTATCGATTTCGCGCTTGGAGATGTCCCTGGATGTGCTTCCTCCTTTGTCGGGGCCGGAAAAACCCGTTTCCGTGGCTTCGGTGTCAGTGAAATCATTTCTTCGGCTCTGACATCAGCGAAAGCAATGATGTGTACTTATGGTTCAGGACTGGGTTCCTTCTTTTTTGGTATGTCGATGATGTATTGAGTTGGGAATTAGGAATTCGCTAGAAAAAGGTGTATTAGGTAGGTGGTGGAGTGTTCGTGAGATAGGAAACTGTTAGGATTGCACTTATACAGTCAACCCTATAAATATTCGTACCCTCTATGTCTATTGAATGTGTTTGACTAACTGAAGTAATAGTTTCGATATTACCAAATGAATTTTCATTAAAAATATCTATATGAATAAGCTTATACATGTATATATAGATCAACATATTTTTATAAACATACACTTGGAAACATCAAACCTACCATTTAATTTAAACAAACTTCTTCAATAGACATAGAGGGTACGAATATTTATGGAATATTTGATATGAAGTGACCAAATTATTCATATAGGTTGTCCAGGGCTTTCCTAATATGCCATTGGTCAAATTAACACCTAAGATTCGACTTAAAATTGAGCGTTCCTAGCTGGTGATCGATATCCCTATCGAGTGAGAACATGAATAGTGAAAAATGAAGATTGACTAACCATAACCACGATAAATTCATTCAAACCAGATGCATCATCATCGATGCATATAAATGTTCACAGGGTGTATTTTCTTTTCAGCCCTTGGTGTCTTGAAAGCATCCAGCGATCTACTCTCAAGTCAATCCTAAGCCTGCGATAAGGAAAGAAAGGGAATCTTCCTAAAGCTTTATAAATCTTCACCAGTTCAGCGAATATCAGCTCGATACGCCAGGAAGGCTGGGGATTACATAAATTTCTTGCTGGCGAACGGAGAGAGAAAACGTCGATCGACGACATAAATTCATATTTCTCAGCGTTTATGCACGGTAATACATACCCATAAACTACGTGCTCGCTGGCCAACAATCCATGATTTGTGGTTAACCATCGATTACCCCTTGATCGTTCTACGCGACGAGAGTTAAAGATCGAATGGGTCTAGGTGGCTGAGAACAGCTTAATGTTTGCCTTTTGCAGGCTATTATACAAACTGATAAATGCTCTAGATGTGTCCTCAAATCACAATTTATTCATAGACCTTGACACAAGTCGGAGTGGATCCTAGAAATCGACAAGAAGGAGACATACGGTCCAGAAATTTCTACACATCTAACCATTTCACGATTTAATCATTTGCGCTTGAGAAATGACTCTCGGTGAGTCGCAGCAATACCACGACGCAGTAAATCAACCACTAATAATTTTTGTTTAGGTTTAATTTCGTTGGAACTCGAAGTGTCAATAAGATGATTGTCGATGGGTTAAAGGTGGCCTGATTTTCAAATCGCAAACTAGAGATCTCATCTTGGAAGACTCGAGTTGCTGGTAGATACTAGAAAAAATTCACTTTGTTTGTCAGGGTGGTGGTTCCGTGGTGTTTCATGAAACTAAAATTGTTTTCAGTGTTAAATCTTGGGTTCAATTTTTAAAATTCAATCTATGACAGCAAATTCCCATTATTGGTATTAAAAGTTCCATGGCAATAGAATGCTAAGAAAGCATCTCGAGTTGCTGGTAGATACCAGAACAAAATTCCCAAATCTCTAAGTCTCTTCTGCCTTGATTACAGATAAAAATTTACTACAGGATATATTCGACGCTCTAAAGTCTTAATCCAAGTCCCACGTTCTCCATCTATAAAATACCACAGACATCTTCGCTAGTTCTTCCAAAAATGTAGTTTCTTTCCTAAGATATCAAACTGCGAATCTTCGAGCATTCACCTCAGGAATTCAACGACGGATAATTAAACCATCAACCACCTGTCAGTTTCGACAGACGCACGCCCATCTACGGAGATCTCCTTTGAAGTCTCGATCCGACAGCGGCGCAAGACTATCGGAAGCATTCTGGGGTCGCGGCCCCGTCGATTAGGGTCGTCGTGTCGCACGAACGGTAGCCTCGAGCCGCGTGCATTAATCCACGATAATAATTCGATGTCCGCGACCTGGCCATGCGTCATCGTTCGCTATTAGCTCGTAATGATGTAACTACCAGTGCGGCGCGACCCGAGTAAACGCTTCGAAGTAGCGGCTCGGCTAGTCGCGAGCTATAGTAAGAGCGCATGGCATAGTACAGGGCCATTCATGTCCATAAGACACCCCTTGAATTATGCATACACTGATAAAAAATATTTTTCAAAAAATTATAACCGTCGTGACGATTGACAGCGATGGATAGCGAATAATAGAAGTTTTCAACGTTTGATGGCGATTGATGATTGAGAATTGAGAATTCCTAACCGAGGATTGTCGTCAGGATTTAATTACGGTTTAGAGATATGGCATAGATTTACTTTGATAAACACCTTATAAATTTATACACGTCTTATAAATGCGATATGAATATGTAAACCTGTATAGTTTACGACGATATTAACGAATGTGGAACGCGCTGTACCCGCGGATCGATGACCTTGAACGTTCGAAACCTGAATCGCTGGATCAATCACCCGATGATAAGGTGCCGTTGCTTTCCTCGAGGATAATCTCGGCGGCCTTGGAATTTATGGTATTTACGCGCGACGAGAAAGGACTGGCCTTGATAAAATCACATCCTTCGACGCGGATATAACACCTTTATCAGGAGGAAATTTAATTGTTCCGACGGCGGCGATGATTTATGGATCTCTCGAGGACCTCCGAGCCGCTGAAACGATACTAATGCACGTTCAATTTAGTGCGTGTTGGGACGTGGCTCCCGATCGGATGGCTGTCAACCCTCTTCGTGATTCGTCGCTGCTGGAATGATAAATTATCATTCCTGGAGCTGGGTGTAGTAAGTTTCCAATCGGGAAGAAACTGGGATAAATTAACATATTAAACGAATCACTTCATCTTACAATCACGATTAATATTAATTAAAAGAAATTTTTAACAAGTTCGTGACTGAAATTTATGAAAGCATAAACATCATTTACCTATAATACTTTTTATTTTCATGCTCACCGACACGACGCGCTCAAAGTGTGTGTCGAAGATTCATAATTCCTCCTAAGTAACATCCTGTTTACGACGCTATTTAGCCAGTAAACCGCAGTTGAAAGTCAAGTCTTCTACTTAATTAGTGACGATAATACGATTTGAGTAATGCCCGCAATTTATTAGACTCACCACGTCGATTTGCTATCTCGACCAACATTAATGAAAATTAATGCGAATTTATCTCGTTTACCGTCACACATTCCTCGATAATTTTCCCATACCGTTTCCTGGTTCACGCAGGAAAAATCGAGTCGACGGGTTAGTTTGCACCGCCGAGTCGTCCCGAACGAAACAAACGCTTCTTTCCTTCTCGTTTTGCTTCGGAAAAGAAAAGAAGCAGCAGCGGCTGGGAGGCAATTTGCGCTTCTGGAAAGGCAGTAACGAGCGATAAAAATGAACGGTATCAAAGGCCCCGCGAGGAACGCCTCTTATCGTCATTAGGCTCATTACTTGCGAAGCGTTTTAGCTGGTGTCATCGATATCGTGATCGTAAAACTCTGTGGCCTCTGTCTCGTTTCTAGGTAGCAATTACAAACGTTACAACCTCGGCCATCTATGGCATATCGTGTGTCGCATAATATTCTAAGTTTGTGGAACCACAGGTGCTGTCTTCTTCGTGGAAACGGTACTTTAGTGTTCTCGTTGCGATATCGGAGCGTGTATGTCCCTATTCCTTATAGATTTTGTTTATTAATAAGGCGATCTTTTTTTTTTAAGAAGATGTATTAGGTCGTCCTAAAAGTTCATGATACTTATACTTCTACTACTCAAATTAATATGTGAAGTACACTCTTAAGTGTTATAATAAAAAAATACATATACATGTCGAATTGAGTAACCTCCTCCTTTTCGAAGTCGGTTAAAAAGGTAATCTCCCTCATTTTACAATATTTTCTCGCCTTTTTGACATAGTAATTATACCGTCGCTATAAAATTTCTGTAGTTTTTTTTTATTAAATATTGTCGTCTTTAGCACGATTTTATAGGATGATCTAATACAAATGTTTGATTTTGATTAGACTGAACAAAACTTGAACTGAGCTTTGGTGCGTACATATCATTCACACATCGCCGTTATCGGTGCAATTTTAAAGTCCTTTACGCCATTTAGCAATGAAGACATCAATCGAACCTTCGTTTTCCTCGGCGTGTAAGCTCTCCTGCTAATTAAATTATCAATAAGGCAGCGATCATCGGCGTCTTCTCTCCCTTTATCCCACCGCAGCAAGTGTCTATTAAACTTACATTCGCTCGTCGGGCCTGCATCAACCGTAATCCTTCTAACGACTCGCTAAATCGTCAATAACGCCTCGAACATCCCGTGGACGGGTTCGATTTATCGCGAGATGCCTATCTCCAGGTTGCGTTCAACTGGCCCCTGCCAATATCTCCGGCCAGGATAACATTCAAGACGATGAATCACCGCTCCAACCGGCATCCTCTGTTTGATTCCATCGCGCAGTCCCTGGAGGATGTTCGAAAACCGTGAAAAAGTCTGATTACACAAGCCTCGGGTCTTCCCGTCTAATTAATATGCGTCGCGGGGATCGCGGCGGTGTCTTCATTAAGCAGCCGCGGCACGCATGAATCACGATAATCGCTGCACCCTGCACCATATTCCCCCCAACGGCTCTCTTCCTCTTGCTGCGCCGAGGAAGGTGCTTTTGACGCGATTTGCATTCGACTGCAATTAAGAGGCGGCGAGGAAACACCGAACAGACGCGACGAGGGAGCTCGTGGGACCCGAAATACAAAGTCGTGCTACGTCTAAAGTATAGTCTGTACGGAGAGTATGTACTGGACTCTTTTTGTAGGAAATTTCCTTATCTTCGAATCTTATGGTAACTGTTTTTGCAGGATACCCAATGGTCTTCGAGGTATCTAGAAAAAACTGAATGCTTAAACTCGGAGAGAGCTTTGAAGCATCCCTTGTAACGGTGTGGGATTTTTGTGGGATTTTATTCGTTTACATTTCATGTGCCTATATAAATGGTTAATCAGGTTAATTTGATGAATAAATCCAAACGCAACGTCTACCTTTTTCCGACCTATTAAAGCCATCCTGGACAGTAAATGCTCGCTCTTACACACCTATAATCAGTTCTCCTAGCAAAAGGGTTAAAAAGATACGCACGCCTATTTTACACATTGCAGAGTTAATACGCGCCTGAATCAATATGCATAAACAACGGTTTCTCCTATCGGAGCCTACCCATTGGTGAGCCTACCAATGGCATTCGCGACACAGAGCATTTAGACGATCGTGAAATAATTCTGACCTCGTTTATGGGAGACGAGTTAAGATGGCCATCGGAGCGTGGATAAATGATACGCCCGCGGAGTTCATATTTCTTACAGACGTAACAAGAATAATCTAACTTATAGTTATAATGCAGGAAGATAAACCGAGCCGAGGCGCTGCTTGAATTCAATTTTACTCTTACCTACATATGTCTGTTTATTAAAGCAAGACGGGAGGTGCTTTTTCGACTCGTTATCGTCGTGCCGCGGAGAGAAGAATGAAATAAAACGTGGACGATGTCGATCGAAAATAAAAATCGAGCGCGATCCGGAGCGCGTAAAAACACCAACGAATGATTCGTCGAACGTGTTACCGTTGCTCTTGGCTATCGTGATCTTGAATTACTTTCTAAAAGGGATATTTTTCACCTATGTCCAGTTACTTGGTATAATTTTAAGAAATGGATTAATTAATTGGATTAAGAAATTGCTACCCAGGTCTAGGCGAATTTTAATAATCTGCTGACATGTTTCTTCAGTCGTTGCCAAAGTTACAGAAAACGTGACGAAATTGATTATACTCGATTGCGAAACTAACGTTAATGCACCATTTGCGATAATTGTTACTAGAAAAAAGCATGTTAATGGATTTAGGAAGCTTGTTCGCCGTTTTCTGTATTTATTACTCAAGCGACGTCGTCTAAATTTCCCTCAGCCATCAACCGATGAGAACATGCTTGTAATGATAAGCTTCCGATGTGAGTAATGAATATGTAGGTTTAAAGATTGAAATATAGAGATTCCAATTTCGATAAAATTTATTGCAAATACTTCCTCTGGAAACAGCAATTTTGAGTACATAACGAAAAATCAGATTAATGAATTTAGAAAGCTTGTTCACAGTTTACTCGTCCCCAGCTGGATAATCTAATCGACGCATGATCTAACCTGCTCTACGCTATGTACCGATTCAAACCCTACGAAAACCTGTTCGTAATGGTAGAATCGCAACTTAAGAATATGTGGCAGGTTGCTCCAGTTTCGCGTTCCACTATAATACGTATCATAACTCTGAATCGAAAGACGCCTAAAGATTCGAATTACAACAGAATTTACGTAGATACATCCCGTCGAAGTTGCAATTTCGTGTAATATCTCTAAACGACTACACGAAACCATTACTCGAAGCAACCGAGTAATAGCTACCTTAACTTTATGGTTATCCGTGTAGGATGCACTTACGTTTAGAATTTTCCTGTATAAAATTGCAAAATGATCGGTACTCGATGATGAGGGGATACTTGATTTTATCGGGGGACGTGCTGGCTTCCGTGATAAATTAACGGCTGGAGTGATACGGCTGGAGTGATACGGCTGGAAACTTGATTAGCGAGATTCGTTTATTTACCAGCAATAAATCGCGCGGGGGGATGAGAGACGTTATGGAACACAGTGGCGCGATTGCGCTACGAACGTGGCGATTGAATGGTGGTCTGATTGATGGTTGCTGGGGGTTTCGATAATATCTTAATGCCATCTTCCTAGGGTATGTTTCAACGAGTTGTGATAAAATTAAACCGTTGCTATTGGAAGGTTTGCTGAAGGAAGCCCTTTGTGCTCCTGCGTCGAATGTGACTCCACATCAGTTTTTTTCTTAGGAGCTCTTTTGTCGAGTCCCACTCGACATACTTTTGTGTCGAAATCAATAAGAAAGCCTGGAACGTATGATAAACACGATCGTTTAGATGGAAGGCCTCGTTTCATTTTGGTACATCCCGAAGGAAAAGACAAGGATTGTGCAGTTTGTTCAAATAGAAAAATACCTGGAGGAAGAAGAGAAACCAACTCTTTTTGTGAAACGTATGAAAGGAAACCAGGATTACATCCCCGAAATTCTTTCGAGATATCATACACTTGAAAATTACGAAATACTACAAGAGTGGAATGAAACTGGTATTTAAGTGAATGTGTTTCTTTCTTTCCTTATTTAAATTACCTTATTTTTTTAGTTAAAGTAAATTTCAAATTCTATGAAAGAATTGTCTTCTTGGGGGCATCGAAAATCGGTGTGGAGGTGTACAGGAAAATTGATGCTGAGCCAAAGGTGAAATTTGAGCCAAACGAGGTATGTAGATTGAAAGATGAGGAGCTCAGTTCTTGGAGGAATTGAAAGTGGAGGTTGAATCGGGGATTTCAGCTAGGTGTTATCATTATTCCAGCGAGTCTAATACCTCGGTGCATCGATACCAATTCTCAAGAAATGCTCCAGATATCAATAACATCCTCCATTTTAAACACTTCGATCAACCGCGGTCGAATCTTTCAAGCCCAGTAAACATTCGTTTCAAGGACCGAGTTGGCAAGGTTCGGTTCGTTCCAGTTCCCGGCGCTCCCAGCGTAAGGCTCGCAGACCGCTCGGTATCCTCGTTCTATCGTGACGCGATCGTCGTATTCGTGTTTCGCGAACGTTTCATCGTTGGGAACCTGGGAAACAGAGCTCCTCGTAGGCGGGTAGCATCATCGCGACGATTTGACGCGCGTTTCGCGGTTGTTGACTCCGCGGGATCGCTCGCTTATCCGCTTATCCGTGAAATCAAAGGCCTAGGAACGCGGCCCTGGGGGACATATCGCGTACGGAAATCATCTGTCGCTACCACGAGCATTATCAGTTGGATTCTGTAAACGTGGTGGGGAAAAGAGGAGCGGAGAAGAAAGAGAGGGATAAGATAAACGAGCCGGCTTCTTCATTCCGTCACTGATACCCGCAACGCATTTATATGCGCCGGATGCGCGGACTTCCCGTGTCACTCGATTTCTACTCATTTTGCAAACGAGAGGCAAATCAACGTCTTCCTGCGGGCGCACACGCGCGCAGAGTGCACGTGCTTTCCCTGGCCACCTATTGTGAGCCCCGTTGGCGACCTGGCGATTTCCTTTTTCGAGATCCACCGTGCTCCACATGCTCAGCGGTGGATCTTAGATGTCTGGTCGCCTTACTCGCGGAAGGCCCCCAAGTGAGACGGGTCTGTCCGAGTCTGTCGATCGAGGAGACGGGCATCCTATTGTTTTAGAGATTTTTGGGAGCATTTGAAACTGTCTACTTAAATCGTGAATTTATAGAAATCACTCGAAATTAAAATTATTAATAAGACATCGAATGAACAAGGGCATGGATTTTGGCTCCATTTAACACGTTAGCTGTCAAACAGCTCATGAAAATTGATACAAGTTTAACGCTTTGTTTTTAGATAACTGACAATTATTTTTGTTGAATTTAAATTAGTACTTATTTTTGCACATTCAGATGCAGATTTATTTTCTTTAACATTTCAGCTTCAGAAGTAATTTATTTAACTGCTTAGTGAAAAATCCTCTCGCCCGTATATGGATGACGTGGCGATCAACGTGTTAATTCAACGTTGAAAATCACATAAGAATACGTATTTTCGAAAAAAAAGCACCCTGCACAGATCTCACCTGGTCTATTATCTCTCTCATGGAAAGGTAACCTCCACCAAAGGAAGTTCAGCGCCCAACAAAAGGAAGAAACGAGCAACCGCGAAACTGGAGCAACCTGCCAGCTGTTGAACCGTTCCCCCAAAGGTTCACCTGATAAGGAACAGCGCGCTTAAGTACCCGACATGCCAAAGGATCTCATTCACCGCGCAAAAGAACGTTCCAGCTCCTGGAGAACGTTAGTCAGAACTCCCCTCTTGGCATTTCTTTCTATGTTCCGAAGCGAACTACCGTTCCAAAAAAGGACAATTCGCTTCGTGCAAAGGGTTAACGGTTGCCCGTCTGGCCATCGTTCATCCGCGCAAAGATTCCGCGAGTAGAGCAGATATCGAGCGCGTTCAGAAATAGACCGTGGACCATTCGGTGGATAATTGCTGGTATCGATCGGCTCGGACCAGCCCCGATATTCACGGAATTCGTGGCTAACGACGCCACCACCATAGGCGAATTCCGTGGCAATGATAAATCCAGACGGGGAAGGGAGACGAGCGCGGAAGAGAATGTTTGGTCACGCGTGGTTGCTAGCCTTTGGAACGGTCCGACGAAGAAAACGGTTCCCTCGGCTGAATCGGCATCGGGTCCCTCGATTTACATGTTACATAAATTACGCAGGATTAGAACGCAGGAGGGAAACAGTTATCCTCTCCGCATCGCGGCGACGTTGATTCTCGTTACACCGCGATAGAGCGTAATCTATACTATTAACGCAACATCGCAGGGTGAGAGCAGGCAACTGGTCGCGAGGCAACTTCGATCCTTTTGTTCGTCGAGTCGGTTGGATAGGTGCATTTATTGTGGATTTGCTGCTGATGATCGAGGAAGCTGTTCATCTGACGGACTTGTTGATCTTAGGATCATGTTACAAGGGGTGAATGGATGGTTTGAGAAGGAAGTTATTAACATCATTTTTGGATGTACCTTAGTATGGACTTTATAGGTATTTATCTAGGTTGAACGAATAAGTGAATGGAGGAAAATGAGAAACTGATAAAACTGTACTTTTGAAGGAAATGAAAAAGAAGTTGGTCGTTCATGGTCGCTGAGATATTGCCCTCACCATGTCGTTACTTTACCTCTTCCACCTCTCCACTGATCTATGTTTCTTCTCATCATGCATGTCTGCAAATGGTCGCGAGACAACTTCGATCCATTTGTTCGTCGAATCGGTTGGATAAGTGCATTTACTATGGATCAAGTTACAGGGGGGTGAATGGGAAGTTTGAGAAGGGAGTAACTGCATTTTTGGATGTACCTTAGTATAGACTTTATAAGTATTTATCTAGGTTGAACGAATAAATGAATGGAGGATAATGAGAAACTGATAAAACTGTACTTTTGAAGGAAATGAAAAAGAAGTTGGTCGTTCAAGGTCGCTGAGATATTCCCCTCACCATGTCGTTACTTTACTCTTCCTCTTTTCCACTGATCTATGTTTCTTCCTGTCATGCATATCTGCAGACGCGTGCACTCTCTATCTCCGAAAGGGACACGTTGACACGGAATAGAACTAGGAACCTTATCTGCGATGATTCACCGTCGCGGAAGTGGCCTTGAGCGACCAATCCGGTTCGCCTATGAAATTTGCTATCGATAAATTTCGTATTCCATTCAGGAGTTTCTGCACCATCGAGCTGTACACTCTTGCTTTACTCTAATAAATCACCAGATACCAGGCTTTGACTAGATAATTCCTCGACATATTTATAGATTCCTAAGCTTACCAAGAAATAATTTCGTTCAAGGGAAGGCAATCTTCGCTTGCTCCGAGTCTCGAGTAATAAAGTGGAAACTTTTATTTAGTTTCGAAGCAAACTAAAAAGTAAATTCTAATTCGTCAAGGTTTCCTCAAGGTGCACTACCCGTTGGAACACTCCTAGAACAATTTATCATGTCGAATCGATGGGTTTCCACGGAAAAGCCTGCATGGACGCGAGAAGAAGACGGATAGCGCAAAAAGTGCGAGAGCGCATTTTCCTGGAAATTCGTTTGATAAAGCAACGGCCGCGAGGCAATCGCCAGCGCACGTCGCGGGATGATTATTGGGTTCATTAATTTCTTCTCGCTCCATCCGCGCGATTAGTGTACCCCGTGCTCGAGGAAGCGCGGACTTTTTCCGAGCGAACGGTTCGCGGGGCTGTTTTAGGAGGGTTTCTTGTCAATTCTCGCGATAATAGCTTCCTCTGAAATCGTAAAGGACGTTTTTCGGTGCTGCGATCGCTCGTCTCGACTTCTGTCGTTTCCTTTTTTCGAATTCCTTCGCATTCATTGGCACCTAAAAGCGAATAGTTTTAGAGATCCTTTAGAGCTGAAGTAAAGCTGATATTGGTGATTTATTTTGAGAATATGGCGGAGCATATTAAATTACTCTTGAATCGACACTTGCTAGAGCCATTTAATATTAAATTTATCATTCTGTTAACTCGATACCAAGGGATTTATGTGGCGTTAAAATATATTGTAGCTTGTGTGAAATTGGGGAATGTCATTTTTCTAGTTTCTTAACCCTTTCAGACCTGAATTATTTTTGTTTTTTTCTCTTACCACTATAATTTAATTTTTAGGGTCAACCGGATTAAAATTAGTATGGACAAAATTTTAAAAATCCTAATAGTGTAGTTTTTGAGGAAAACTGGTCTTTCTTCATGTGTACAAATAAGGACATTCGCCCTAAAGGATAGTGTCGGTTTTGTGTCCCCGATTGTGGGCGCCAAGTCTGAAAGGGTTAATTGTTCCAAAAATATGGAACAATTAATAGATGATAACTAGGTGACTCCGCTCCCTTATAAATAAACCTACGTGATAACACATCAGTGGTCTGTCAATGTCAAAGTTAAAAAAATTGTGTCCATTTCCCAAGAAAATCCTCTAACCCTGTGTTATTGACAGCTGACGCTTGAAATTCGCGATGTTCGTATCGTACGATTGCAGCTCTGACGAATATTCCCCATTGATTTCAGCTGGAGATGAAGAGAATCCCTTGCTGACGTCGGCTGGGAAATGGGTCGGTGCCACGTTACTTTGCTCGCTTATCTCATTTCGCGGCTGCTTCGTTTTCCACCAGCTGCGAAGATCTGGATATCATAACTGTTTATTTTAATCTACATCATCGGCATCTACGCAACGATAAATCTCCCAGGACGTCGCTCCTCTTCCACCGGCTTCTTCGCGTCCTCGTAGCCCTCCTTTTTCCTCTTCTTCAGCAGGATCGAGGACGCGTGGGGAGGAGACTACGCGGGCCAGTAATTTGCTGTACTTTCGTTCGTGCCTTGTTACGCAGCGAGAACGACCACAACAATGCACGTATCTGACGAAGGATCGACCGATGCGACGGTCTCGCTGAAATGATCGTTAATAACGAATCACGGGACTTCGCTTCCGGGGTAGCATTGCCGCGATGATTTCTGGAAGAATTGGATTATCTGGGTTAAAAAGGGATCTTTTTATGTCTAACATTAGCAGTGGTTCTTGTGTTTACTCGTCTAGTTACGTCACTGAAATTTAATTAATATAATAATCCAGACTTGTATAAGAAAATTGATACCTTGTATAGGGACCAGCTAATAAATGTTGGGGGTTGTAATTTTCATCAAAGAACCATGAATATTCCCTTCGATTCGATCACTGTCATAGGAATAAACGTTCGAAGCGCCAATTAATTCTTCCTTGGGATATCCAAAGCAGTCCTACGCTCAAATTGATCTCCCTAACAACCACAAATCAAACCGATCGGACAGATTACACCGTTCCAGCTCCTCCGAATCCAGTAATGAATCCTCGCTGATCGTCAGCGACGAGCGAATGCTCGCTCGGTCGCTTTGCTTTTCCATCGCAGGTATCAATTTTCCACCAAACGGACCTAACATCCGCCCGTTTCGTTTCGTTCCGAACGAACGAACTGTATCCTGCCCCCGCGAACCGATGAGGCGTCACCATACCGTTAGAAGCGTACCTTTTCCTTCACGGCCGCGCACCTGCGTCGATCGTTAAACGCAAAATCGCATCTATAACAGTCAGGGCCCGATTCGAGATCGCGTCGGACACTGGAAATCGCTCTGGAAGGCCCTTCTTAAACGTCCGTTTCCCGATGCCAGCGGAAATCTATTATAGCAAATAGAAATGACCGCGAACCAGCTACAAAGTACGATCATAGATCTTCGTCGATCGAATTTCAATATGTGTTGTAATTTTTCATGTCAGAGAAAGCTTTATAACGCCTTAGAATTATTGTTGTTGTTGTTGTTGTTGTTGTTGTTGTTGTTGTTGTTGTTGTTGTTGTTGTTGTTGTTGTTGTTGTTGTTGTTAGATTATTGTAATGTGATTCATTTATATGTTAAGAAGGAGGGTTTATACGTCAGCTAAATGCAAATTATTCCAAGACGTGGAGTATTAACACGATAACTGCCACACTCATTCGCATGGAAGTCTCCACAGAACTAAAATGTCGTCTCGAGACAATTAGAAATCTAATATTTGTCGCATTAATTATTTTTTAATTCTCATCAAAATTAACGAATACTATTCAGACCTGCTTTCATCAATAGTTAGTCCTTTAAATTATTTATTGAAGTTCTTTAGTAAAAAGCTCCGTCACCCATATGTGAGTAACGTGGCGTTTAATGTGTTAAGGAATATTGAAAAGCTTCGGGTGGGTTCAGAAGAGGATTGTGATCGAAAGCCTTGCAATTTTTTGAAAGTCTTCAGAGTATGGTATGACTGGATAATCTCGAGTGTCTTATCATGCTTGAATTCAAGATTTCGACAGTCTCGGGCTCCTTCAACTCGTTGCAGATCTTAGAAATCCGATAGGCAGAGCTAACGAAAATTGCAAGGACATGAGAGTCGAAAGGAAATGCTGATAAATGGTATGTTCGTTATAAACGTAGCATGCCTCGAAGAGGCAGTTACTCCTCCAGGGACAGAATCGTACCAGTGAAAGGAAGCCCGCCACAAAACGAAGCCTGACCCGTAACTGTACAATGCTAAGCGATAGAAAGAGATGATCTCGAGCAAATAGAATAGACATCGGTAGTGTGAAATGTCGGTACGGTCGATTAATCACCTGCCATTGACCCGGACCAATTTCCGATGGCCGGCCCAGTGAAGTCGGAGCGCGATGAATTATCCCCCTTTCCCAAACGACAACAATACATCATTTTCCGATCATTCCGAGGAACCGGTATCTTCCGAGTTCATCTTGACGAGCTATGGGATATATCGAGGAACGAGAACGCATTGTAGAGTATAATAACACACCGCCGCGAAAGATTTACGTTTGCTCGTTGCTCAGCCTGGATCCCAGCTACCGTCGTATTGTATGCAAAAGAAAACAAAGGTACGGTAAATAATTACGCCGTCGGTATCGATCGAGCGGCGGCCACCTAGCCGCGCAAAGTTATGCTAATAAAACAATTTATGCGTATAAATCATCGCCGTTAATCCGGACGAGCGATAACCAACGGATACGCCGAAGCGAAAGGAAAAACCATAATGCGGATAATGAAAGGAAAGAGTAATGTTACTCGACCCACCGGCGTCCGCTGAAATCATCGGAATCGTAAACAAGCTTCCATCGGGACGAGCGAATGCTAAATGGCTGACCAGAAACACGCTTGTAGAATTATCCGTTGGGGAATGTCCGATGCATTTTTCGCCGTTTCGCGCGACGTGATAAATTATTCCGACGTGGCACGTGGCCGTTTCTCGGATACTGCTCGTTACTGTTTCAGCCTCATACGGTAAACGCTCGTTAGTCGAAACGTAACGCGTGCGGGCTCATCGTCCACTATTTTCCGCTAACGATCGGAGGAGCGGTTCTTTGTAGTTCTTCTGGCCGACAGGAAACGTTACCGCGAAAATTAGAGTCCTAGGGGAAACGGGGATGGTTAATTGTTTGGCTAGACGCGTGGCCTTTGGTACTGTTCTGTTGGTGGTGGAAGAAGCCTTTACAAACTTGGAAGTTTGCGTATATTTGTCAAGGAATGTCTTCAAAGACTCGAATAGTCTGTGTCTATCTGCCATACCTACCAAGCGTCAGCCTTCTAATGCCTTCCATCTATCGAAAGTCTTTCAAGTATTGCCTTAACGTCATCTTCCACTTAGCTCTTCGACCAATCCAAGCAAGGAAGAATACAATGAAGTCATCAGCCCTCCCACTTTCAACTAAAACATCAAGTCCTAAACCCATCAAGTCCTCACCGTATCAAACCGAATTAACCCTCGAACGGTACTCGATTTTCTCACGGTAGCGCAGAAGCTAGCGAAAAACACCTCACACTCCAGAAGGCGCGAAGCAAGAAGCCTAATAGACGCGGAGGCTGCGCAAAGGGGCTTACCCGTGGCTAATTAATCGGCAAATTGATTATTAGAAATGCTAGCGTGAGAAAAAAAAAGTTCGCGAATCAAACGCAGCGTAAAACAACGAAAACGAGACATCACGAAAAAATCTCGACGCGCTTAATCATTCGCAGCGGTTTGATTAATAGACACCAGTCAGGGGAACGTCGCTTACGAAAACTTGTTAGAGAATCAAACTCATATTTCAGCGGTAATGCGCGTTATTACCGGTTGTAAAAGAATCGTAAGTTGGCTTCTCAATTACGAAACAATAAATAAACGTACCTGCCCGTACGTGTAATGTAAAACGATACGCCTCTGGTTAGGGGGCAAATACCGTCAGGGAATATGTTGCAGCACCGTGTTGCAGTACTCCTTGTGATAAGTCAACGCAGAGATTAGATTATTATCGGTAGCGATACTTGAAGTTAATGCTGTGTGAAGAGAACGTGACGTCATTATACACGGGAAATTCTAACGGTGTGCAACTATGTTAGGCGGACGAGAGTGATCAGTGTTTGTCTTTCAAACATGGTCTTCGAGATTTATTGTTGTTACGATGTCTCATTTCTGACTTCTGGGCGTGTTGACGTCTAACTTCTAACTGCGTTCTTGGCGATGGTCGAATGTGATCTTGAAGTTACGCCAGGATTTCCCTATCACTTGACTCACTAAGAGTATTATCTATTTGTAAAGAATTTCTACGGACTGTAATCTTATAGCTCTGGTCATCAAAGGGAATCTTTTAATCTTCCCCTTAATCCTGGGATTCCTGCCAACCAGCGACCGATCATTAGACAGTTATCCTAAGCGCACCAGGTGCGTGACCACCCAAGAATTCCCACTGCAAACATCAAATTGATTCCCAGAGTCTCCTGCATCCTCGTGGTCCTCGCCTTGGCACTCCGATCGATCGACTGTAATCGACTGTTTGGTCGATTGCAAATTGCCAGAGTATCGTGCGATCCAGGTTGAAAAAACTCCAGAAAATCTGAAGCAACGAACCACCCAAGGGCTGGAATTCCGACTAAAAGAAGTGTACAGAAAAAAAGACGGCTAATCAATTGGTAAATTGTTGCCCGTTACTCGAAACGACCCCGTGCAATCGATATCCTCGCGTGGCGGCTTTTGTTCTTCAACATGACTTCTCGTTCACCCTGGAGCGAGATCCCCAGCGATTAATCGAAACGAGATACGACACTCGACTCCCCGGAAAGACGCCACGTTTTCTAACCACCGAGACGCTGCTGGCGATCGAGATCGATCGTGGACGGCCAATTATTGGATTCCCAAGGATAAAGTCGTCCAGGAAACTGGAGACCGCCCCGAGAGCTGACCTAAAGTCGAGTTTATCGAACGGTTATTGTTTCGAGCGTGGAGATTAATCCAGGAAATACGGGCTTCTGGGATTTTATATCAACAGGCGTACGCGATCAAAGTGCATCGAACAGGCATGAGCTGATTTGACGAGGGCTGACCAATAATAGAGATAAAGTGCAATGCCTGAGGATACTCTTAGCCAAATTATTCAAAATATTAGGTTGTCCCAAAAGTTTCTTCCGTGACTTGCACTCAATTATTTTCTGTGGCAGTATTTATATAAATAGACAACCTAAATTCTGGGATGTTAACGTTGTAACAGTAATGAAGCAAAATGAATTGTATGCAATTGTATAATGTAACATGGGACATAAAATATTGTGTATGTATTACTTATTAATAAAATGGAAGAAACTTTTGGAACAACCTAATAGAAATATCCTTACACTAATAATGATGTAAGAATCTAAAGCAGTTTCTGAAAAAGATAAAGTTGTACAAAGTTCCTCGAGGAATCATTGCATTAGAATTTCTTGCTAGGATTAACAAAGGATCCAGTCACGTTTCGAACTTTCCTCCGCCAAATATGTATTTCCCTGGCAAATTGAACGATCCACGGAAACTCGGGGCGAGTAATTGGCCCGATTTGGCAAACACGATTTCGCAAAGCTAACTGTGCCGATTCGATACAGTGTTCCCAGATAGGAGGCTTCGCTTGACAAGTGGAACGAGGGTAAACAGAAGCATAACGATACGGTCGACGCGTATTCGCCACGGGATAATTCGACGCTGGCACGATTTGGATTCCCCGAATCGTTGATATTCGCATTGTTTTCCGCCAAGCGAGGATTCTTCGTTATGTTCGTTGTAACGTGACGCGTGTCCGCGACGGTCTACAAAGCCCACTGGATCCCGATTACCCACGGTGTCCTTTCAATTGGAACACCGATGTCGGCGACTCCGCATGCGAAATTCCATCGCTCAACCATTCCCTTACCGTCGTATCCGTCGAAATTAATTAGCGAACGTCTGCCGGTAATAACTTACGGTAAATCTAAAATGCAAAGACAGGTCAATTAAGATTACGGAGCAGATACGGATCATTACTGAATTCTAATTACCGGCAATCAACCGGGAACGATTAATCGATAAGCAACGAGATTTATGAGATTCCCGCGAACAATCTGAAGATTCTTCAAAGGATACCGAGCACGGGCGAACGGATGCACTGGCTGATCCTTTTTAATCCGCCAAACAGTGTATCGATTCGAATAATAAAAAATAGAACAGGGAAACGATCTTATATAAATCGAATATTATCGAATATTATCGAATAATTTTCGCTTTGAAATTTCTCTCATATTTTAAGGGACAGTAGTGAAGTAGTGTTTACGATGTCCCATATCGAGAGACCCATATTTTCTTTATCTTTGAATACTGTCAAATAAATACTTCCAAATAAAAAATCTCTTGAAGCCAGCCCCACAAATTCCCTGCAATGTTGCCTCCCAATTGTATCTCTACAATGCAATAATTCTTCTAATTAAAAATCTCCTGGACCAGCTATAGAGATTCCCTGTAATTTAATCTCGCAGCTGGATCGCTAAAATATAACAATTCTGCTTCGTTTCTTGCATGAATAGAACCAGACGATGACTAAGTCACCCGGGCCCAACGCTACCGAGTATCAATAAACTTTTTCCAAGAAATCGCTGCGGTCGTATTTTTGATACGGCATCGAGAGCAGCAGGATGTCTGATGCGACCGGTCGTAACGCGATCCACGTAACCGCGGGCTAGGATAACTGGGTAACGGGTAGCAGGCACTAAACGCATCCTGAAACCTTCACCGAGTATCCAGGATGGCTCGCGAGCGTCACCCAAAGGCTGTTATAGCGGAACGAGCATCATCTAAGCGATTGCCCCGAATTCCTCTCGGGGAGAAGTTGCTTTTGTTCACGGTTGTTTTAGTTAATTAATTCGATTAACAGTATCCGCAGTTGATGACCGTTCTCTCTGCTTACTTTTGTTGGAAACTCGTCGAACGCGAAGGCTCATCAGGTTCGACGGCTTCTGGAAACGCTTCTTGCTGCCGGTTTCCTCGCAGACGACCCTATTTACATGCGTCTCGTAGGGAGCATAAATAACAATGCATCCTGGAGTAGGTTTCGCGCGAGGAATTTTCGAGCGAACGCAACTTGGATGATGGTTTCTTCCGTGTTCTGACACGTCTCCATTTTAGTCGCCTCTAACGGATTACGATTATTTTGTTCTTTTTAGATACGTATGTTTCCTATCGAATGGAAGTCAAGGCCGGTTTTTCGATATACGCTAGCGATCTAATTTTAGCTGACTCGAGGAAATGAATATTCACGCATGAAAGTTGACTTGTAGTTATCCCGAATCTGCCTAGTTTGTAGTGTTGATTTAATTTTAGCAGAGTTGGGGAGCTATCCAATTTCGCTAACACCATCGCCAGGCTCGTTTCGTCGCAGAAAAAATTCGCTGTGAGCGAGGGCGAAAATTAATCTCGACCCACTCAGAGGCGTCGAAACACATTCTCCCGGATCGTCGAGGCCCGTTCCTGCTCGTTAGAGCAACGAGTTCATTTCTGCCAACCCTGGTCGTATAAGAAGGCATTTTTCAGCCTGATAAGGTCCGACACCTGCCGCGCCTCGCAGGTGGTCCGGGATTATTGTGCGTGTCGTGGCGCGAAGAGAGGAAACAAAACGACGCGGAACCGGCCACGCGAGGAGCGGAAGGACTAACAGGACTGAGAGAAGAAACATCCAGGACAGTGATTCTTCATCGCTGATCCTCCTAATTTTGCTTCATGCCTTCAACTTCTCGAAGAGAAGGATTACTATTCCCTCTTAAAATGAAATTTTGGTACTGAAGTTTTGGTGGTAGAGTTCAAAAATTAAAACGAGATATAAATTCATTATTCGTTAAGAATTTTTGCTTTTAGGAAAGAAGCTATTCATTAGGATAAGATGCGAGTATTCGTACTTGAAATTGCAGTGTTTTGTTATATTCGAATTTCATTTATATTTATATTATCATATGTATTTCAATTTCACTTATATTTAGAAAAGAAGCTATTCATCGGGATAAAATACAAGTATTCGTACTTGTAATTGCAATTTTCGTTTATATTATCTGTTGACCTAAACAATGACACTTTTGCTATCAGTAATAATCTGAGTGCCTTTGCGATGATGTGACTGAGCTATGTCGCGATTTGAAAAAGGTGAAGAACCACTGGCCGAGGACCAAGAAGAAGTGCTGTGGAAAGGTCGAACACGCGGACCCGGTGTTCCCCTGTCTCCGGGGTTAAGTGTATCCGTGGACGGGACGACAGATATCGCGACGCGTTAACACGTTCCTACTCAACGGACCGTTATCGCGGCCTGTGCGAAAATCTCCTGGCTAGATCAGTGTTTCCCAACATTTTTCCCTGGCTAGCTAACTGGCTCTTGGCCTGACGTGCCATCGCGATCCCTCGATCGAACGACGTTTCTCGTTCGGCCAATTTTCTCCGGAAAACCTCCGACTGCAGGTTGTCTGACCCAGTTGGGGAGAGCGTGCCGTGACCCGCCAGAGGGTCGTTGTGCAATGGAAATGGGCACCTCTGGGCTGGATGCATCCTCGTCCGGCGTTCCGACCCGACGCGCGGCGAGTCGTCGAGGACAGACCGCAAATTGCCCCTGAATTGGCGGCAAAAGGATCAGGATCCCTTATCGTCACGATCGACAGATCGAAACCTCACCTGTGGCGAGTCATCCACGCGAAGACATGGTGTTACGATAATGCTGGGGCCTTCTGGCGTCCTGCTCGCGCATGATGACTTCTTTGATGGCCATGCGGGAAAAAGGAATGCTTGGGAGAATATTTTTGTCCCGTTTCCCGGGTTGTTTCGCTCGTTTTTAGACTCCTTGTGCCGGAAGGGATGGCAAATGAGGCTGGTGCGAGGGTTCCGCGAGGTGGAGGAGAGGTGGAACCAAGGTTAACCATTTTGCACACTGTCGGAGGTGCTGATAGGTACTGCAATCGAATTGTTTGAATCGAGGATTCGAGGATGTGGATGCGGATTGTATAGTATCCGCGCATCCCATACCCAGCAATAAGGAGTCAAATGAGACCACGAAACGTACGGTACGGAATTGGTCGTGTAGGGAAAGCGGCCGACTGTGGATTCGAGGATCGTGGTTTCGAATCTTCGTTGCTTATTTTTCGTTTAGACTTCTACAATTATATAAATTGAAACGAATGTCTATAGACTGAAGATGGACGAAGGTGTTCGTTGGACTCAAAACGTTTGGGACTCAACAAAGCAGAGATAGGAGCAAATCTATAGCATGAACATCGATAATAGAGATGGAGTTTAGTAGTCTCCTTCATACCACTTTCAAGATTCCTAGAGCTTCTCAAAGCAGAAATACGAATACCTTGAATGGACTGAATCAGCTATCAACTGAACTCTGCTCCAGTAATGCTGCCCAGCAGTCGAGTAGCCATCTCCCATACGTCTTCCAATTATAATTCTCGCATCCGTCCAGTTCCCCCTGTCTCCGAGACAGGAAAAGTGGTCCGCGATACGAGGAATCGTAGATCGTAAAACGCATCTTGGTTCAAAGATGGAATGTCGGCTGGCTCGTGGCGCCCGTGGACGCAAAGTCACGAGCACCGGCGCTAATAAAGTTGTCTTCCGCGACGAGATCACGAGGAGATTCGAGCAAGAACGAGTACCCGCATTCGTTACGGTGCGCACGTCCATGGCGACAAATGATGCGGAACGGGTCCATGTAAATCCAGCTTTGCTACATTCAAATTAAGAAACCTCGGCAAGAAATGTGGAGCAACGAGCAGCAACGTAGACGATCGCGATCGTTTGGCTGCTACAAAGTATCGTTTACCGAACGACACACGGGTGGAAACGTCGAGGAAGAGACGGCGAACCCATACAACGAGGAACTGTAAATCAAATCGATCCGCGTAAACGCGTTCTAGTCCGATAACGTGGCCGCCGTTTTATGCGGGGCACCGTTCAGTCGTTCCAGGAAGAACGATTTATACTCGTCGTCGCGGAACCGTTTCGAGTTCGTATTCAAATCGCCGGCCGATCGGTGGCCGTCTGCTCCGCGTAGAATTTCATATTTCACACGGGAGAGCTTCTGCGGAGATTGATTGACGGGAGATTGGTCCGCTGGCGAGAGTATGAGGATTGCGCGCGATCCGTGGGGAAGTTTCAGGCTCTGTTTACGTGATACAGATGTGTTTACGAACGAATATAGCTTAGATAACTTTCTAAGTGTTAACCCCAGGGCAAAGTTGTTTGGTATTTTTTTAAATTACTTCCTCTTACATTCGTACTCTTTTCAAAGTGATCCGTTCACATGGTAACGCTGAGCAACTATTGAGAATCTACCAGAAGGGAACTAGAGTCCCACAAAACTAAGTTTCCAGTCCTCTGGTACTACATAATATCCTCATCGAGGACCTCCAACAGCAATTTTTACCCCCTTTCGCAGCACTCTGCAATTTCTTCGCAGGAAATCGCCTAACGAAGGGAAGTACGAACAGACAGATCGAAATTGCATTCGCCTCGGAAGCACCGGGGATCCTTAACGTCGATGTACGCGCGAAGGCTCGCCGTGTAGTTGCCAATCTTTCATGGAAAAACTCTGAATACCACTTAAAGGGGCTCTGCCCGTCGATCTCGCTCCAACGTTGCTTGGAAACGTCCGCTTCTGGGAACGAAGACTCCAAGGAAGCTCTCGATGCCGCTGACTTCAAATTGAAATCACGCGGGGAACACTCGACGAACTACTCGCCTCCGAATGAACCTGAGAATGTCTAGGATACTCAAGGTACTTTGAAAACAAATGAAAAGCTTGTTTGAAATCTGTGTTTTGTTGGATGATCAATGCAATCACAAACATAACAAAGACTATAGACTCATCCTCAAGCAAACATCCCAATCTCAGTTCCTAGTTCCTCACTCATCCTGTTACTCATACCCTTCCTTAGTCATACTCTCCTTTGACCGCTGTCTTTAATTTCACTCATCCAAACGATATAAAAGCCCGGAAAAACCCAAGAACCAGACAGAATTCAGTATTTAACGACACAGTGCGGACGTAGTTGTACAAATTAAAACCCTTTAAGAGTTTCTCTAAAAAACAGTGTTGCCAGTTAATTCCTTTCGCTCGAAATCTAACAGTTTCTATAAATTTCTAGTCGTTTTCTTAAAAAAGAAAAATGTCAGCCTAGAATAGTGGCGTCCCCCTTACAAGTATGGACAACGCTAAAGATTGAACTATTTCTTCCTCATAAATTTGCAGCACTGATAAGCGCGATTAATAGTTTCGTCGATACCCCGTTGCTTTCATCGTCGCTGAGCGTTTCAGCTCTTCATTTCAAGTCCCGTTCCGTTGCTGAAATACCGCTCGATGGTCGTAAAGAAAACGCAGAAAACGCGGCGTGTCGAGGCGACTGGGAGCAAAAAGTCGCGGAGGACGCATACTTTATCAGGTTCGTTTAACCGAGCTTAAAATTTAAACGCGCCCAGTTTTCATCGCGAACATCCTTGCTCGGTAGCCTCCGAGCGTCGATTAGAGATATAGCGTACCGAGCGATCGCTAGGAAGAGGAGCGAGCGAGGACGATGATAGAAGGGGCAAAACGAACAAGAGAAGATGGAAGAACGGGACAGAAGAAGAAATGCATATTTACTTGGTCGCATGACCGCCCAAGAAATTTAATCCCGAGCGATCGACCGCAACGACGAGGAAACGAGGCGACGCGGAAGAACAATGGCCCCGTCTTGGAGTGCGTCCCCATCCTCGTCCTCCGTGCCCTAGCACGCTCTGGAATTCCAGCGTGAAAACGTTGTCTACCCTCGTGGGACGAAAAATCATCCGCAGGAAAAGCCATCGACCTGCCACGCAATAAGAATGTTAAATAATTAAGAAATGAGAGAGTGAATGGGCTGCTACAAGAAGATGGCCTCTGGTGACGTTCGCACGTTGGGTTACGTTTCTGAGAAGCGCAGACTGAAGGACCACTTTATATTAGTAACGCTGTGTTATAGTAACACTGTGAGGTCTAAACATGTACAATGCTTCCCACAAAAATTGTACTCGACGTCCTTCGGTCCAAATCTCCCATCAGTCTGGCGCAAAATCAGTCTTGGCCAACCACCGTCAGTCTTCGTAATTTCGTGCTCCCACAACAACTGTCACCGAAATCTATCACGTTGTTAGAATGTAACCCATTCTACATTCCTCTTACCCGGTTTTCAGATCCGTCTAACTAGGTCTGACGAAAATCAGCTTCCCGACAACAAATTGCTTCGTACGCTCTGCCTCTCCGCCGCTTCAGTGATAAAATGCCGGCTGATGTACTTACAAGAAGCGTGCAGCCAATATTGTTTCCGCGAACATCTGCGACTCCTCTGTCTCACGGCTGAATCGTACAGTCAGGGAAAAAACGACGCCAGGGGCTGTGACGTTCAACAGGCCTCGTCTAAGCTAACCTCTTACAATGTCATCAACGCGCGAAACTATTTCAAATCCACTTTCAGGGATGACATTTTTTCTCCGCCTGGTAACGACTTCGAGTCATCAAATTGTAAATTGCTCAAGGTCTCCCGGACCATGCTGTAGCATACCCGCCCTAATCTGATCGTGGACTTGCAAAAACCATCTTGCAAAAACCGCCAGGACATTGGTGACCACTACTTTTTAACTCTTTCAGACCTGAATCTTTTTACTCTCGTACTAATGTAATTTAATTTTTAAGGTTAACTTTACGTGTACATTATCCAGCCCATCCTTATATTTTTCATCGGTGCAGTTCATTAAAGGAATAAAATTTCTAAGAAGAGCTCAGATTGTACCTTCCTGCCATTAACTGTGTACCATATATAACCCTTTCAGATTTTAATTATTTTTTTCTCGTACTAATGTACTTTCATTTTTTAGGGTTAATTTTTATTAAAAATTAGTATGAAACAAATTTTAAAAATCCTAATAGTGTAGTTTCCGAGGAAAACTGCTTTCTCCACAAATAAGAACATTCTCCCTAAACGATAGTGTCTATAATAAATTAAATTTTGTGTCCTGTATAGTGGACGCTAGGTCTCAAGGGGTTAACATTCGAGGTAGAGTAGTTGGAAAATATATTTAATACATATGTATTTTATGTATATTCCATGTTCATAGTTGTAGTATATTTATGTTAATAATATGAAACTGTTATTTCGTAGGGAAGCTAAACTAATACAGTCATCATCGACAAGGCTCCCCCTCATTTCATCCTGAAACGTTTCCCATAATTTTGCATTCATCAGTATACTCCTGAAAGCAACTCTCTCGAGGCCTCAGTTTTGCGTACCCTCGTCAATCACTCGAACGAGTCAATTCGAGGCATCCATCGTCGCGTGAATCAGCCGGAGCCACGACGTTGCCCACTCGTTACCAGATGAACTATCGATGCTTCAGCAGCAATTTTGAGTCAATAAAATCATGACGAACGATTGCATCGCGGTAATCCTCCTAAGCCTCGTTTAGCCGATGCGCAGCTGACGGGGCCCAGGAAAGAAACGTCCGCGGGAGCATTTCAGAACAAAGGAATCCTGGCGAGGGCGCGGCAAGAAATCCCCTCGTATAACGAATAGTCCATAACGGATTTTTACAAAACAAACCCCTTCCCCCACCAGTATTCCGCCGCGCATTCACGCAGCGCAGTTATTTATTACTTCGTTATTATTATTTATTTATTTACTCTTCGAGGGGGCCTAATGGGACGTAATGATGACGGCAGCCAGAGAGTTCTCTCTTTCCTGTGGTGGGGAGCCGCGAGGTTGACCGCGAAGCGATCACTAGGTGTCCGTAAATCAACCCCTAGCGCCGTCGAACCGCTCAGATCGTAAAACCGACTCTATCCCCCCTTTGGCGGGACAAAATGCTACCTCGGGACGATTTCCGATCGTTACCGCGGCCATTTAGCCCGCTGAAAGGCTCAATTGATGACGGTTAATTGATAGACCTTATCTCTGGCTCGATGAATCGACGTCGTGACTTATTAGACTCTAGTCGAGCGCGAAACGAAACGCTTCGTCCCTTTTGGAAGAAGAGCTTGAAACTTTCAATAACAATAATGGCAATTCACTGTCACAGATTGAATTTGAAAAATTAGACCACAGATTTAACACTGAAAATAATTTTAGTTTCCTGAAACATCACATCAATAGCCAGGGAAGCGTGAATGGGAGACGAAAGAGGCGGACAGGAAATGGGTTGTCTCGCAACGCGACGATTAACGACAGTGAGACGGGTTTGGTCGAACACACTCGAATCCGTGTTGATAGATCGATTCCCGAGTGTTTCGACGAACGTTGCGAATGTTCTCCCTGCGGTCCGTTTATTCGGCGGCGACGGCGGAAAATCAATGGCGAACTCGGCGAATTTAGTCTCCGTGCTGTCCTCGGTTCATGAATAATCGCTGTCGGGTGGCTCGGGGATCGACGGAACGCACAGCCACCGGGTATAATGAGAGAATAACCGAGGACATTTACTCGGGGCGCCACATGGAACGGACCGTTATCCTCGGTTCGTGAGCCGCCGTCACTCTCCTTCTTTTCTCTCCTTTTTCCCGTCGTTTGTGGCCAGACAAGAGTAATATCGGATTTTCCAGAAGTTTCCCAGCGACGACATTCATGGGAATCGATATTATTGGACAGGAGAGGGTATTCGTGAAACCATTGACGTGTATACAAGGTCTGTCCTTCGGGTTGCAGTTATCCCCACTGTCTTTTCCAACTGCTGGGATGGATGTCCCTCAACTTGCTCTCACTCTTCTGCCACGGAAGTCTACATTGTCTCGATCGGAGACTGGTTTTACTTCAAACGTGAAAATTCATCCCTATTAACTTCGCTTACACTCATTCGTGTCGTTCGTTCAGGTACGGTATTGTGACTGATTCTTTCGGAACGCCTGGGCTGCATGGGTACCTCGGCTCGCCCAAGCGTTCATTACCTCACGACTGCGTTTTTCCATCGGGTAAAAACGATTGCTGGACTGTTGCCAGTCCCGTTTACCCACTCAAAGTCACCTAATTGTCGTTGACCGTTAGGAACCGACTATCAGCTGGAGCACCACCCGTAAGGCGTTCCCGACGTTTATCATTTCTCAGCGAAACGCTTGAATCGCCTCGACCTTCGGCAAATTTAATCGACCGTGGTGAAAAATTGCGCGATTTACCTGATCGTCCGTGGTTTTATCCGGGAGGAAGAAGATCGGATAAGTACAATTTCTTGCTGTTGAATAATCGTTAGAAGCATCTCACCGAAGTACGATTATTTTCATTTTTCAAGTATATGGACAATAAAATAGAGAACTCTTGACGTGACCACGATAGACATAATTATTCAATTTAGTCGCTCGTCGATAGTATTAATTCGACGAAAGGAAAGTGAAGAAAATTGTTAATAAACGTCGAAGCCCGCTGATATAGCGGCGCGATCTATCGGGGCCAGCAAAAACGCGTAGAGGATTTACGCCGTTGATTCTAGCACTCACAATCAATGTCAGCTGTTTGATGAAGGCAAACGCACGAAAAGCGAGCGCACGTCATTACGCGGACCAACAACCGTGTTTATTATGTCGTTTCGTGGCGAGCCCGCGGTACTAAATCACGATAAGCAGCGATTCAGACAAGCATTCTGGAACCATTAACTCCGACGTGGAATTACCAGCCTGGTAATATTCGCCGTGGCCACGCTGATATGCTTCCAAGCAGTTCTCATTGTTCATCGGTTGGATCGTGACGCGGGGCGAACACGATGCCACCCAGAAATCGAAATTACCCCTGATAATTTCTAAATTGCATCGCGGCCGCGCGAGCACCGCTTGCGATCTGGCCTGTCGCACACGAAACGTCGTCGTGCCAATTACAAACTTCGTGGAAACTCGCGCGAGTGTTCCTCGAAACGAATCGCTATTAACTCACCGGGGACACACTTCTTTTGTTCCGCGAAAGTCGTCGTCGGCGAGCTTTCTGTTCTGACACAATTTCCGCGATTCACATCCATCTTGATCCAAAATGAACATGAATGTACCGTGATAGATATGTTATCAATATTGTTAAATATCATCGCGGATGGGGAAAATAAAAATAAGATAACTCCGTTAATTACGACTGCTCGTATTGGCCTCGCCAGAGAGAGTGTTTATTGCGTCCTCGATCAACGATTGAACGACAGCGGTTGAAAAGCCTTTTGCATAAAAAATAAAACGATTATATACTTTACATCAAGAAAGCTAAGAAGCGATCTGTGACCAAACGCAACAGTAAATCCAAAACTGAAATTGGAAAAGTCCTTTGATCCTTTCAATGTATTATTTCCATTTGATCACAGGATTCAGCAAAACGAAACTGGAACGGTTTTCCACCGTAAAAACTTGTCTCCTTCGCACGCTTAACATATTTGCCTATAGTGGCGCTTTTGCTTAAATTTAGATTCACTTATATTCTAACATATATGTCTCTTACTCTTTTGTTAATACCGGAGTAAAAGATATTACATTTCGATTTGTCGTGTTATTAAAGACTGTATAAAACAGGGTGGTTACATGAAATTAGGTACTCATTCGATTCCTACAATAATTGCCCCAAAGAGACTCAATCAGAAACATACCAATAATAATAAAACTCCCTCCCCAAGAGTTTCCTTAATCGATTAATAACGCCACAGCCGTGAAACCGCACTCGACCAGTGGAAACACGTCTTCCACTCGGGGTCACACTTATAGCTCGCTTCTAAATCATCAGAAACGCAGAAAGACAATCGCGGCGACCCTCGCCCGTCGATTTAATCATACGCCGCAAAAAGTGTACGCAAAAAGGATTCGTTTCCTGCGATTGGTGGCGAAGAATGGACGAGATGCCCCTGTCGACGTTTCGCTCGACTAGGCCGCTGGAAAAATCGCTGGAGCTTTTACGAACGTCCCGAGCAAGGTTCTTGCGGCTCGGCTCTCTTCTGGTACACCCCTTTCTTGTTCGCTCGCTCAACTAGCGCGAGTCCTGACAGCTTCGACGTCGAATAATTTGTATTACACGCTTCGTGGTCGCTTCCCTCGGGAAACAGTCGAAGAAACGCATTAAGACGCTGTAAAACGCGTGTCGTTCCGAGAGGAACGAAGCAGTTAACGGACGACCGCCCCGGTCGCTATCGTTGCGCGATATATATGCAAGATGGAAAAAAATAGGTAATTAATCGGAGAAGAACTGCCAGGGGATTAACGAGATTCGGTAAATTGCTTTCTCTTGGATGTTCAGTTGGGCACAGAAGTATCCAGCCTCGGCTCGTAATTGGTAATCTTCGCTGATTTACTTCTAATTTCTGCTGCGCTATATACTTCAGACCAGAGCTATAAGTGGTCTTCAATCTTGCGAATGACTGTTATCGAAGTAGGTGAAATGTAATCTAGAAGATCGAGCTACCAGACGAGTACTAGGCAACTGATCAACTCCCAACGTTAATGTACCGAAGCAGCAGCAACAGTGTTGAAATGGAGTACAAAGGTTGCTTGACTGGTTCTTAAAATGTTCGATTATTAATGTTTCAGTTAGTGACCTAATAATCAGGGAATGTCGAGGACTGAATTTTTCCGAATAAAAGGTAATCGACGCCATCCTTGGTTCCTTCTGCAAACACAGCGACTTTATTCGCCGTGTATTTTCCAACGATCTTTGCTAAATCGCCGAGGCGAATTATCATTATCCCGCGATGGAGCCGTGATTATCTGATTATAACTCCCGAGGTCGCAGCTGTTCAAATGGGTCTTCGACACGAGTGCGTCGTTCGAGCCGCGGTAATGACACATTACGGCACTTTTCCCGTCACACCTGGTACAGTAACGCGACTCCTGCGTCACCTCTTAAAAGCCGTGTTATTTCATGCCACTTATCGCCAACGATACAAAAACAATCTGAACGTCATCGATTACGGCAAGCCGCCAAACGATAAAATTTGTTCTAAAAATTGTAATGGATCGAGTCGATCATGCCCATTGCCTGTGGACCTTGCTTCAAGTTCCCAGCTAGGCTCATCAGAATTCAAGTATATCTTGCGAAAGGATTGCATTTAAATGAACTTCTAGTTTAATTGTTCCTTCTTCTTAGATCGAACATCGCCTTTCTCGCAATAATGCAGCGAGCGATTTAGAGCAGAAAACAGAAGCGCGTTATCGTTCTCATGGTCGATGACATTCAGCGTTGAGCAACGGCGAACGAACGACGAAACAATACGAGTTTCATTCTCACGCGCCTGCTGCATGATTCTTTGCTATTCGGGATTGTGGAGCGAGTAACGTTGATCGGTTTCAAACCTGGGACCCAACACACGACCGACTGTGGTGCAAAATACGTAGCGCATGGTCTGATAAATCTCTCGCTGTTTACATGTTAAAATGGAGGGATAAAATTTAAATTGCTAGCATGTGGATTCCTCATTCTGTCGAATCAACACGGTTAATGAAAAGTCTAGGTTTCAAGCTGCGAAGAAGATCTTCTTCGTGAGACTGCGATTAAAATAATTATTTAGATACCTAGACCTAAGTGTACGATGCGTTTCATTTTATATGCTAATTTTAATTTTTACATGCTAAGTAGTTATGAATAATTCTAAAGTAAATAAGAGGTTGACGAAAGTTACTTTGAGTATCCTAATAACTGTGCATGTACTATTTCAGAGAATCTCCATTCTGAAAATTCTTTCGATTATTTCAAATAAAATGAAGTGCACCCATTGAGGTTTGCGATGATATTCGGTGTCGAATCGCGACCAGGACAGATTTGTCTCTCCGAGAGAACGTTTCCCTGCTCGAGACAATTAACTCGCTGGTCGACGACGGTTCTTGCTGGAAATTGCTGGTTGGAGCCGCGACGAGCAGTCGAGCGTGCTGCGAACAGTCGTCCGCGGCTTTCTGGGTCTCCCTATTGTGCGCCACAAAGAACAATTCAGAACGTAGAAAGAGAAAGATGTTATTAAAAGGACATTATAAACGAGCCGTCGAGTGCCACGCTGCCAAGGTCCCATGCTATCGCGTATTCGCAAAAGTATGCCTCCGAAATGAGTACACAGCCCCCGGAAACATCTCTTCGAATTGCTCCATACCGAATGGCGACAGTTTTGGACACTAAAATCATCGTGGTGTAAATAAAAAAAAAATTTACACCTCAACATATACCACTGCGATCCTTATCTCTATTTTTGATAACATTGTCAACACGTGGATCCAACGAGAGGTCGAGATCGCTGATTCTAGGTGTTGGCAGCGCAAAATTCGCTGCGTCATGGAGGAAGAGATCTCGTTAATTAGCGCGCGTATCGTTCATCACGCTTAATAATTGCAACTGACCGGTTCGACCCCTTCGTCTTGGTCATTCTTGCAGCCGTGGTCGACGATTCAACGCTGTTCACGTTTCCTGCTCGAGATCTGTTCGATTAGGAATCGCGGCTAGACGATGCCCTTAATGAGCAGAGAATAGATTTCAGCTTGAATTGAACTCAGCTGTTGAATGTATGTATTCTATTATTTCTGAGGCTGCTATCACGTTTCCTATGTATCTTGAAGGATGCTTCTATAAGGATTATGTTGATGACTAAGATGTTGACCAATGAAATCGGCCAATCTAGCGAAGGTGTCGCTGAGTTGTATCATTGAAAAATTTATCTACATGTATTTATTGACAATTTTGAAAAATCTTCAATTTAAGTGTCAAAGCATTTGATATAGGTCATAGCTTTTTATATTTATAATAACTTTCCTAAATAATAAAGATTAATACCATTAAACGACAAATTTTTTAGGCCTCTGAATAATAAATAATTTATTTTATTTAATCGATGTGCACAATGAACGGCTCAATTATAGTGGTCCTTTCCTTCTAAGAACACAAGCCAATATCTCTGACGAGACGACAACCCCCCCGATCCTAAAAGACAACAGTGGATCTAGATAAATCATCCAACCATGATGTATGTATCCCCAAATACACCGAAGTTAAACTTCCTACATCCTCCCAACAAAGTACCGCATTAACGCCAGAGGATGTCCTCCGAAGAACTTTTCTCGATCATCGTCCCAGGCTTCCCCTTCTTCAAAGCCAAAAATCTGGGCTCGTCAGGCAGCTTCCGGGAAGTACATCGCGTCACCGGTTCCTGGATCGCCGCAACATGGAATAGGAGGAGTACCAAGGGAAACGAGCGCAGAAAACGAAGAGAAGAAGTTTGGATCACGGGAAGGAAGAAGTACAAGACGAAGCAAAATAAGGAGACCCGTTAGAACAACTGACACGTTGTTATCGTGGCGTCTGCCGCGGTCTCTGTTATTGGCCCGTAAACCGAGCTAATGAATGCATCGCCCACGGCCTACCGAAGCCTTTTGCTAAAACAATTTCACCGGTATTCTCCATGGCCGCCATTTGTTCCTCGCCGCCCCGGGGCCAGCGGTATCGGTCCGAGCGCCTCGCGAAATTAACTGCGATTCTCGATAGTAGCCATATCACGAGCCGTGGATACTGTTACAGGCGCATTAGCCGCTCGTTTTGCGCGGCCAACAGCGTTAACGACAAGCCGTTGCTTTCTGGTCTTCGGTCACGACCGACCTTGCATCGCGCCGCTAACTGATCGACCTTGCGCGACCATTGTTCCTCGGCTTGTTTCGAGGGTATCTGCGTTCGCCAAGAACGCAGATATCGCGGTACCGGTAAACTGGTAACGAGGGTGGCATCTGCTCGGGTCATCCGAGCTCCCAGAGAAATGTGCGAAGATAGGACGTTGAAATCGTTGCGGTAAGCGCTGGGTGTCTCGTGAAGGCGAATGGATTCTGCCTGGGGAAGTCATCTTGAACCAAAATGATCACGTTGCACTAGGAGGTCTTATCCCTTAGAGCTACCTGATATTGCTAGAGCTGATCTTTAAAATGGAGGAAAATCAACCCCTTGCATACATACGCAGCTATCTTAGTTTGGAATAGCCTACCAGGCGCAGAGAAACTGCCTGTCAGTCTGGAGAAGCTCCTGGAGACCCCTGAGGACTCTCTATCCAGTGAATGTTAATTCTTTGGTCACGACTAACCTTGCCTGCACATCGTCCCGAAGACATCTGTTTTCTCGGAGATAAGATTGTACGGTAAACTGGTAACAAGAGTCGCCGGTGTTGGGCGATCGCTATCTTTTGAAGACTGCCATTTAAGAAAACGGAATGGTAGTCTTCTTGGGAGTCTGAGACCTTCACACGCAAAGAGACATTGGAGTTGACCAGTTCTGAACACTTAAATTAGGACTTGGAATGTAAAAGATGGAAAATTTTGTGTATCGACATTGGACGATCTGAAATTGTGAATGACCACGTAGCTTCATTGCATTAATCCAAGAAGTCTCCATATACTATTCTGTTTAACAAAACGTCGGCGTCCTTGAAATGTCCCTGGAACTTTCCATCCAATTTTCCGTCAAATTAAACACCCCCACGAATAGTCTTCCCTGACCATAAAACTAAATGATCCATCAAAGTGGCCCGTTCTACGTGCCTCATCCTGTAATCATCCAGAATCAGGCATCGACTATCGCTGGCCAGAAAGCAGGAAGACTGTTACACGAACGACCTCGCCCGTTAAACCGCCGGGCATTTCCATCACGAGCAAACTGCACGTTTCGCGAGACAAGTTTACAACGGAATGACTAAAGGCCACGGCGGATTCAGCCCGGCTGCATCTGTCGCCGCTCATTACGGTCCGGTGAAATTAATGGTATCGCGTTGTTATCGCGACGGTAATTCAGTTTTGTTTTGCAATTTCACCGCGGCCTGTGGCCGACCCTTAACGGAACTCGGATCCGACAGCACCGTTCGGATCCTGCAGGCTTCGAGCTCCTGAATAGATCGCGAGGCTAATAAAAACAGACACCTGCATCACGCAAAACAGTGATCGATCATGGATTCCCCGATGCGATCGTCGCGCACACGGCAACGTCAAACTCGCGTGGACGTCACCGATGAGTGACGTTCCCTAAAAAGTCTGCTTGGTACCGGGTTGCTGGAAGGTTGGATGGAAACCTTGGACGCTATGTGTGCGTAATTGATTTCTACGTGGGGTCATTTGCTTAATGGAACCTGCGGGGGCTAGGTTCGAGGAGCAATCTGCTAGGAAATGCACTTTGTAGGAATCCTAAGTGTTTTCGTTGAAGGACGTCGGAGAGCTGAACTTGAAATATGAGCTAGGCAACATCGTTGAGAGATTGTCAGGAAGGTAGAGGCATACTTTGCTTGAAAATACTCCTACAGCAGAAATGTATATGCTAAAAGCAATTGACTGAGCATGGTATGGACACTAGAAATCAAGCATCAAACGAATCAAGCATCATCCAAGGAAATGTGGTTTCATAAGGGTTCGACGGATCCTTCGGCTCGGGTTTGTTTTGGAAGTTTTTGTATAAATATTCTTCTTCATAAAATTCACTATCGTGTGAATATTATATACAAAACCTGAAAAGCTCAAACTTAAAATTACCCACGGCAGCTGATTCCCCGCCCCAACCTCCAACCCTCTGTTAACAAAATAT
>NC_071976.1:20012319-20124986 GCF_026283585.1 Hylaeus volcanicus
GCAGCTGATTCCCCGCCCCAACCTCCAACCCTCTGTTAACAAAATATAACCTTGAGTAATCCATTCAACTACTCCACGGAGTTACTCGACCAAAACGATACCACAGTTCCAAGCACTGGAATTACCCGCAGTCGTGATTTCGATAATATCCATCCACGGGACTCCAGCGAATTCTAGCTGGCTTCCTAATCGCTAAGTAGGTCCTTATCCTGCGAACTAACAGCTCCAACTGGTATCTGGCGGCGTGATTCGCGAAATTAACCACGGTAAACTGTCAAGTGGTATCGCGCGGATACTGTTACCAGCGATAGCAGTCGTCGAGATAAACGCGACAGCGGCTGCATCCTCATCCCCCAGGTTTCTGGGACGAGGACGTGGCCGACCTCGAAATCCCTGGAGGTAACGGGGCGACCTTGCGCCTCATCGACCAGCGGCAGCAGCTGCTCGACGATGACGGCCGCGGATCGAAGTGAACGGCCGATGTCTCCTCGACAAGGCCTCGTAAACGTCCACGCAGTTAACCTTGACATTGCAGCAGGGAACTCGAAGAGGGGAATCTCTGACGTGGGCTTGCTACTTTCCTGCGCGACTAACGGAGGCGCTGCTGCAACTGTGCATTGACGATAGAGCTGACTAAGAATGAAGCTACGTACTTTATGGTATAAGGAAGATTTTGTGATCGATAGATTATACATTGTTTGTATCTTAAGCTTATTGGGAGGTTTAGCCTGTTAGCCTAATGGTTGATTCCTTGTCTTGGATTTCAAAGTTTCTTTGGTCGTTCGAAGTTATTGCTACCATGAGAACAGGTACATTAACCAGCCCCGACTCTTTAATTTTCAACGGTGCAATTCATTAAAGGAATAAAATTTCTAAGAAGAACTTAGATGGTACCTTCCTGCCACTAACTGTGTACCATATTTAACCCTTTCAGACCTGATTTATGTTTTTGTTTTCTTACTATTTTAATTTAATTTTTAGAGTTAACTTGAACTAAAATTAGTATGGAAAAAGTAAAAAAGAATTTCTTCATTTCTTCATGTGCACAAAGACATTCGTCATAAACGATAGTGTCGATAATTTTTAAATGTTGTGTCTTCAATTGTGTCTGAAAGGGTTAAGTTCAAGCTCGACAGAAACCATTCCAAGGTTAAGTATACCGATCTCTTTCCCGATGCACGCCAAAAGCCAGGAAATTTCACCTGAACAGCCGAGAAACTGGCGAACTATCGTGCACGAGGCTTCACAGGGAAGCTGATCGATGCCACTTGCGTGTCCCAGCCACGGAACAACGGAGAACCGAAAATGGTCCCTCGAGCGGTGTTCGTAATTCCCGTTAAATGCACAACCCCGTGCATTATTCAAATTTCGCCCGTCGGAGAAGCAGGCGTCCAGATCGAATTACAATATAGGCGAGCGACGCGATTCGTCTTCGGCTGGCGACGTGACGCGGAAATCGTTACCGCGGGTCGATGATTATTCGCGAAACGATCACGAGCTGGGATGGATCGTGTGGCGAGGAAAAAAAACGATCGCTCGGCATGCAAATACGAAAGTGAGAGGGCCCACGGACTGCATAAAGCCGGGCGAGAGTGTTTCCTGTTCGCTGGCATCGAGGGAAACGGTGGGTGGCGAGGCCTGTCCCGAACCGTTAAGGTCAACGTACAAACACAAACAACGACAACGTGGCCGCGAACTTAGGCGAAAAGGGCCTCAGAGAGCTCGCGATCTCGCGGAGACGCCTTTTGAACCGTAAATTCCATTGGGGGGAGGGGAGGTAAATTGACTTGAATTATATTCTAAACATGGAGCTTTGGGGAAAGAATATCAATTGGGGAGTGTTTGATTTTTTTTCTAGTCGACTTGTTCGATTCAGTAGCATTTACTGATGCTTAATGATATTATTCAGAAGGGATGGATAAAGAAATCATGTTTTTCGAGGAATGCTTTGTGTTTATGGAAGATGTTAGTTTTGAATTATCAATTCGGGGTGTTTGGTTTTTTTGCTAGGCGATTTCTTGGACTCGGTAGCATGTATTGATCCTCAAATATTATTCAGAAGGGGTGCGATAAAGGGATCATGTTTTTCGAGGAATGCTTTCTGTTTATGGTTACGCAAGACATTATTTTTTAATGATTACTCCTAAGCTTCAAGTCAGCCCACGTTTGCATTTGTTAACTTCGCTGCGTGAACATCGTGTTTTAAAAAATACTCAGCCTCCTAACCCAATCAACGAACTACATCTTCGCATAAAGCAGCAAACCAATTATCATTTTCTTAGCAATATTAATCCCCGGAACGCATTCTGCATACGCTTTGCATACGTTTACCATATTAGCGCAGGCCATAAATTCTTGAAATCCGCAATCCAGTTACGAATGTTACAAAGATCCACCGATAAGCGCTCGTCAGGTTGAAATCCGCAGAAACATTCAAACATACACGACCGCGTCGGACATCGTGAACTATTATCCGTGTCTCTGGCATCTCTGTGCTATCGTCATGTAAATTAGCATCGCGCCGCCTCTCTTATCTCCTGTTAACGGATATTATACGAGCGCAACAACGATTTCATCCCCCGCCGCGAACAAGGCTCTTAATTGCGCTCTGAAAGATCGATGGTATCGACTGTCAGTACTGCACCGAGTGACTGATAATTGATAGCGGAGATAGGAGTGACGGTGTATCGACTGCAATTTATCGCAGGTCGTCGGCCAATGCCTCTCGGCACCAAAGATCTTAATTATTTGAGGAACACGAAGATAGACGTTACAGCGTCGAATGACGATAGCGATTGAAGATTAGGGAGATGATTCGGAGGGTGACGATTGCTGACGCATCGTCCAAGTGATTTTTGCGGATCCTGGTAAAATTTATAACTATATTAACGATCACTCGAGACTCTAGATTACTTTCTCTATTCGGTACAAAAATTTCATATGAAATAAATTACTGCTGACCGCACAGCAGTTAATAAGGAACATCAGGATGATAGCTCCACGATATCAAAATAATATTAGATTACACTTCGGTTACGCAAAGAAGGCAAAGGCACTTATATTTCAGTAAACATCTCTGACAGCATAATATCCCGGAGCAACACGACTCGAGGAATTCCAAATACGAAATGATGACTGCTTTCGATAGCTGCCCGACCACAACTCTTCGTGTCTTCAGCACACGTGCCAGCAATTTCCATCGACGTACCTTGCTGTCCGAGACACGCTTGTTTGTCGCTTAATGCGCCAACGGTAATGCATATGTTAATGCCAGGTCGCGATTTTTCACGAATTCCAAACGATTCCGCCTTGAGTGGCCGCCGAGGCGTGTTCCCACGCGTGTTCGCGTTTCGCATCGTGCGTGGCGCGCAGAAACGCGGAGATCTATGGTTAGGGGTGGAAAAGGAGTATTCGAGCCACCCGCGGCGCGGCGCCCCGCGGAATTCCGCGATGATGGTGGTCACGGCGAATCGACGCCATGTTTAATCCTCGGGAACACGGTTGATTTAAGCAGCGACTACTGGTATCGACGGGAGTGCCACTTGCATCCAAGAAAATCTGCTTTCATGAGAGTTCGATGAATGCTTTGACTAGGGTTCGTTTTGGAAGTCCTTATATAAATATTCTTCTTCATGAAATTCACCGTCAAGCTATGAATATTATGTATAAAATATAGAGCGTCAACGCTTTTGTATACGCCATTAAAATCAAAGTGGTGGTATATATTGTAGTTTAAAAGATAATATTGCACTCAAGTATTGTATCTACCATGTGAATCCAGTTAGATCATCATGATCTACGTCCCCATTGGTTTGTTACTTACCCCACGTGATTATAAATGACTGAGGATCAAAGCTAACCCTAACAGCTAATTGAACCTCTTCCCGTATACGAAACATTGATCTTTAATTCGATATCTGTGGTTCCCAACCGAATAACCAAGTGAAATGCAACTGGAATCCATTTAAAATCCCCTAATTACGCGAAAGGATAACGTTGATTGGTAACGGACATGTGTACTTTGCGTATTACGAGCGGCTCGTCTGTAATAAACAGATGCCCATCCAGGAAGTCCTTAAAACAGTCGTTCCCCCGTCGAACGCAATTATCGTATTAAAGGAAACACCGTATCGATCGCGGGGATTAGCATTACAATGTATCATTACGAGTCCGGGCATTATTTCGCGCGCGAATAAATTTCATCTCGTTGCGGTTAACGTTACATTGCCCTAACCGGCGCACGAAGGCGGAGAAATTTCCTGGAATTATTCCCGATCTCACGGTAATCGTTAAGGTTTAACGAGCATCGATACCCTGCCGAACGTTTTCGGAGAGGAGAATGTCTCTATTAAAATTCCACCATTGTTCTTTACGAGCGCGCGCGGGGCCGCGGTGCGTGAACCACGTAAAACGCTCGCCATACTTGTTTGCTTCCTCACCGTGAGGCGCGTAATAGTACGTAATACTACAATATATAACGATTATTGGCCGTCTGTTCATCCCTCTTCCTACTATTACGCGAGCTCACTCAGCGAGGCTCGATCCATCGACGGTGCTCGATGGAATTCCAGATATCCAGCGATTCTCGATCCAGGGAATGTGGGAGTGACGTGGGTTGGATAAAAGCAGAGGTTGCGTTGGAGTAAATTTTTTCTAGGTTGTTTGCGTTGTAATCGAGAGGCTGAGGCTGTGGATCGAAGATTAAATGGCTTCGGGGGATGATAGATTTTGTTGAGAGGACCGAAAGCGTCCTCTTCTTTAAACTCAGGATGTATTTGTTCTAATAGCTTATGGCGTTGATTTGTTACGATTGCTTTGGTTCAGAGTATGAGGAAGTTTTTCACTTCGTTGCTCGCAACTCAGTCTCCAAATTAAGTTGTAATGAAGATGACACATTCGCTCAACATACTCTCCTCAGAGGAAAACTCTCTCCCACGTTTCACTATCGTCTAGCAGTCCTCGCAACGTCCCGCGGTGAACGGCTATTAATCGATCTCGAAACGATAAGATCCGATAATGAACATGCATAATATAATATAATACCCTCCCCCTGTCACACATTTCTCATATTATATTTGATTCGTTCCCGTTTGAAAAATCGTAGCAATACAGACAGGCGTCTGTATCAGAGTAACCCAAGATTTCTTGAATCTTTCTTATTTCATCAGAGATATAAAAAATTGATTGGAATCCAATCGATGCTCCCGTTATATTTTACTATTCCGGCATTCTTCGCTTTATGTCAAAGCGGTACACGCATACCGCGAAGAACATTGCGCCGTGCAATGTCGAACCGCCCAGATGTCTCGATTAATTTCATAAATTAAACATTTCTCCCAGCCGGCGAATGAATAAAGAATCAATAGCTCGTTAAGGAGTAGCGTGCGAGTGCGTGGATCCCCGTAACGGGAACCTCTGTGTTTCAGTTTTTGAAAAATTCGCAGATCCCTATCGGTCGCGTGCGAACAAGAGTGGAAGCTCGGCGAACGAAGCGAGATATTCTCAAGCTGCTCGCGGGGCAACATTGTCGAGTAATTATCAATTATAATCCGCGTGTTTCTATTTCAAAGTAGGATTCAAATTGAGCATTGTTTGGTGGAATGGAAAAATTAATTCGAAATTTATTCTGTTGTTCCAATTCAGGGCTCTTTGTAACACACTCTTAATTTCGATAAAAGTTGGTATCTTGGAATAAGAAAAATACGAGCAAAGTGAGGTATAAGCGGGGAATAGAAAATTGTTTAAGTTACTAGGAATGTATATTAGAGAGATTAGATAAAGATGAAAAGTGAAGGAAGCAGCGACGCGAAATCGGTAGGCGTGTAATTGAAACGGAGAATTCCACTGAAAGAGGGATTCTGGGCGGATGAGACGCATTCTCGGAGTGCGATTATCTTTACGAGGGTGCTCCCGCGGATAACTGACTTTGGTTTCACGGCACCGAGCGCCATCGTCAAAAGGGACACTGACAATCAAAAGATCGTCTTCCAGGCCATGTCGTAATCGCGACGCAATTCGAAACCGCAATTACGGAAATTGGTTTGACTATACTGTTCCATTACGTCTGCTTTCGCAGCTGATATCCTTCTACTACTTCCAAACGTCACAACTACCAGCGTCACTATGACTTATGCTTCGAAAAACAAAACATTTCTTCCGTAGAAATTCGGAGAGGTTATAAAAATTATTTTATCGACGAACCTCGTTAATATAGGAAAATGAAATGCTTTACCAAGAAGAATCACTCTTTCAAATCAAAGAAATTGGATCAAATTATTTCGAATTTTACGAGATTTTCAATGGGGAAAAATGTTTAAACTGTTTCTTGAGGTCTTGAATGTCCTCGAAAGGTCCTCAGGATTAGCTGAAACCTTGTTCGATGGATCCTCAGGGCTCATTCGATCCTCGATTTTGTTCCAGGGCGTTATACTTAGTTGCTCCGCGAGTGCTCGTTAAATCGAAAACGCGGCTCTGACTTTTACGACGGCCAGTTCTTCGAGACCGGAAGGCTTCTTGGGCCTAGACCATCCCTCTTGCGTCGGAGCCGCTTTCTTCGGCCCCTTTCGCTCATCCTAGGGCTTACGACGCCGACAGACAGGTCCCGTTTACGAGGGTCGACCCCCTCGGCTGTTCTTCTGCCTCGTGGAAAGAGCCCCGACGTTTCCCTCTTGGCGAAAAGCCGATCGTTAAAGGCCAAACGATCGACTAGCGTCTCTCACCATCGGTTCGAGTGATCTTTGTCGCGCCGCCTCGATCCCCCGCGAATAAACCGTTTTATTCGCCACCCCATCGCGCCTTCCAACTTTACGACTCCTCTTTCATTTAGTCCTCGATCGTTTTTCCACCCGCGAACCAACTCCATGATTGCGCAGCCTTCTCCACTGGTAGAAGGCGTGCTCGAGGAAATCAAATGAAAGAAGGTGCTCTGGTATTTTACTGGAGCAGAAAATAGGGGACAAGGTTGCAGTAAAATGCTAAAATGGTCTTCAATGTATGTGGTTCAAACGCAATCAAGTCTCTACCTCCAGTCGACATGAGTTTCTTAATTATAACAAGATTAGCGACTTCATATTTTATACTTTAATTATTCCGAAGAACATCTTATGTGAAACTTCATTTCGAGGACTCCTTCATCCTCATCTAACAGCTTGGAACAGTAACAGCTTAGAACTATAAATCCTAACACTAACTCTTCCACGCTTTCCACTTCGAGATATCCGAGCAAGATATTAAAAAATAACTCAACTTCATCAACGACGACTATGCAACGCGGAAATTCGCGGGACTCAAGCCTGATCCGGGTGCACGAAGTTACCCATCGAAGGCGATCCTCGGCTACAAAGATTCTAATCCGGAAGGCAAACACGCGCTCCAGAGGCGCTCCTGCAAAAAGCGGAAGCGATTCGAGCGTTTTGCGCGCTCCCTTGTTTTACTGCACCGACGTTTCCGGTCCCCGGCTTCTAATCGCGGGCGCCGAAGTTGCCGTGTAACGATTACCATGCGTTATCTGCGCCATTGATCGACGGAAAGCAAAAAACCGGACGAGGGAACGCGGAACGATTTTAATTACCGTTCGTCGAAGATCGAGCGCCGCGAATCGCGAATAAAAAGAATCGAATGAGGATCCGTGGATTCCTTTGCAAAAACTCCGTTTCCTTCTTTGATGGAATCTCGTGAGAGATGAAAGGGATCGGGCGTCTTGGAGAACCGGGTGCTTGAAATACATTCGATCGAGGAATTTTTCTTTGTTATTGTAGGGGTTGGAGTTTGATTAAAAATATAGAGTTAGAGGTTTCTTTGTTATAGAAAATTATTGTGGAGAACAATTGGACTCGAACAAGCAAACCTCTTCTTGGTCTTGACTGTCTATGCTATGTTCTCAACTCAGTCTATGTTCTACTTGCCCGTGATACCAAGCACCCCTCGTAACTAATCCCCCGTTTCCAGCAAAAGCCACTGCAGTCTTCCTCGAATACAAGTAATAATACTCTTCTTGGTTCTTCTTGGGCTTTCTAAACTATGGACTCAACGCAATTCACATTCTGCTCGCCCAAGATGCCAAGCACCCCTCGTAACTAATCCTCCATTTCCTACAGAAGTCAGTCTTCCTCGAATACAAACAATAATACTTCAATAGTAATCCAGAAAGACTAACCCCATCTCCCTTAACCATTCCCTCCAAGGTTTTGCTCTTCCAAGATCAACGTCTCGATTAATCGACACTCGATATTCTCCGCGAGCTCACGACCCACCGTTTCCGGTTGTCTCGCGCCACGTCGAGACCACTTTCCACGAAGACGAAGAATATCGAGCGAAACCCTCCTCCGGCGATAGCGATCTGAATAAAAAGGACATATTTCCATAGAATTCAGGATCGATTCGGGTTAATCTGGCCGACCGATCTTCGACACGGACAGCCACGCCGCGGGATCATCTGGACGATCTTCGGGTTAGGGGGCGGTGAGGTGAACATGGAAAATCACGGTACGGTAGCCGAAGCACCACAGGAAGCGGAAGTTCGATGCTAGCGCGGTTGTAGCTGGATCGGTTGTAATCGTGTAGGAGGAACTTTATGCCGTGCTGGTTTTATGTGTCGATGGTTGAACGCCGCCATGCGCCACGGACCTGGAAGGAACAGGGGAATATGGACGGAGAGGGTCGAGCTGATTTCCTATTATCAGACCACCGGGTTCCAGGTACCCCAGGGTACCTGGAATCGATCCAGGAAGCAGCCCTTGGTGGCTCAGCTTCTTCTCCTGGCTTCCGTGTTCCTAGCTCTGACTCTGTGTCGGAAGACTCTACCTCTGCTTCGTTCTGTTGCAATATTTACGCCATTTTGGAGTTGGAAACGTGGTGGATGCTGATGGCTCCTCACATCTCTATAGTCAAACTTTCTCAAATTTAATCATGACGAAGGTGATCAGTAATCGAGGAACCATCAATTAAAATCAAGTCTAAAAACATCACAGTAACAATGAACTAAAGAACATAATCCATGAGCAATTATTATCATATAAGCCTCAGTCACTCCAACTTTAAAAATATTAAAAAATGAATAAGCAACTAAAACTTTTCTATCAATCTGTCAAATACAAGCAATCCCGATAATAATTCTTCGTACTAATTTAAAAATTATTAGTTTTGAAACTGTCTTTCAACGTTCCCACATATCGTCGACCTCAAGTGTTTCCCAGCTAACAGATCCTCCTCGGAGACTGGTATCCCTGCCAGGGGATATGAATACACGGATGATCGAGCCTGTCGCGTGTCACGTGACATTCCGAGCAAGCGGATACAGTTACATTGTTGCCCACGCAACAAGTGCTACCTACGCAACGCATTCCGCGCGGAATCGCGGCGTCGCGGTCGCTGGAAAAAAAGGTCCAATCAAAGCGAGACAACCGTTAGCCTTAGCCGATGCAGATAACCCCGTTTCGATTCGATCCTGATCAGCCCGTTGGTGCCATCATCGCTGAAGGTCAGGACTACTCCGAAGGTTAGCCTCCCGGCCCACGGGATGTACCAGCTATCGGGCTGCATCCACGTCGAAACCCATTCCTAATAGTCACGCACGGGTTCACCGATCCAAAGTGTTTGAAAGGAGGGAGGAGGAAAGACTGGTCGGCTCGAGACCAGATCGTAATTGCGAGCGTGCAGAGTCATGCTCGCGACGACACTCGATGCCGTTGTCCTTCCAAGCTACATGCACCCTGCCTCGAGTACTTTCACGGCCTGGCGGAAGGACAAGCGTCGAATCCTTTCAATGGAGCGGCCACGGGCGTGTCCAGCTCTCCTTCCTCGATGCCTTTTGGTCTCTTTGTACCCTTAGCCGCTGGATCATTGTTTGTTCTAATTGGACTGGTGTTGAGGTCGCTCCGACATTCCTATGCTTACCCTGTGCATTCCGATTTGAAAAATGCCGCTCTGCTTTGAGTACGAGTGACGGTAGCGCGGAGATAATGTGTCTCAGGTTCAGAGTCTCAGGATCAGAGTCTCTTAGATAGAACTTTAAAGATCGAAGAATCGAATAGTCTTTGCAAGGTTTTGCAAGTTTTGCAATAGTTTTGCAAGTATCACGATTCAAAGAGGGCCTTGACCAAAAATTTGAGGTGGTGATCAAACGTGGGTTCATCGAATGAACGAATGCTTGCCTAAGGAGTCCATAAAATTGATTCACGAGCCATCGACTGACAATCAATTCTCCAGGACGTTTACAACCACTCTTGACCGCTCGAGTGCTTGATACGGCCAGTAAAATGGGTCTCGCGAATGTATACCAGGACACTAGAATTCCTAAGATGTCAACTACCTAATAAACCTTTCAGAAAAAGTAATACATATGTTTCCTGGGGAAACACGCCCGCGATCTCACCCAATTATGTCAATTTACAGCGCAACGATACACCAATAACGATGAGTATCCCGTTGCTCGACGCTTTTCTATCGGTCGATATTCAATATTTCTCGCCTAGACGCGTGTAAATGACCGGAAGCGTTCACGACAGGATACATAAAGGGACCGTCACTGTAGCGCGATAATTATAAAATGTCTTCGGAATTACAGTGATTACGAAACACCGTAATTGCCGCGAAGTTTGCTCTACCGGCACACCTGATTGCGAACATCCCGCCTCGATTCCTAGTCGACGTTGATGCATTCCCGTTTTTCGATGTTCCCTCGCCTAAACGAATGACGCGAGATCACGTGAGGGCTCTAAGCGTGATGGAAACTTTTTTGCATTCAATTACATCTACCATTGCGACACTCTAGGCTCGAGGCTTTCTATTTTTTCGAATGTAGCGCGTCCTTGTAAAGTATCCACCGTTCTTTTCCTTTCGATTGTTCCGTTTAGCCTTTTATTTCGTGGTTTTAATGTCGTTACATCATATTTTTTATTTTAATTCTATTTTATGTTACAGCGAATGGCAAAGCAGCAGTGTCCGCGTTCAAAAAATGAAGCCGAGATTGCCAGTTGACTCGTAAGCGGGGTAGGTGGCGATTTCGATCTCGAACCGGAGGAATCGTTGCATCCCGAGGACCAGAATTCTCTCACGTCGCTCGCCTTCCTCGAGGCGACGCGATTACGTACCGAGAAAGGAAATAAACGATGAGTTTCATTACGGTTCGCGACGAATGTCAGCCTAAGTGTCGAGAAAAAGCAGACGAGCGTGCGTACGTATGCAATTCAGAGTATATGATGGGAAGAAAATTGCTGCTAGTGAAATAAAGAAACGTCAGGGAGCAGATGTCGCGTGTTAAAAATTGTCGCAATTAATCCCAGTAACGTCGCTCACTCGAGATCCCCTAATGGAGCGCGATAGCGAGTGCTGCCGCGAAAGATCCTAATTAATAATTTCAAATCTCATATGAAACAAATAAATTCGCGATCTTCCTATGTTTAAAACATTCGATACATTCTTTGGGAATTCCACGAGTGCCTAGATGTGTACGAATTCTACACCTCTGTAATTTAATCTCACTTAGACTAATAACAATATTTTTAGGTTGGTGGTACTCTCAACCCATCCAACGAAACAAAATCATTCCCGTGTATTTCTTTACAAGTGAAGGAAAATATATATCATTGATAGATGTACGAAGTGCGGTTCCGTCGTGCGGTGAAGTCGAGAGCTCGACGGCAGAAAAGTCGAAAGGAAAACGGTGAGGGATGTCAACGACGATTGGGGGGAGAAAACGACGATATGGAGACTTGTTCGCGTAATTAAACCCTTATCAGATTAGCGGGAACACTGATCGTTATCATCCTGTGCGATGTACACGTGGTAAGGTGCGTCGTCGGAAGCGGCAACGTGGTAATTATGAAGTTTCGTTCGTTTACGTCGAAGTCGTCCATTACATTCGCGTGACATAATCCGGCCAGCGTTGTCGTAATAGGTCGTGCAACTCTACCGCGAAGCCATCTTCTTGTCCGACGCGTACCGTTGCTATTCTACTTTTACTGACGTCAAATTTTAATCTCGGTTCGATATTCAGAGAAATTTCATTGAATCGCAATCGAAATGAAAGGACGCGTCGCTCGCTAATTCGAGATGCGACCTCACTTTCACGTCGTTCATTAGCTTTACGTGATCCTAGAACGTAACCCACCATTTGCCTAGCGCAACGAGTCAATGGCTCTTATCTAATCGTGATCGCAGAGGCCATCGCGAGTTTTGTCGCCCTTTTACGATTTAACGGCACACCCGGAGCCTCGGCTAGTTGAACACCATAATGGAGCCACGTGAAATTTCGTGTCTCCTAGTCGAAACTCAGGGACGAACACTCTTACGGTATTCTTCGCTCTCGTCCTTCGAAAACAGACAACGAAAGGTGTCCAACCATCTTTCTAAGTAAACTGTTCAGGTAATCCTGATTGATCAGATGATGGAATGATAAATTAATCACAGATTACATAGAGGTCATACAGCCAATAAGTATTTGTATCCTCTGTATTTATTGAAAAAATTGGTCTAATTTAAATGAATACTTCATGTTTCCAAATAAATTTGTAATTGTAAATATATACATGTGTGAAGTATATTCATGTACATATTTATAATGGATAATTGATTTGGAAACATGAAGCATATCGTTTAAATTAGACAAATTTCGTCAATAGATATAGAAAGTACGAATACTTATGGGACTGAGCGTATATCGAGTTCCAAATTACTCGAAAACTATCCATTTGGATGTCTAAGAAAGGAACAACAGTTCTCAATTCTCATTTTCCAAATATTCAGTTTCTTCAATGATTCCATCCATCCAGTGAATGAACTTCATCTTTATTTCCAACGAAATAAGAAGAATCCCTTCTTTATACACTAGACGAACCCAGAATACCTCTCAGGAATGCGATCGATTCAATGCTGGCACTTGATAAAGCAAATTAGCCACGGTTTCCACGTTCGACGCTCGCTAAATGTTCTCCATCTCGCTGGAATGCGCGTCGAGAAACTTCCGAAGCTTTCCCAAGTCTCGAGACATTTCGGTAAGCAGACAATGCCCGCTGGAACTGAAGACCATTCGTGGAATGCGATCGATTCCATACAGGAACCCGATAAATCAAATTAATCACGTTTTCTACGCTTAACGCTCGTCGAATGCTATCCATCTCGCTGGAATTTCCGGGAGCACGATTATTACAGGAAGCAGGGCACGAAGAAGTGATCTATACAAGCGTGCGTTCGAGTAATACCTATATATCGCTGATGGTTCATTGTTAAAGTTAATGATACGTCGGAAACCATTTTTGCTCGTCAATGACAAGAAGAAAGAGGAAAGGAGTCATAGAAACACTTTCTGTTTAAATGGTTTCTGTTCTTTCAAAGTACAGGGTGAGTCAGAGTCGATTACAGAAGCAACTTTCTAGCAATCGTTGCAATATCGATCAGAGTTCGACTAGTTTTATTCGCAGCTTCAGGGGTACAAACAAGTTGTTGCGAGTATAGCGACAGAAAACAATTGGAACCCGTTTACTCCACATCCTATCCATCTTGAGCTGTCGACGGAGGCGTAACAGATTCGCTCACGTTGCAAAATGACATCGCACGGACAAAACATTATCTAAATCTATTCTAGTGCCGACTACTTATACCTTGCTCTACAAGAAACGAGCAATCGAATACTATGTCTCGAAGGAAACGTTTGAGGATCGAGGCTATGCGTCTACTAGCGATGGGATCAAGTAGGGTAGGATCCCCAGTAACTGGTTCAAGTAGAGTCAAGTTTTGATCAATTAGGTGAGAGACCCAAACATGGATGTGTAAGATACCAGAGATTTCAAGAGGCTATCTTTTTGAAATTCAGACCTAGAAGAGTTCAAATAATTGTGTGAGAGGTCCAGACATGGATGTGTGAGTTACCAGAAATTTCAAGAGGCTATAATCTGGAAATTCAGACCCAGAATAGTTAAAATAAGAATCAATTGAGTTGCTAGTTACCATGTGCGCTAGTAGGAAGGCCCAGAGTGAAACACTGATGTTGGAATTGACTCTGATCGTGAGTACATATTGGACTTAATCTCATCGCTAACGTGGAAGGCTCGAGTACACGCTGTGTGCGTATCAGAGAGATTCCTGGCTCTCTGCCAGATGCGTACGCGTGTATCCACGTGTGCAATCGAAAGACAAGCCGACGCTCGTGCGTGACAATAACGAAGGCTGTTCCCCAGGACTCTGGCTTCCCATCGATGACTTCCTCCTCATCGGGGTCGTTTACCGAATAACTGCTGGTCGGTCGTTCCACCGATTAATGGTCCACTTGATCATCCCGCAACAGTTACAATACCGTACCGCAATTTCTGCATGTGGTCATAGCCGCAAAAAATGGTTCTGCCTCTTGGAGGATACACGATTTTATTCGAAACAAACAAACATCCTAGCATTAACCCACGAGTACAGCATCTATCAATTTTATGACGATGTTTCTGTGCTATATCGTCGAGAGATATAATCGTGATGATTTACTCGCGGTTCAAATGGTTATTTCCAGGTAATGGTAATTGAAATAACTCTACGAGTAAATTGGTCGTATCTGAGTGAATCCGGGCAACACGTTCGGATTTTATCATCGATTCGAGTAATAAATTTCACCGAGGTATTTTCATGGTCTTTAATAGATGTCGAGTGTTTACGTTGATCAGTAATAAAACGACATTTACTCGCATATTTTCGCTTTGTACGTACACTCTATTAGCAAGGGAAATATTACCCTCTTTTCTTCCTTTTCTGCGAGTAAACCTACTTGCGATTTGTGATAATTGTTAGAGAGGACTCCTGGTGTTGACTCTTGGACGATACTTCGGTAACTACCTTCCTCTTCAAGGAATTGAAAGTTACAGGACGGATTGTTCAACTTGAAGAATGAAAATGAACCTCGTGACTGGATCGAGATCGTTGTTTAACGCATTTCCGGAGGCGCCAGTTTCCTCGAAGAGGTCAGAACTGGTCGTTCGATCGAGACGAAACAAGGAAATCGACGCTAACCGAGCGAATAGGCAGCTAGCCGATTTCGACGGGACGATTCATCGCGACGATTCGCCTGACTCGTCCGGCTGGATGGAATAATTATTCCCCGTTCCAATGGACGGCTAGGTAAAGCAGCTGGACGACAGGGGAGATTGACGACACAACCGTCTAACGGTGGTCGAATCGTTCGTTTGCTTTTGCAAATACACAGCGACGATGTGATACCTCGTTCGAGTTGATTCGCCGTTTGTCAATGGTATGCGCTCTTCCACGTTCATCGGACATCGTTTCGCCGGAGAAAATAATTAGATCGTGTAAAGATACACGTTGCTATGCCACTCGACATTTTCCTGTATCACTGGATCTGCCCGAGGCCTGTTAGATCGTTTTTACGCGAAGATACAAGCGAGTGATATAGGGAAATGTTGCATCCCGTAACGAGGACTCCAGTTTTTTTTTTGCTGGAAGTGCAACTGGATGAATGGTGGACTTTTTAGAATGGGGACTCTGAGCTCTTCCCATAAAAGTGGAGAGTAATAATGAGAACTTGAACAGGCTTTCCTAAAAATAAAAGCAAATTTCTCCGTAAAAATGGTCTGTACATCTTACAAAACTTCAGATCCAGCAAAGTGATCACTTAAACCCCTCCTAAATATACCTGAACTACATCACCTCTCAATTTCACAAAAATTCCTGAGGAATCAATCGCAGAAAATGATCAATATTACATATGATTCGTTCATTGCGCAAATCGATTAACCCCATAAAACAAGAGAAATGTGATGAAATAATGTACAATTTTTGTTTCAAATTCTGTTTATAATATAAACTCAAATAAATATTGAAAGAAGTTCTTTCCTTTTCAGGAAAGATATTACAAATATAAAAATTTATAACTATACCAAGTGCTTGGAACGGCTCATATAACGAACAGAAAAAGTAATAGAATATTATTTCTTTGCAAAAGTCGCAAAACTCAAAGTCCTGGGCACCCTACGGAACTTAAAAACCATCAAAATTACAACTTCAACCCTCCCTCTACCTTTACCTGAACTTCACCTTTCAACTTCCACAAGATCCTCGAAGAGTCAATCGCGGAAAGTGATCGATTCGTCGCGCAACGTCCTTCGACGTTCCCGCCAGTATCTGTACTCGCGTAAATGAAAAGGAAACGTAATGGATCAGGACGCCTGGCAGAGGTAACCTCGATAAATTAGTCGTCGGGTCTGCCAGCAGGGAATCACGATCCCCGACGCCAGTTTTCTACGGTTCGCGGTCCCGCGGGGGTCGCGGGGTCGAGCTCGTAACGCGCGGTTGCACGATCACGTTCAGCAATCATTCCTCCGTTATGCATATCAATTTACGTCCACCTGTGCGCCGAGATCCATTGCGCTCGATTTATTATAATCCTCGACGCTGATACGCCCCGTAACGCTCAGCGACGAAGGAGTGGCTGGCCGCGTTTTCAGCGTGGGCCGTCGTACATTTGTTCGACTGGTGAAACGCCTCGTATTATCCTGATATTCAATATTACCGGAAGTCCAGCGTCGGATCGTTCCTCATGTCCAGGCAGAACGTGGGTCTTGCTGGACCTGTGGCACCGGATCCACTCCGGGGACCGCAAGCTCGAATTTCTGAACGCTTCGTCACTCGAAGCGGAGCGATGCTTCTCTTCTGACAGCTTCTGAGATATTTTGAACAGTTTCGCAACATGCTAAGCAATGAGAACTGATATGGGTTCATTTGGATTTCTTGTAGAAGTGGACATAGTAAAAGATAGTCCACATGTGCGTTACGCTTTACAACGTCCTCGTCCGTCAGAAGATATTTGTTTTTTATTCAAGTTTTATTATTTGCAGTGGTGTGTCGACTTATTAGTTCTCCGTGACGATAGTGATATGTAGATACGTACATCACCTTTTTTACTTGATTCTATCAAAGGTTAATCTGCATGCTTCGCTTTGCAAATGCATGCATCAACGTTGACTTGTACTTCCAAGCAAATTAATCACCCAGCTACTCACAATTAGTTTACTATCAGTTGCAAGCTCGCAAACTTCAAATGGAGAGACAGAAAAAACGTGGCTTTAAGTCTCAACAGATTTATCCTTGAAGATGATGCCATTGCCACGTCTCAAGCTCAACACTAACCGATCCGAAGTAAAACAATAAAATCGTTACCGTTCCGTCTCAACGCAAGATTAATTTACGATTACAACAGCGAAGATTTCCGCGCGATTGAGGCCCCTGCCAGCGAGGAGGTCGATTAAACTGGTCGAGGCGAAGATTAGGCGTCCTCTCGCGGACTCTGCTCGCAGCGAACAAAGAGGAACAAAGTAGCGCGCGCGGAATTATGAGCGTTTTCGAAGCCAGCCGTTCTCTCGGAGTAAATTATCGGAGTCGGGGTTTAATTACGGGGATTATCATTAATCTCGGCGCGCTCTTCATTCAGAATTGAATTCCCTCATTGGGAGCTTTTACGTCGACTGCGCCGCTATTGTTCCTGGAGAACAGTTTCCTCGGCGCTTCCTGTTTCTCTCTCTCGAGCCGTCGCGCTATGTACGAGAAACAGCGCCGAGGAATTTTAAGTGGCAGCCTGAAACGTGTATTTATAGGTCGATTTCGACCCCTCCAGGGGAAGGGTGAGGTTCTGCCAGGAAAATGTGCAAATCCTGACCGATCACCGACGCGCCATTTCCATCGGGAGAATCCGTGCAAACACAGCCTACCACCCTTTCCGCCTCGGCTCGAGAAAACAGGCAAATATTTTCTAGAAAACAATGGCAGCGAGTTTGCTTGTTCCGCAATCACGGCATTCCTGCGTCGGATTCTTCGATAATTTTATGCGATCGAATGCTTTGGTTTCAGCGCGTGTCAATTTTGACTCGTTCCTCCCCCATTGAGAGTGTTTGCGCATTAAATTGATCGTGGTATCCAAAGTCAAAGTAGCAACGTCTAAATGGCTCGGTGTATCAACGACGAGTGAAATGAAATAATTAATGATGCCGATCGAGACGAGCAGAATCTGAGAATATTTATTAAAAGAATCGAATGAGTAATTATGAGTCCATCAGCAAGCATCCATAACTTTCCAATCTTTTCCATACGAACCAAGGAACTGGTTATAATCGTTAGTAATCGATGAATTGATTCTATCAGGTTTGTTTTGGTATGATTTATTCCCTGCCACCGATTATTTAAACGCGAGATTGTCGAGTTCAATTGACGATTAAGAGCCTCGTAGCAATGAATAGGCTCTCCTTGAAGAAGTCAATACGAGAGAGGTCGTTAATAAGAATATACTTGGCAATAGCGTCGGTTGGATTCGAATCAATTTTGCGAAAGGAAGATCAGCCAAGTGGAATTGCGGTGAGAGCCGATGAAGGTGGAGAGACGAATCGAAATCCCGATGTTTTGTCGTCTCTGCGGTGGTTTTTTACGGGAATGACGAGACACCGCGTCCAGCGACGATGTAATCGTCTGGAACACCACAATCGAAAGGAGGGAATGGAGAGAACAACACAGGAAAAAGATGTCGAAATCATCCCACCGGAAGATCGACGATTTTTGCGCGATCTAGGACTCGTAAAGCTGCTTCGACGCGTGGATTTGTCCTTGGATAAACAAATGGTCATTTTTATGCATAGTTAGATTCTATGTTTTCCTACACATGTTCCCCTACTTCGAGCCAATTTCCATACATTATAAAAGAGTACAAAGTCACGAGGAGGCTCAATTTCCCACAAGACATTCCCATGGAAAAAAGGAACACGTACCCACATTCAATATTCCAGATGTAAACCATATCGCGTCTCCCATCTCCGTTCCCTATTCGTCACGCGATCGCAAAGTATGTAACAACTATCAACACGAAAGCTACTCGGAAAATCCTCCGAACCGCCACCATTCGAACGTGAAGTGCACTCGGCACAAGTCCTCCATTTACTAGCGAAATCGATCCCGTTTCATAACAGGTTGCAGAAATGAACGGAAAAGCTCTGAAGTCTTCAGGTATGACGAAATCTATTGATACTTATCACACGATGGCTCGTAAAAGATACTACTACATTACAGGGACCATTTCGAGAACAGGTTTCCAAGTTTAACGAGTCGATAATAAAAAAAGTCGCGGCTTTGCATCAAATTGGCTCCAACATTCTCGCTTCCAGCTCGTAAAGCGGATGAGATTACACGTTCACGACGGATGTTTCGTCACGCGTAAATGACACGTGTTGTCGATGCATTGATCTTCTTTCGTACAGTGATCTTTCACCTGATTTACGATGAAGATGAACAAAATTCGAATAAAAGTGCTTGTTTAAAAGATGAAACGTTGAATCAGCCGATTAAGCACGAAAGCAGAGGAGTTAGGGGTGCGTAACTGGGCCCCGATTGCAATTTCTGATCGGCTGGGCCCGATCCGTGCCCACTTCCGGGATTACGATCCCGCAGCAGTTGACAGGAACGTCATAGGCAAGATACGACGCTCGAGATACGAGGAGGATACGAGCTGTAGAACTAGCTGTAAATTAACCACACACCACGGACCCGGTGTGTGTTCGTCGGTTCGTGTTCCCGCTTCTGTGTGCATGTTACGTTATACGCTGTCGTATAGCTCACGTATCGGGGCTGCGTACACGAGAACGGCTGCTCGAGTGCGTCACGATTTCAGATATCGCGCACGCATGCAACGCTTGTACAGCTTCCCATGGGATCCATAACGCCGAGACGCCCTATCGGCCAGTTTACGTGGTCGGATTGCTCGCGTACAATCGCACCTGGGCTACTTTCACCTGGATACTCTATTTTCGATTCTTTCGTTGGTTACTTTTTCAACTACACAATCTTTGATTTCCTCTGGTTGAATTTATGAATAAGATGAGAGGCTGTCTGAGGCAAAATTCATGTTTGATAAACCCTTGCTCGTAACTAAATGGCTTGATCTATTTTTTTTTTTGCTGTTGATTTAATTGAAAGATTCATCATCATCAATTATCAAACATGATGATTAACCCTTAAAAGCCTGATTTTCATTTTTTTAACTTTTGTTGAAAAGAACATTATGCAATGGTAACATACATATTGCCAAATATTAAAAACAAACCAATTGCAAGTGTACAATTCGATTTAAATGTCCGGTATTAAATTTGAAACTTAGGGCATTTAAGGGTAAAGTTTCTATTAGAGGCACTAGAAAGTAATGTTGTTTCTGCGAATGTCAATACTTGTTTATTATTCATCAACTCACTGCGTACTTGATTGTACTGTGTAATTAATTTTTATCGATCAGATATTGAAAATTTGAACACTAGTTGGCAAAGGATTGTTGATAACAAGGACAATTACATAATTGATTAAAAATAAAAACATATTATAAATTTATTTGTTTGAATTTAATCTAAAAGAAACGACATTACTTTCTGGCCCCCCTAATGCAATGTTTTTAGTAAAGATTTTCCTGTTGGAGAATAATTGAAGAACGTACCTCTTACTTTATTTCTTAATCGAAAGTAGGATTTTAAAATTAGAGTAATTGGTTGCTCAATAAAAATGAAACTTCTCCATTATAGTAGATTCTGGAAGACCTATTACAGTCTTATTAAAACGCTTCCGACCATGATTTCGATTTTGTTCGGTAAATTACGCAGTAATCTGTATCATGATTGTATGTAAATATCGTAGTTTACCTAAGAGGGCGAAATTGAAGTCAATAGCGCTTTAATGAAGCTATAACAAGTCTTCCAGCACTAATAAAAAGGCGCATCTTGATAGCATTCTTCCGATTCCTTTATCTCTATGAAATCTTTATTAAAATTTAAAACTGCATTCAAATTTCAATGCGTCAACTATTCCAGCTTTTAACTCGTCCAACTCCACGCAAGTCACCCTTCATCTTTTATATTAAAACCTGTTAATTCTTCTCTCCTCTTGTCCTTAACTAATCCCTGATCAAGCAAGTACTCATAAATACGAACCAAAGACTTAAGGCCTACTCCTCGTCTATCGACTCCATCGCATAATTCTACCACTTATCGTGTATCTCGTAATCCTTCTATTAAATCAACAGCAGAAAGAAATAGATCAAGCCATTAAGTTACAAGCAAACGAACGGATAAAGTGACGAGTTAATGACTCGCAGATGTGTACGCGATGAAAACGTAAGCCGCGGTGTTTCGTTTCATTCGGGTTGCTGCGTGCAACAACGCAGAAAGAAGCGTGACGGTAAAATGTTAATGATTTCATTATCCAACGCGTACTACACTTTCGTGTACACGTTCGTTTTAATTACCAGTGCTTTTCGGTGTACTTGCTCTCCGAGGTATAATTTACGCGGACACACGCACGCACACATGCGCGCGGCGGATCGACTAGATCTGCCGCGATCTCTTCCCTATCGCGGTGCATGCAAACCAACGCGCGATCCACCGTGAGCGCTGTGGTTAATGTCCCGTTTGATTGGTCGACGCTCCGATCGACGACGATCGATCAAGAGATCAAGGCCAACCTTGCGATCGCCGATCGATCGTTTTTCGTTGCCTCGGATAACGATCGTTTCCGCGATCCGCTTATTACGCCACCTTTCGTGCACGCCGAGCGGCAATAATTACCTAATTATTATCCAATCGCGATCGGTTTTTGCTCACCGACGGAGAATTACGTGTGTTATTTCGACGCTCTGCTTCTTCAAATATTTGATCGCGGGATGGAGATCGACGAGCGAGCAATATGTACGGAGAAGTGGATAGGAAATTACTAGGAATAAAATATGCGTGTGGAATCATTAGAATCGGAGTCGAAGTTGAGGAAAAAATTGAGAAATTTTTACGAGTATTCGTCTTTTTAACGTGTACATTTTGTCAATTTCATTTGTCTAGGTTTTGGTGCAAATGGTATCGAGATTCTACTTGTCTCTGTTTTGAAAAATATCATATTAGGGGTAGTTCCATTTAAATAGATTGGAAGCTCACGGCTTAATCGACAATACCGCCCTCTCAGAATCATTATCTCTTCTGTTATAAGACTGGTTAATTCTTCTTTTCGCGTTTGAAAGTATCGTAACACTTTTTTCCGTTCCATTAAAATAGGTCTAGGTCAGAAGGTTCGTTAGTCTTCGGTGCAATGGCCGCTGCAATTTTGGCACGTTTAATTTCAAGAGAACAAGTGCGTGTAAGCGTGTAAATTATGCGCGAGAGAGTGCATTTAGAAGAAAGTGCAATTTCAGCGAGTCGAGAGGGAATTTTAAGAGACCCGTATCGCATATAATTACTGTCCCTTTCAGGTGGAAGAGCTAATTAGTCGTATCCGAATAGCCACCGAATTTTGCTCCATTTTTCATGTTACCATACGCAGTATTATTTTCACTTCTTTCCGAACATTTTTAATCGCTTCGCAACATCTGTTCACTCGATGCAATATTTTAATCTACACAAGCTCCTTTACACGAGACCATTTCCTAAGGGGCTAAAACTAAGGAGACGACGCGTCCGCCGCCGCGACGACAAGCTTTCCCGGTTTAGGCGTCGCGAGTACGCGAGGAAACAGTAACTCTGCTTCAGTCTCGTAACGGGAAGATCGTATCTCAGCCGCGCTCCATCCAAAAGAAAAGCAACGATTATTATTTACTCCGCGGAGAGCGATGTTATACTGTTTCTTGGAAGATCGAGTGGCGGGCGACGCGGATAACAGATTAACGAGATACGCGGGGGTTTCACGCTCGATGATTCTTCCTCTAATCGATTACATATTTTTGATCATAAATTCGTGATAGAAACTTTCCGTATCGTCTGAGAAGATCGACGGGGTGGAGGCTTCGACGAAAGCGCGGGACGAACGATATCCTTGATTTCTCATAAAAGAACGCGCAACCAGCCTCTTAGTGCGATGCTAGCGATCGATCCGTGCGATCGATCGTTAGTCGTTTTACCTTACAGGCTTTGATTTGAGATCTTGAACCTTTTTGTTCTGGGATTTCTCTACTAATTTTTTAAATGTATTTTTTGGAAATTCACTTTGCTAGTTTTGTAAGTAACGTTTTGTCCATTGGAATCTCGATCTATCGATCTATAATAAGACTAGTATTTATTGCAATTACGATCACGTGGTTAAAACGTTCGCTAAAGAGAATCGAGCAAACACAGTCAATCCTATAAGTATTCGTACCCTCTATGTTTATTGAAGAAATTTGTTCAAATCAAATGATAGGTTTGACGTTTCCATATCAATTTGTCATTATAAATATATACACGCGTAAAGTTTATTCATGTACATATTCATAATGGAACATTTATTTGGAAATATTAAGCTTACTATTTCATTTAGGCAAGTGTGTTCAATAGAGACACAGGGTACGAATAGTTATGGAACCGACAGTATACAAAAACGTGCAATTCCAAAATTATTAGTGCCCTCTAAAAAGTATAAAGCTCCCTGTACTATTCGAATTGGCACCTAATGAGGCGTTTCAGCATCTTTTCGGACATATCGAACGCATTACTCTATCTACAAACTACCTCCCTTGGTCCACGATTCAATTGTACTCAAAAGATGCTCCCGTAACATTTCATTAAAGAAATCGCGATGCCGAATTCGTACATTGACAATGTCCTTCTGAAAACAAGTAGCAGGAGATGACTCGCATCATCCAACGGGCCAGAAACCAGCCTTGGGCAATGTAGAGAGCAGCGGTAATAAAAAGTAATCACTTACAATCTAATCTTCCAGTCCATCCTCGTCGCGGCCATGACGCTTGGTTCCCCGGACCCTGCGCGACCTTCGTTTCGCCCTCGAGGAACCAGTCCCTGGAAACTCACTGGTGGCGGGTCTCTCACGAATCACAGTGCACTGTTCTCTTCGTCGAAAACGAAAGCGCCCGGTTACTACGTAATTCGTGGTTCCCTCGGTGCACGAAAAATTACGGCGCGTCGCGTGTCCCGTTTCACCACCGGTTCCTATAGACGCGTCGCGAACGGTCCGTTTCCACTGGATACGCGCCAGACACCTAGATCCTCTATCACCGAGACGGTACACCTGGATCCTCGGTCGACTTCGGCAGAGTCAACTGGGTTCGTTCGACCGCGGGATACCGATATCCAACCCTTTCGAGCACAGACCGTGAAAACCAACCCGACTCGACGTTGTACTAGGACGGTCGGCGATGCGAGCGAGAGACGGCAGACAGGAGGATGAGAGAACGGGGCTTTTCTGTGCGTGTTGCACGAAAATGGAGCAACGTGCGTTCTGTGCCACTGTTCTCCGTTCTCCGTAACACTCTGCCAGGATATCCGCGCGTGGCTGCTCGTCTTCCACGGCCGCGAAAGGTGGGAAGATGAGGAGGAGGAGGACGAAGTAGTAGAAATAGAAGAGGTTACCGAGGTGGAGGCGGTGGTGGAGGTAGTGCTTGGTGGAAGTGGTGACGACGGTGGTGGAAATTGTGACGGTGGTGGAAATTGTGACGGTGGTGGTGGTGGGTTATTTGTGAGAGGATCCTCGCCGTGTGGAGTACTAAGCCATAATGACATGGTCTAGGAGATGCCAGTCAGTTTTGTAATAACGCCCCGTAAAAAGTGAATTTCTAGCGAAGGTGGGGAAACGCGCCTAGGGCCAATCCGAGAGTACACCGGTTCGCCAACCGGCCAATCGGAGCGCGACATTCTGGAGCGCGGATTCCTCTTCAATTTTTCGTTTCTTTAATTTTTTTTTGTATATATATATTTTTACGCGCGATACTTATTGAACCAATGGCGTTGTCTTTTTGAAACTACGGGTACGGGATCAGCCGAGATTAACGCTCGAATGCTGATAACTGTCGGAGGAGATTCTGGGAGATTTGTTCTGGGAGATTCTATCGTAAATGGGAACTTCCAAAGTACTTGGGACATTTGCATCTATGTTCCTCTTTCAGGGGAAGAGGATAGACGTTTATTACGGTAGAAGTTTTCAAAAAAGTTTGTTCAATTATATATGCACTCATTGTCAGTCCCATAAATATTCGTACCCTCTATGTCTATTGAAGAAACGTATTCAAATTAAATGGTAAGTTTAATGTTTTCACATGTATGTTTGTGTAAATACGTTGATGAATATATAAATATATACATGTATAAGATTATTCATGTACATATTTATAAGGAAATATTCATTTGGTAATATCGAATCTATTATTTAATTTAGCCGAACTTCTTCAATAGACATAGAGGGTACGAATATTTATGGGATTGACTGTAGGTCAATTCGACTTAGCTGTATTTTTTTATCTAACTTTCCCTGCTGTCACAAATTTCTTTAGTCATGTTCATTCCACGTAATTTTGGGGTTAGATTTAAGAGTAGCCTTCGTGTCGTATTTTGCCTTCGCTCGATAATGTATGCACTGTCTGTTGCAGTATTTACATTATCGTGTAATTTGCCATAATAGAGATGTTAGAGTAATAATTATTATTCCTCGCAATTATCATACATAACGTAATTTTAGATTTCCAGCGTTTGCCGATGAGAACCTTCATTAAACTGCTGAACCGTTGAACGATTGGAATTTATTAATGTAATATGTCTGCTGTTAGCGAAAATCGGAACATCGTTTCTAATGTACCGTACGAAAATACGTTGGCGTTTCGTTTAGGCGGGATCCGACATGCCTATCTTATCCGTCTTAGTAGAGCAAATGTATTAAAATTGTCTCGATCCACATAATATTCGAAGATACTAATGGAGACCTCAAATCAGTGGTATCGTAAATAACGAACAAACGATGTACGCTTTCATAAAATGGAACGGGTGGTCTCGAAAGTCAAAATCGTACATTCAGAATTCCAATGCACGACTCAACATGGCGGTGTTATTGCGCTGCGTTATTGCGACTAGTCATCCGGTACGCTTAACCGTTAACAATATCGTGAATGATACGTTGATAATCCACGTTATCAACTTAACAGGATAATTGCAGCAGGTGTGCAGCGATCAATGGTGACGGGAAATATTGTAATTTACGTCATCGTATATGTTACGCAGATCAACGTCTGCGAACGATAACTTCTTCTTTATTGCATAACAGTAACTTACTTCTTTCGGTCACGGTGAATGCCGTCGTGCGCCTCTCCTTAGTCCTTGTTACTTCATTTATCACTGCGAATGGTTGCCGCGTTTCGTGGCTTTTTCCGTGTTAGACTCGTGAATTCTGGAACTCGAATGATTAATGACCGACACTCCCTTATTCATAATCCACTGCCTCTAACATTTTCATTACACGCAGAATGAAACTCGACACATAAATTCTTAGGCGAGTACATGTGTTTACATTACGTTTGAGGGGTATTCCTGTCGACCATCGAGTGTTTGGGCATCGAAAGCTCGAGAATCGAGAGTTCATTCAAGTATAAAACACTTAAAAACGTGGAAGTTGCTGGTAACGAAATTGGAATATAATTCGGAATGCAAAGGGTTAAAGAGCTTTCGTGGAGCCAGTATAATTTAATAAGGGACCCTTAATCTTAACTTTCTTGTTTCCTATCGTCGCGCCCCTAAATGAAATTCGACCGAGGGGAACGTCTGACGAATTTTCAAATCTGGAAGAAGTTGTTTGCCGAAATCACTAGCGACGAGTAGCGAACGAAATGGTTCTCGGTTGCTCGTTTTCAAGAGTAGTAAAAAGGGCATTGTTCAGCGGGAACTACTGTCGCTACGAGCGTTTCCGCGAAGATTCCGTTTCGCACTCGCCTAACGGCACCTAGCGCATCCTCTCCAGGGAAATCGTCAAAGTGGCGGAGCACCAGAAAGAATTCTATGATAGGCAGTTTCTCTGGCTAGCTGACGCGCGCGTGCACGCAAGAAATCATCATTTTTCCAGTCGGTTTTCTCATGCAACGCGCCATTAATTGTCTCGGTTATGTTCCGAGGACGAAACGCGTCATTAGACCCGTGATACGTGGTTGGTCGCGCAAAAACGCGATTCCCTTGCAAAAAAAAGGGGGCAAAAGTAATCGATACGATGAACCTCGCAGACTTCGCTTCTTAAAACATTGGTAGACAAGCTTGATTTTCTCCTAAATTAATGGTTGTCTATTTTGAATGACAATGAGAAATGGAATATTAGCCGAGTGACTCGACGCAGTTTGAGGTGTTTTATTTAACGAGTGGATGATCAATTTTTTGGACGTACAATTAATAATATTCTTAATAATAAATGATTCGATATATTAAGTCTAGCGGAAAATTCTGTCCAATTCTAGAATAACACAAAATAATAAATTTTTTGAAGCTTTGAATATGATTTTATATGATTTTTATCATTATTTATGACATCTTGCCAGCGTGATCGCAATTTGTATATCGTTTTTAATGAATATACGCATACTTGTTGGAACCTGTTGGAACCGGATCGGACAGAACTTTCCTGTAGACCTAGTACTTACCTCGAAGAAAATGAATTTTTTTATCTCCACGACTGAAAACACACGACCATGACTTAATTCGTTGCTGGTTGGTATTCGCTATAAGGTTTGCGTTAATGCCCCAGCTCGGACGAAATGAGAGGCTTGGCTCGGAAATAATTTCCAACGTTTCGCGCAGATTGCTTGGAATAAATTTCGTTTTTTCGTGCTCGAAATTGTCCCTCTTGGCCGTATCGCGAATGGTAGTTCGGTGCGTCGAAAGGTTAATGGAAATGGGTACTCCTCGCTGAAGGATTAACATGAACCCCGCTGATACTGTATGCATGTTTACATTAGAAACGGCCTTCGGAAAACGGAGGTACTACCGTTTGCGGGGAAACGTTTCCGCGTGGAGATTCGCCTTCGTGTAACGGTTCGCGTACTCAGGGAAATTGACAAAATTGTCGACGGTGTTCCGTGATGAGAACTGCGAAACTTCCTTGCGCAAGCGGTTCCGCGAGTCGAAGGGACTCCTGCGTGCGTACGAAGGAACGGAACACAAAGTAGCATTGCCTCATTGTGCTTGGGTGTTCTAGTCAATTTTATCGCTCGGGGTGCTTCCTTTCACAGGTTCGAACGAATATTCCGTATGAAAGTCGTATACCTTTGCTAGGGGCTCCAGGAGGCGGTGATGTGATGTGCACTATCTAAGAGGCGCGTAGTTGCTCCCACCACTTCGTGAAATCGCTGAAGGGAGATGAGTTCTGGCGTTAGGGGACCGTTTATGGGCTTATTTAAAAGGATTATTTAAAAAATTCTGCGGTATTAAATCGTTTTCACACCGTAAAATTAAATCACATACGTACCGAGGGGTTAAGAGAACCTAAAAATAAAAATTGATCCTCTTTGATTCTACCGAAGAAGCATCAATAAACAAATGACTATTAAGATTCCGCTGCTTGGTCGCCGAAAATTTTCAAGGATCATGGAATCAGGAAGAGGCAGTGGCCACACGCGCAAGAATGCCAGCGGGATTTCGCGTTGGCGTAACGGAAAACGCATCCAGCGAAATGGGACGGAATCGTCGATAGGATAACTCGCAGGGCAGTTTCGCCGCTGAAGGAAGATGCCACGAGCAGAAGGTACGTAGGAAAAAGAAGGGAGCAGTGGTTCCGGGTTCGATTCCCAGGACTGAGTCGAGTAAACGCCGCTTCCTCCGTCGACCAATCTAGATTGAGAGAACGAAGGCGCCTACCGGCCAGAAACACGAGCTGGTAGCAATAAATTATTATAGTACGGATGATTTCACGGCCAAGGGTCAAACGAGCCGAACGGAACGGCCGCCACGGCCAGCTCCGACCAGGATTATCAAGACGTTGTCTCGGATCGGAAGTTCATCGAGCCCTTTGAACGGAGTCTGAATCGCGTCTGGCACCGAACAGATTGCCGTGGAGTATATATCGCGATGGTCGGATCGATATACCACTGAAAGTGGTAAAAATTTTATGAAATGTCTATCGACACTCTGTCTAACGCATCGTGATGTTGGGTAGACGTTTTATTTTGATTGAAGTAGGTGTATACTCACGTTGATGGTACCTTCTGATTAGAAAATTTCTGATTAATTATATCGACGGGATGGAGATCTGTTGAGGGTAATTTCTCATAGTCTTAACATCATCGGATCCACTTGGAATTTATTTTATATTATTAATTAATAATTCTTCCACCAGATATTTTTCAGAAGAAATGAGATAGCACGGTGTAATCGTCTTCTCGTTTCGTTAGAGAGTTCATGGACCCCTCAGGAAACTCGAAGAATCAATGATCTAGTTTACGAATGCAATCTCAAACAAAAAGTCCCAAGTGGGAATCGCAATACACATTAGATGAGGTTACGGTAGCAAACAAGCATTTTTCCGCCCGATTCCGCGGATATTGCGGCAGCTTGGCACGGTAAACGATTTAGAAAAAGTCGAGGTAAACGGTGCACCGATATTCCCGAGGCTTGTTATTCTTTTACCTCAGAATCCGAAACCGAGAGGACGTTGATCGAACGGGCACCGTCGTGAGAATCCCGCGAACGTTGGAAAAAAGAAACGGGCGCAACAGTACAGTAGAACTGTTCTTCAACTTTGCTTCGCTGGAAACTTTTGTCCGCGACAAATTATCCGCAACGATCGCGTCGCGAATAAATCTCGGCCTTCCTCACCATCAAACCTGAATATCAAACTTGTGACACTGATCTAGAAGGATAAACAATATTCATTAAAATGGAGGAAAAATTACTAAATTAAATTAAAGAAAAAAGGAAAATTATTTTAATATGAGACAGGGTTTATGCTTGTAAAACATTTCGAAGAATTTAATCATGACTCCCTGAGGGGTAGTTTCATAAAGACCATGAACGTTTAACACTAGACCAACCACGACCGGTCAAATTAACGTCTATACAGTTCTTATATGCAATACATGAGTTATAGACAATTATTTCATGCATTGTTTAATTTAATTGTATGTAAAATATTTTTGCGTTTAAATGAAAAAAGTAACTTTAAGACTAGTCATTTATTCCATCGCAGTAGAAATAGTCACACATAGGTAGGTTTAGTGTTAATAACAAAAGTTGGTCAAATACCTTTCGTAAACTTCATTTTGGTTTCAAATTGGATTCCCACGTGGTTCTTTTCTTTTCCCTGTGCGTACGCCTACGGGGCAATTCGTAATTTGCCATCGCGAAGGGGCCTGCTAGCGCTGCTCTTGTCTCTGCTATCATCAGCGTCCATTGAGTCCTAAACGGGACGGAGACTCCGGCGAACGTGGCCTCTAACATCCAGTGAGAGATCGATCGGAACCCACGATAGCCTCGTTGACGCTGCATCTTCGCATAATGCAACAGTTACCGCACTTCGACTCCCGCCCCCGGGGACCATTGTTCCCGTCTGTGCGAACTTTTGGGGCCGTCGACGCGCAAAAGGACGCCGGTGAACTTCTGACTCGGAGCAAGTTCAGCTTCCGAGCCTTTCACGAGTCTGTCGACTGCTCAGGGCCTCCTAGTACTGCTATCTGCTTGGAGGAAATTAACCCTTTCAGACCTGAGTTGTTTTTTTTTTCGTACCAACGTAATTTAATTGTTAGGGTTAACTTGGGCTAAAATTAGTATGGAAAAAATAGACAAATATCCTCATAGTGTAGTTTTCAAGGAAAACTGGTCTTTTTTCGTGTGCACAAATAAGGACATTCACCCTGAACGATAGTGTCGGTAATAAATTAAATTTTGTATCCTCAATTGTGGACACCAGGTTACATCATATTCTTCGTTTACTTCATGATCTGCTTCAGATATCTGCAGGTCTGTGTCAGGAAAAGTCCAGAAATTGAACCGAGACAGCCGAGGTCAAACTGTGGGGGTTTCGGTCATCTCATGGAAAGCCATCGTTAAGAATTTTAGTTTCTCATAACTTTCCTTGGAAGTGGAGTACTGTTTCTGGATACTGCTCCTGGAACTCATCTCTCAAGTTGTCTCGTTATGACCATGGCGCAGTGGATGTCTAAATCAGTTTCCAAACGACTGATGATTATAGTACCCCCTCAGTCAGTTCAGAATCTCCAATCGTGCATCGAATCCATCGAGCCAGTGATCGATTCCACTTCAACATCTCCGCGATTCGCTGCGCCAGACCTTGAATAAGGCGGGATTTGATGGAGATTGTAGGTATTCGTACCGGGGATTTGTAATGAAATTACAAAGAGATCCGTGGAGGAGTTTATACATCGCGCGTGTTGCTAAAATGCCAGAGCAACCGATACCAAGGCTGATGCAACCATTATCTACCACAGGTACTAAACCCAGCTCTCCCAAAACTCTTGAAAATCCAGCTCGAAATCGACACCCAGACCGCTATCCATCAACGTCCGTGGAACGTAATGGGCATCGTTACTGCTCTCTGAAACGAGCAGGCACACAGGTCAGCCTGAAAAACGGAATAACCGAGGAAGTGTAGCGAGTAACCCATCTGTTTCGAGTTACCCAATCACATTTGACTCGGCATCGCTGGAAGCGGCCGCTCCGATGGTCCAATACGTCTGAAGAAACCGAACTATTTATTTCAACGCGTCGTTAGCACGCGGCGTCCGATCATCAGCGATCGAGGGAATTATCCCAGACGGAAAAGCCAATTGCCCGCGTGAATTAGCACCGCGGTAACGGTTCACGACTTTTATCAACTCCATGCTCACGCAATTCCCAAAGCTACGAGATTACGTGCACGCGAGGGCGACATCAGGCGAAACGGGCCCGAAGAGGAAACGCGTCTTCCTCCGTGCGCGGCTCGCGTACACGAACAATTACGCGTAACGATCCGGTGTTTAGTAGTTTCTGCGGCTTCGTGCCGGGTTGGGTTTCAATTGTCGCAGGGTCGATGAGATTTCTCGCGAAAATGTGTACAGCCTCGCGTGTCGGGGACGTTCGGAGCGGAAACGCGACGCTGAACTTCCTACGTCGATTCGGTGTAATTCTGAACGTAGGAAGGCTTTTAGTGGGGCATTTTCGAGGCTAGTTTCGAGGCATGCGGCGAGCAATAATAGTAACTCTTCGGCTAACAGGGCGGGGAAGGATAGTATCTCGAAAGGCTGTTCCCTCGTAAACGTCAATTCTTTTTGCGGGCTCCGATCTGGAGCAAGAATTTCCTTATGGGTTCGCTGAGCAGATATCCCATTTGTTTACTCGTAGACCTAATCTTTATGGTAGAATTATAATTTGTTGAGCACTTTTTTTCATCCTGTGGAGGATAAACGATCGAGAGGCGCGCATTCTCAAGTCAGTCTTATTTCTGAAACGAAACTTTCAGTTTTAGTTTAACGTTTCGTCGACCATTGTTTCCAATGTCGACCGAAAATCGACTCGTAAGGGTAATCTCGTCGACGTGGAAGACGTGGAACAACGTGCGGTTACGACGTCCTGGCGAACGAGGATAATGGACGGGAGCACCTCGAAGGTTAGCATCGAAACTCACTGGAAATCGGCGTGTATTGCGAGCCAGGTTCCTGCTGCCGTTGTTACCGATCCTTCCTGGGGCAAGCAGCCTCTTAAAACTCCAATCCACTTGCCGCTGGTGCTGCCCCTGCTGACCGTCCGTCTCTTAACAGCTCATTAACCACGTACCGCCTCCGTTGACCCCGGTTTGCATAAACCATACCTGGCCTTCGTGCGCTATGGGTTTCCGACCTTTGAAGAGCCGTCGATCGCTAATTCTCAAAGGGAAAGTTGTTGCTCCCGACCTTTCGCACGAATTCCACTCCCAGCTCGCGCCGGGATCGTCGACATTGCGTCGAGGCTTCCCCAAGTTCACGCGAAGACTCGATATTTTAGAGTAACCATAATTAAACAGCTCTTCACGAGTATGAAGGTAGTTGTACCAAAATTGTCATACATTTGGGAGCAAAATTATTTCAGATTTCGCGTACAAAATCGAGCTCTTTTCTACCTAATGCAGTATTCTAACTGTACGAAGGTCCTTAACCCTTTCAAACCTCCCGTCCAGAATTGAGGGCACAACATTTAAAAACTACCGACACTATCGTTTTAATGTTCTTATTTGTGCACACGAAGAAAGACCAGTTGACCTCGAAAACTACACTATTAGGACCTTTTTTATATTTTTCACATACTAATTTTAGTCCAAGTTAACCATAAAAATTAAATTACATTAGTACGAGAAAAAAAAAACATAATTTAGGTTAGAGAAGGTTAACACCTTGCTGAATTTCAGTATCTCTTCCGTGGGAGCAAGACACGAAAACTTAATGGAGTGGAGTCTTTGGGAGGCTTTGGAATTTTGAGCAGCCAAACGGAATGTTCGTCAGTTAACGTCTTATCGCGACTAGTATTTGAGTAATTTAGATGAACAGTTAGAATCAGATAGGAGCAAACGTTGGAGGACGAGGCTGAATTAAAATCAGACGAGACGGCGTGTTATTCGCAGAAATTCGGTCGCGCTTTAATGTCGCGATGAATCACGAGGCGTCGCGAACGATGGTATGAAAAAGAACCCATCCAGCCAGGCCGTTGATACCGTTAAATCATTTTGAGCGTGCGCGCACTCGCAACAATGCGAGTGAGAAACGGGGCGCCGTCTACTTTCCTCGATAAGCGAATCAGATAAAACTCCGGCGAGATGAATCTCGCGCAAAAGGCTCGTTAAATTTATCAAAGGGGATAATTAAGATACATATTACGTTCGCACGGGCCTGAGACCGTTCACCGTTACGTCGTTTACGTTACAAAATGCGTAATAGGCAAAGCACGCCGCGACAGAAGACGCGATCCCCCGATAAGACTAAAAGTTATGAATTAAGGAGACGTCCATGTACGGGATGATTCTCGATCGAGGGGTCGAATCTACGGAGTGGATGGAAAGAAAAATGCGGGTGGGAATTGTTCAGGATTCATTTGTCGAGTTACAGGGGATTGAAAGTTGAGATAGCAACACAAACACTAGTTTTTCAACATGCTGTAACTTGGAAATTGAATCCTTAGCAATTACTGTTCATCGAAGCTTTCCTAAAGAATCACTTTATCCAAGAAAAAACCAAAGTCATCGTTTAAGTTAAATTCTCCAAGTGTCCTCCAAAGAAAAGGATCACGCTAACAGTCCTCGAAGCTCAAAACTCTCTCGAGTGTGATAGTAGAGTTTCTTTGTTCTAGTGTTTCAGCGACGACAAGGCGGACAGAACGAATTCGTTCTGAGGGTGGTTGCTGGATGATCGTCGCCGAGATCGAAAACTACGAATAAAATACATATTTCTTTGACGGCCGCTCGGAAATTCACCGTTACGTCGTTTACCTGGCGGAGTCCGTGGTATAGAGGAACCAAGGGAGGAACGACGCAATAGCAGCTCGATTGGATAAGGACCAAAGTAATGGACGGGGGAGGCAACGGTCACGCGATCCTCGGCACGTCGAGAAATCGATCCTTCTCGAGGATCTCCGATCGTGTTTTCCCACCGCGCGCCCTTCGAAATTGCATTTTCGAGCTTCCGTCACGGAGATTCGTCGCTTAACGTGTGCTCCTCAGGATCCTACATCGAAAGTAGCCCTCCTGTTATCGTGTTACTCAACTATCGGTGATAGATTTAGGGATTAGGACACGGTAAGTGCGTGTTTGGGGCACGGTAACGGTGATCGCAACAATGAAGTCGTTTAACGCGGCAGACACTGGTCAGATTGCGGCTTCCACGAAGATTCAGACGATCAGAGATCGTTTCGTGGGAGAGTCGGTCCGATTTCATGGTCGCTCGCTGTCACGGTTCGGTCGTCTCTCATCTCCCGTCGGCTTTGTTACCGCCGTCGGGCCCGCGTGTTAATTGCATTAGTGTAGAACCGAGGCTCCTGCATCGATCGGTTGCAAAAGTTTCCGCAAAGCTGCGAAGAGATCCATCGCTCACAGGAATGTTGCAACGGCCGCCAGATGCGTCGAAAGTCCAGAGAAGTTGCGGCGATGTTATGAAACGGATCGGGACTGGCATTTCCGGTTGACCCTTGCATCGTTCCACCGCTCTTTCTTTTCATCGTTCGAGCAAGAATTCGAAGAGATAAATTCAGGAGTCGTGCTCGTTGCCGCAACGCCATGTTTTACGGTGTCGAGCACTCGAACGATCCACGTACATATGAATAGTTCGATGCTTCGATAGGTAATTAGTCTGGATAGTTGACGTTTGGATTGTATTACAGCTTTGACCTTATGGGAGTTGTCGAGGAATACAGCTTTCTCACTGATTTATCATAGTTAGTTTATTTTAAGTTGGAGACGATAGAGGGAATCCTTTGACAAGACGTTCGATTAGTAGAGTTAAATTCTGAATAAAATTAATATCTGAATTGTATAAAAATCTATGACATCAAGAGTAGAAGGTGATTGTATGTCGTGCACATGGGGCACTCTTCTATGTAACGCACACAGGCGGCGCTAGTATCGCGTCTCGTATAACTTCCAAGTCCTTTCTCCTGAATGGAGAATCGTACATGTTCTAAAAACGAATGCAACTGTAGCATTCCATCATTTAAGTCAGACAAGTCACAGAAACTTAGAAGAGGAGCGATGAGAAAAGAATAGCTCCAAGTTTTTCGAATAATCCACAACGATTCACTTAAAAAATATATCAAATAACAATAATCAGCGCTCATTCCATCGAAGCGGTAGCGCAGAGAGGTACTTCCCATATTAACGACTGCCTTGCAAGCGTATTGCACTCGAGATCGATGCATATAAAAGATAATAGTGATCTATGCGATAAGGTTATTGATAATTATGCCCCTCCGCGAATTAATACGAGTTAATTAAAGTATCAGGATCGTAAGAACTAATCCGTAATCGCCGTTATGAATTTACTTCCTGTTGCTCTTGGAGGATGTGGAAAAGAGGAAAACGTAATTATCCTATCGCGGTAATACATCGATAGCTATCGGATCGATGAAAGACATCTCTCGATAAATCATCGTCGTGGATCCAATTCATCATTCGTTTTCTTCGGAACCGAGTGAATGGAGAATTTTAATACAAGTGCGAATCTCGGTGATACAGTCATACAGTACAGAGTAAAAAGAATAATAAGAATGAAAATAATCAGTACAAAAATACAATTATAGAATAAGAGAAGCAAAGAAACTTTAAATTATATTTAATTAATTAAAATAATTTGAAGGTTAAAGTCTGATCTGATTTATATTATATTTTTACTGATACCTAATCAGATTAACGCAATAATTGATCGTGAATCGAGTTGTTCGATTTATATGTGGTCTTATCAGCGAGGCAGAATCTCTCAGAAATTGGAATTAAACCGTGCGTCGAAGACGCGCAGATTAAAGCGATCCATCGGATCATTCGATCGGATTGCATACGTAAGACGATCAAGGGAAACACGCGGAGGACCTTCGACCCTCCCGTTCGATGTCTAAGTCCTTGTAAACACAGGGTTGATTCCACGGATATCGATTACCGGGGCTGATAATTCGTCTCGCCTAATTCACGATAAATCGCTAATTATACTTCGGTTTAACAAACTCCGCTAGAGCACGAAGCAGAGCATCCGCGGAGTATCGTGGAGGAATTTATTGTATTTAATTGCCGCGGAAGGACGCACATAAGACATAATAAGGATTGCGTAAAATAGGAAATTATGCTCGTAGCCTGATCAGCTTGGTAACTCGGGTACAAGTTAGGTTTTTTCATCGATAATCATGCGGTGCTCATCCTGTTCGCCTGATTAAACTACAATAAAAATTGCGAAACCGTCCTTATCACTGTGAGCTATCAACAAACTCATTCAAGGATCTTGTAACAAGTAGAAATGTAACAAGAGTAACGATATCAATTGACTCCGAAGGTTCGATCGTCTCATTAGTATTAATTGTTAGACCGCTTCAAGTGCTTTCATGTTAGGACGAATATAATTTAGAGGTCAAATGTTCTCTAGCAACTTATAAATGATAGATTTATGGTGTTAAGTTTGCAATTATTCCAGTATTGGTAGATCAGAGGTGTTCCAATGCAGTGTCCATAGGAGATCACGAAGGATGCAACCAAAATAGTCCGTAGCAAGTGTTGAACGTAAAACTGTTAGGAAACACTTGTATCTATTATTTATTCCCGATTTCGCAACGGGGCCCGTTGATCCGAAAAATCACCAGTCATTGCGGTTCGAGTTTAAAGCCCCATCGAACACCGCGGCCTCGATAAACCCTCGTTCCTCCTCTGTTGTTTTTCTCGGCATCGTTTACCAGCTATTGTCATCTCACGCTCCCACACTTCGTGGCCAGTGAACTGTCACGATCAGCGAGACATCACAAATTTGTCGACGACTACCAGTAGCCGGGTTCCGCTTAATGACTCGCTTTAGCCGCGCTCGGAAGCAATTACATTGATTTCTTTCCAGTGGCCGAGCACGGCAAGGCGTTCTGCGGGGGTGGTCCCTTTTGAACGCCGACTTTGTTGCAGAAATGCTCGAGACGAACTCCAAGCTTGCAACGAGGATCTAAACGGCTGAACCGATTGACGGTGAACTAATTGCCGTCAATCAGTGGCCATCGATAGTGGTGGGCGTGAGTTACAGGTGTGTTTGAAGACTGGTTTGTTTGGTTATTGGTATTCTTGATAATCAACGTGGGTAACAGGTACATTCCCACCGATTTCGATGATTTTTAAATATGTTGTAGAAATGCCTGTTCTCTATAATTACCTCAACGTGTTTTATTAAGTGTAGGTTGTTTTACATTTTATTGGTAGTTGTACACCATGTTTTAATTAGGTTATATTTACACTTGGTGATTTATACTTGTTGGACTGTAATTGTAGCCCCATATTTTATACTGACCTTGTGTGAGAAAATCCAGGGCAAAATGAGTGACGTAGACGCGATATAAGTGCGTAGAAAGGAAGATAAATTCATGAGACCCAGTTTACGTGCTTTGCTATTATAGTTACAAGACAGCACTCGCATACTTGGCTGAAGTAGCGTCGAAAGCAATTTAGAAAAAGTGTCTCTTAATCTTTTTGAGAGAACCCCAGTAGAGGTTTCACCTCAAAAGTTGCGAAAAAAGTAGAAGCATGGTCTGGACCATTTAGTAGTCAAGTACGAGTTCTCGGAGCTCATTTTCCAAGAAGAGAAAAATCCTTGCGTCGTCGAGGAAAATAATCGTTTATTTTCGCAATATACTTCCTCGCGTCCTCCGCGTTGTTTTGCCTTTATGTCGCACGAGGCAAACTTCCATCCCGTTTATGTCATACGAAAGCACCGCACAAAAGCGGCGGAGTGCCCCGTAAAGGAATTATGATGTCATCCAACGGGTCATCGGGTCGAAGGTCCTAGCCGTACGGCGCGTGACGCCGACGATGATCGTCCTTTCGCGTTCAGGAACGTTTCGCATTAACCCACCGGTTAATTATACATTTTCCATCGTGATCTTTTTTAAACGCGCACCCTCCTGTGCGACCATTATCGATTAAAGCGAGCATGACACTAAATTCAAAACAAATATCACATTAAACCGCTGCCGACCAATTAAGGGAACGATTTAATGTCTCTTATACTGCAGCGTATGGTTGTAGTAGTTCTTATTCATGGGGGCCATGATTGATAATTTCCGTGAATGGGTGGCTCGATTACAAAGGGTTGGGTCTCAAAGAACTCTACTAGCTAAAAGTAAAGTAAATATAGAGAAATCGTAATTAAAGCCAGCATTAAAGAATATTTCCCATTGATAACATCTATCGTTCACGATTAAACAACAAAGAAGAAATGGAACGATTAGCTTGTTCACGGGGACCATAATTGATCAATTTCGTGGATGATTTAACCCTTAGAAGCTTGATTTTCTAAATTAACAGTTTTGACAGCTTACGTTTATCTTTTTAACTTTTGTTCAAAACAGCATTATGCAATGGTAATATACACACAGCAAAATATTAAAAACAGACCAATTGCAAGTTTACAATTCGATTTAAAAGTCCTTAGGGCATTTAAGGGTTAAAACGTTTTCAGGAAGCTGGAGTCTTCGAATGGATCAAGTTGTTTCACGACTCAGTCGGTGATCGGTTATTAAGGGACGGTGCTTTTTAAAGGAGGGATCGTGTCATCTATGGGGTCACGGGGTCGAAGGTGTTCAACGTACGTGCTCTTCAATTAACCCTCGGCGGCGTATCGACAGATCCCATCGGATCCGTGCGGATGTCTCGAACAATCGTGCTTGTTCTTTCGCCATGTTCGCAACGTAGGATGATTCGATATTCTAAAGTGCCTCTATCCGTGTATCGTCAGCGGATCGCAGCCTTTTCCCGTCAGTCATCCGTTGCGCCAAAGCCACCGACATTTTTTTTGGATAACCGCCACCCACCTACGTGTCCTGACTGCAATTGCGCAACAGGTAAAATTCGCAACGCACATTCACCGGATGAGTGTACGCGTGTTCTCTGGCTGTGTACATCGAACTTGCTTCTATGGCAGGATTGACAAGAGGAAGTAGATTGATCCTGGAGAGTGATTCTTTAAGGGAATTGTAGAGGATACAACCTGTAGTATGTTAAAAGGAAAGGCAGTTGATGCGTCGTGAATAGAGATACTCTAAGGACCATTAATCATGTTAGGAAACTTATATTTCCCATTCAAGATTTTAAGGTCTTTGGTTGGAAGTCACCTGTAGACGTTATGAATTCTGCAATCTTCAAAATAGTGCACTCTTCTCTGGTCCTTCCTCATCCAGAATGCAACTCCTCCTTTTGAAGCCTATTTTGTTCATATTGCCTCTATGAAGAGTATCTACAAAAAGTTCTCACGTTTTGCTAGACATAAATTAAAACAACCTGCTCCAAGTGCACGCCACGTACTCTAACTCGACTCCACATCTGTCCACGCTCGATTTATTGCCACCTTGACGTTCATATTCAAAGTTTTGAGTAGCCACAACAACTGTTCTGGAATTTCTGAACTTTTTAACCTGGATACCTCACTTAGGACACCCAGAAAGCTTCCTCTCTTCTATCCACCGCCGCACACCTCAACCTCGGGCGAGAGCAACCGTGTAGACCATACGAAGAGGTTGTCTAACGGTGCCCCATCATGGCTTCGATTTTTTCCGGATCGCCAACTTCCTTTCGAAGCTCGTTAAGAAAACCAATGCATAATTTCTCTCACGCTGTCTACGCTTATTGCATTTATTTGTTACAATAACAACAATTAACTCCACCGGTCGACATAAAGCAAACAATACTCCAGGTAACAGTATTGCGCCTGCTCCACATGCTGCTCGCGGATACCAACAAAATTGAAATGGTAAACCGATACCTCCAGCAATGAATCACGTCTGTTTTATGACAGAAATAGTCATCCAGTTTTATAACAGAAACGGGGATTGTCCTGGCAGGGAATAGCGTGTCGCGCGTTTCTCAAGGAACCACGTCCCACGGATCTTTTTCAGAGGACATTAAGAGCAGGCAAAAAAATTCTTCCACGGCCAGCACGACGTACACGAAGTCGTCCTGAATGAAGACGTTAACGCATCGCGCGGTAATTAGGATCACCTTGAGCGTTCACGAAAGAGAAACGAGGCCTCGATTGACTCAACGTCGGAGCGTTCCCCAGAAGCAACGGTACCCGATAACCTTGAACCAATTATGCACGCGAATTATTTCGCAAGTTGCTCGTTTTGCATCTGCCGACGTCCAGCTGCCAAGGTCCTCTTCCTCCTTCGATCGTGGCCGTATTCCTCCGCGACAGCTTCCGCGGTTATTTCTTCATCTGCGAGCGATGAGAAAAATAGACTGAGATATCGGTAACAAGAAGCGGTTCCAGGTAATTGCTGCACTCGTGTAAAATTATTTTTCCCCGCGCGCCTATTCCCATATCCCGAATCGAATCAACTTCTGATACCGTGGAGGTTACATATCATCCGTGCAGAAGCGAAAATAAAAAGTATAAACCTGTTCGATGCACGCGCGAGGGTACCAGCGGTATACCTCAAACGAGAACAACAAGTGACCGGGAATTAAATATGGGTTCCTTGAAATTGCCTAGGAAAGCCTCTCCGCGAGAGAAGCAAATGTTAAGCAGTCGCTAAACTCGTAAACGGTCGACAATTAACCCGCTCGGTTTGCTGGGATGCTATCTAAATCTAGCGGGCTCGACAAAGTCCTCTCCAAACAGGTATAACGTTTCTTTCTTCTCACGGTTGTATTACGCACAATCGGCATCTCGTCTAACTGAACCAGGATGGACAAGGCCAGCCTGACGAGGAGGAGAGGACGAGGAACTGGTTCGAAACTTCCGTCTTCTGTTGATTCTGTTGAATCTACGATTTGTAGATCAGCTTGCAAAATTAAACGATTTAATTACTTCAACCGTTCGAGTCTCTGTCAAGTTGCAAGCGTAGGGATCCCGAAGAAGAATCCAGTCCACGTTTAATGATTGCTAGCAGCTTATCAGTTTCTCGAACATTAGTATGTAGAACAGTAAAGGAATTAAAGTCATCCTGGCATACATATTCGCGTATATTATTGGTCGGCTGCTTTCAATCGGTTATCACTTTAATCAGGTAAACCTAGTAATAAACTGGAAGTTGCTGTAGCAGTATCGCTAGTATAAATAAAAGATCCGTGATACTAAGAAGCAAGCAAACATGTTGCTGTACACGATTATCTAATTCTAACTTTGTAAGTAGCTGGTGACTAGTCGCTTCTCCGTGAAGATAACGCGTATGCAAAGTGATTTTCTATGTCCAAACTTTCCACCGTTCGATTAACATGTTCATCTTAATTACCTTCGAAGAGAAGAGCCGTGGCGTGGAATCCCTAATCAAACGAGACTGCAATGTGGTCTGCATACCATTAGAGATCACTTTTCTTCTATCTAGTACACGGAGGCGGGGCGCTAGTGTCGCGTCCCATATAACTTCCAGGTCGTTTCTATCATCTTCGCGAAAATCTGATCAAAAATATAAACATTGTATGTACAGCAGTACATCATTTTACGATTGACTGCCCGTATCTTTTATTCTCCGCCAAGCGTCTACCTGAGGCCTACGTTAAATATATATATAATTAATTTCTCTACATACGGGTACGTTATTTTTACCATAGTTCCTTCAACAAACATGGTACTGCATTCGTGATGTGACTGGAAAGTAATAGGATTCAGAATGGTTCACTTTTAATAAAAAAAAAGAAACCTATCAGTTGTCAGAGGTTAGAGAACATATTAGTCAGCGATGTAGGGTCAGGCCACTCGTCAAGCCAACATAATTACCACAACAGGGCCAGATGGATTTGCACAGCTCCCTGAATATTTTACACGCGCAGCCATAGCTCGCATCTGACGTAATCAGCGCGTTAAATACACACCTGCCTATCCCATGGATGATATTTGGTTAACTGTAGACGATCATCCGCGCAGGTGATCCCTTAATCGCCTCGAACGGCTCGAGTCGGTCGTGCATCGCGGCTTTTTTTCGACGCCGGGCGTACAAGAGACGCGTGACGCAAATGGACGAGCAAAACGTGCGAATCGGACAACGCGATTCACTTAATTACGGTGAACACCGTTAACGTTCAAGCACCGCTCGTCAACTTTCAATGTCGACCACTATCCGAGCACCGTCGTCGCCTACCCCCGCGAAATTTACGAGGCGCGCATAGAATTTCCGTACTCGTTCTCGCTTGCTCCGCCCTGACAGAGATCGCTTTAGATGGGAACATGTACAGTTACCAGGATGGACATTTAAGTATCTCTGCTTGGATCGGACGGCGGACTCTGCGAACACCGCAACTTTATTGAGAACGACGGGTGTCCTCAGCGTTTCGAGCCTGCATTTTGGGTTAATTTTGATAGACTCTGATAGACTTCGCCCCAGTTCGTGTGATTATCGAGTTATCTATGTAAATGGTTTACAGATTGATTCGATTTCTTCGTGTATGATCTAGAACTTCTGCTCTGAGAGTCTCTCCATGAACTATGTGTACTTATGTTAGATTCCGATTTATTTCAACTTCGGTTTCTAATACAATTCGGTACTTAGAAACTAGATTACCGCTACGTTCCTACTTCTGTTGTATTATGTTACGAAAAAGCTCGAGAAAGGAGTTTGGGTGTGCCTTATAAAGGTTTGTGTTTCAGGATTCAGAAGGTGGTGGAAATAAGGGGAAGGACCAATGAGAATCGTAGGCTATTAAGGAGTCGGACGAGTTATTCGGAGTTAGTGAGTAAGGGTACAAGGGTCGGATGCTTAGTTGGTGTATGGACGGATGACTAGGTTTGAAACTTACAAATATTTACTTATCCCATGAAGATAAAACTACTGACTAACCTAAAGTAGTGAAGATTAGATGGTACAGTACAGGAGGTACAGATTAACCTAAACGATATCCAACACTTATTGTATAACTTGCAGCAAATATCGGTCTTCCAACAGAAAAATGACCTATACTTCAACACAAGTATGAGTTCTATTACGCAAGAAGTATGTCTTCTCAACTGCGCCATTGGATATACTCAGGCCTGTCTCATGCGCGCCTCCAGTTCGCAGGTTGCCAGACATCAGGCGTATCTGACCTCAATTTTTAATGATTCCCAACATTAAAATAAAATCTCGAAGATGTTTAGGTACGATTTCGAAGGAACAGTTTTAATTCTTCCCGATTTGTCTTCGTATAAAGAAAGAGGATTCGTAAAAGGAAACGGCGACTGAATTTAAATTGCTTACCGAGAAAAATTTCGCGCAAAGATATCGATCTGAATGTAACTCTGTATAACAGGAAACGAGTTTGACGTTACTCAAACGTACAAAGTTACGCTTCGCATCGCGGGACCTACCGGTCGGCGGTTGAACGGGCTAATTACCGACCACCGACCAGTTTCATCCGCGAGCGGTCAGTTCTTGCCGCGAAAAGTTTCCTGACCCCCCGTAAATTCAAGGATCACTTGTTCCTGGAATTTTAATTGTACGTAAACGCCTCAGGTAACGGACTGGATCTTTCTTCCCCTAATTTTTGAAAACAAACATGGGAACTTGCTGTAAAAAAACTGTCCATCATTGTGACGTAGCTACATTTCTTGGTAGATAATAAATAATACGCGTATCAAGATAAATAAAATAATATTAATGATTCTAGCTTGAAACTCGCAACCCACGTGTAGGATTCCTGCGGGTATCATAAATAACAGGAAAAGCGACGAAAACCAGGGGACTACGATCTCTTGCTACAACTTACCAGTTTACGCGCCTGAGGAAAGACCTGTTGCAATGTAGACTTCCATTTGCAGAATTGTTGCTGATTGTTCGAGAAAAATGGAGATTCATCAAGTGCCTTGATGCATGCTTATCGGGGTATTTGAGAGCATCCCATAAAAAGTCAGGAACTGCTAGGGTCAATGGAGACCCCAAGGTCCTCGCAGCTCAGCACCTCCAAACAAGGACTCTGCCATCCAAAAATGTAACCAAATATGAACATAAAATTCGGTCTAGCTCACTCGCTAAACGAGGAGTTCCTCTGCCGTTACCGAACAAATTTTACATAAACGGGCCAGTTAAAGTCCCATTACAAGCATCAGTCTCACGCAACCGGGATGCCTCGACGCTACGGGGCAACAACGTAATCCCGACCGTTACGCAATCGCGTTATCCGTTGAAATTCACCTTTCACGTAACTCCCCAGCGACCGTGAAATTGACAGGGGGAAATAATAACGCGGTCAGCGGCTGCAAACGGGGCAAAACCGAGACAGTGTATCCATTTAGCCGTCCGTGGCAATTATGTAACGCGTTCCCTCCATTAATTACCACGGACGTCTATCAGGCTTAACTAGAAACGTGGGTCTCGGGATGCAGAATCGAAAGACTCGATCTCAATCAGACCTTGATAAAAAGTAGAGGACTTACGCGTTGGGACGAGAGTCCTTAGGAATGAGGGGGGCCGTTGAACTGTGGATGAACGACGAGACCGGTCTGGGGATCGCTCGGACGATAATTGCCTTTTGGATCGAGCGATGATATAGATTTCGACGCGCACGACACGCTGGGATTCCATTGCGTGGGATTCGACGACCACCGCGCGCCGCCGAGACGCTTCCCACGAAGAATTTGATTTGACGCGGTTGAGTCTGCCACTCGCTATGAATCGATCACTTTCTGTACTCCAGACGCGAGGGAATTTTATGAAACTTTAGTACAATATAGTTGATGCAAGATTAGAAGGACTTTAAGTCATGATTTTGCTGATCTCGAATTCGTTTAAAAAATATAAATCGTTCAAGTTTGGTGCTTTTAACCACCACATCGCAATTTTTACAGGGAAGCCATTCCAAGGCGAAGGGGTCATTTTCTGCACTCTAAACGCGACGGAATTTTATGAAACTTTAGTATAATTTACTTTATACGAAAATAAGGAGAGTTTAAGTCATCACTTTATCAACTTCGAATTTGTTTAAGAAATACTGAACCTCGAATTTTTTGTGATTTTTATTTATCACGAAAAGGGAAATGTTCACAACCCCGCAAAGGGGATCTTTATCGCAGTTTTATCTCGAAGCAAGGACGATCGTCGCCTCATAACGAGAATCCTTTGCGTCGTAGACACGTCCTGATAACCAAGGACGCTGTGTTTCCTTGCGAATTTCCTTGAGACGAAAGTGAATCGACTTTGATTGCTTCTTTATGGAAACACGAACCATTCCGTAAAATAGAACGCGAAGAATACTTCGAAGGTGATGTTCTACGCGTAGATCAGGATATCGTGGGTGATTGAGATGAGCTGACGATTCCATGGCGCCGTTCTCATCGCCAGACTTGGCAGTATTTGTTTGTTCGGGGAGAAACTGTTTAGACTCTGTTGGAATCTGACCAAGGAGACCGATTAATATCGTAACAGTATATTTTGATTGCAATTCTTGCAATAACATGGAATTATAACACAGTTCGGAGGCTGACAGTGACTGATGCTACTCGCTGAGCACCGAGTAGACTACTGAGTCGCTACCACTAATTCGTAGGAACTCGACCGCAGGCTTGAACATTACGAGTGTACAGTTTCTGCCATTGTAGTCCAAACAAGCAGTAACAATTATATAACTAATACATATATACATATATATTATATATATAATATTATATTATAATATTAATTTTGATAACTCTCGCCCAAATTTCACCATTATTCCTTTATCAATATTAAACGACTACTTCTTTCTACTAAACATTAAAGCTTTTCGTATCTCTACATCGCTGATTTGTAATTTTCCTAGATGCTTCTCAGACCACTGCGGACCCAGTTCGTATCGCGATTCGCGTTCGGATCGAAGTACCTGTAGGGCAACCGAAGAGGAAAGTAACGCAGATTGAATGAGATCATACAACACATTGTACTCGATCCAACCGATATCGCATACACGACGCCTTGCATCGTTACATCAGCGCACGAAGAGATTAACGAGGCATTTGTGGGCTCGATAATGACTGGTCAAGAGCGATCGAAGACCCGAGGACACGTTGCAACATTGACAACGATATCTTTCATTGAACAGGAGTCGATCTCGAGCCATCGATGCCCGTGTCTCGGTGCTGGCCACATCATCTCGATCGGTCGCCAACGATAACCCGTACGTAAACGACCCATTGCGGGTGATTTCTGTAAAGATTAAAATGAAGAGTATTCGAGTAGAAAGAGTACAAATGAGTAAGATAGATTCAAGCATCTATTTCGGAGCTTCGGTGCAACTTTCGTGTGACTGTTACAAATTACTATATCTATTTTACTTACAAAGGTAGGCTCGAGGTATAAAGGGTTGGGACTCGGAGAACCCTGCCGACTAAAAATAAAATAAACGTCCGTAATTGCTAATTAAAGCCCGCGTTGAAAAATATTTCTCACTGGTAAAATCTGTCGTTCACGATTGAACGACGAAGAAGAATTGGAACGATTAGCGGTTTCGAAGGTGAAAACCGTGGGATGATCCCAGCGTCAAACAATGATGCATTAAGTTTTAATTGCTGCGGGAGTTCTTTGCGGCAGCAACGACAGCGGTACATCCGTCGCAGATTGAGTCGCTTCTTCAGGGTGACAATCTCCCTCTAGGCTTGTCACTCGCCTACTCGTCGGTGGTCTTCAAGGACCTGTCACGGGGGACTGCTTCGTCATTGTCGCCGGAAGCTGCGTCTTCACGGACAGTAGCAATCGGGGATCTCGATAAGTGCAGGAATTTATCGAGTCGCCGTGTTACTCAGGCATTTTTCATCTGTCTGCGTAATTAATCAACGAACGTTGAGTGTGCTTCAGATACCGAGTTGTAAATGATAATTAATGAGGCGAAACTATTGGGGAAGTTCTTGTGCCTCGGGAGGAAATGGAACTATTATTGAAACTGAATTGAGTCATCATCAGTGAAATAGAGTTTCAATTTTGTAAATTGGTTTTATAGTGATGAAGAAGACGAGAAGACTAGGCGCGAAGAAAAAGAAGTGTCTTACTGGCGACGCTCCCTGGCAATTTTCAGTTTCACTGACTCCGGCGGAAATGGCTTTCTCACGCCCGTGACGGAATTGTCATTATACTTTACGACTGCGAAAAACATCCACACAGATCGATCATTGACAATTAGTAGTTATAGATCAAAAATGCCTATTCAAATAACACTAAACTCAAGGATCTCCTTCATTTCATTACAAGTAGTTAAAAAAGCACAATGCAAGGTTCAAAATGAAATATAAACACAAACCTAACTACCACAATTACCAACCATAACCGTAACGGACTCATTAAAATCCAGAGTACATAATCGCCTTTTAAGATCGTTTACCTATCGTTCCTCTCAAATCATCGTCCTTCGAACCTTCTCAAGTAATTACATTCTCCTCTTCGATGAGCCAATTATTATCCAGAATTGACGTATCGTGGCAGTCTACCCTGTATTTACATTTAATCTCGATCCATTTATTCGTCCTCGAGGCTCCTCAAGGCCGAGTTCGCCATCCAAGCTCCCTGAAAACACCTCCAACGAGCAGAGATAACAGAAAAAATTGGTCAGAATTTATCTCCCACATTGGACAGTCTGAGCAGAGCTGCAGGATCGCCAACCGCGAAACTCGGCGCGTCGGGTAATCTCTGGTGGAAATCTGGCGAGCAAAGAAAGTTCAGCTGGAGGAAAACAAGAGTCCAACCGAGGTGAGAAGCGCGAGTACGGCGAACATGAACACCTAAGGAGGAGGGGATGAAAGCACAAGCCAGGAACCACGAAAGACAACGATCAGGAAGAGGTCGACGTCGAGGTAGCAACGGGAAGCGAACAAGGAGAAGAGGTCCTGGCCAGGGATAACCGAGGGAGAAAGAATCGAACAAGAACGGTAAGGAGCGAAGAGTCGCACGGTGTTCCATAGGCATAGCGGATCCTACGTAGCGGTAGATACCTTCAGATAATACTCTCATTTACATAGGTAGGCGCATAAATGAAAAGTAATGCGATGCACCGCGGAGCGAGCATATCGCGTGCGAGTTATACATTGTATATCTGGGTAAGTGGATATGCAGACCCGTTTGGGAAGCGACTCGAGAATGCACTTTTCGAACGATTATTTTCCATGGAATTCCATTACTTTGAATTTTCAATGAATTTGGGTTTCTTGTACTAGCACTTGTACTAGTTCACGTTATTCAGAGTTTTACTATTTTCATTCTAGACTACTGGAGTATTCTATTATTCCAAAATTGTATCGCGTAAACTAGCAGACATTCACTTACAGGTCGATCGATGACTCGTCCTTTGAGGTTCCTGCAACGACTATGAATGTTTAATTAATTTGGAGATGTTAACCCTTTGCGTTCCTATAACGAGCGAGGCTCGACAAAAATGTACTGAAATCAGAAAATTTGGACTGGTTAATTTGAAATGCTTTCTTATTACTTCTTGTAATGTACTTGGACGATTAGCATATTAGGCAACGTGAGGGCGACACGTCTCGATGAATACCGATCCAAAGACCCGTGTACGCGATCCCCGAAACAGTCCAAGTTTAATTTCTGCCATGGTTTAGGTTCTGCGTGGCTGGCACACGTGCTTCGATTATAACGTATCTAGTTATGATTACCATTTGGTAGTTTTCATTAATAAACGTATATATATATACACATTACACTTCTATTACTGCATTCTTATGTGTTAAATTCAAACTAATTCCTCTCTCTGCGTTTCGCTGCACTATTTGTTGTCAATCGTTACTTCGATCACCGCCACTGCGCCGCCATTACCGGAAGGAAACCGCGCTAATTTCAGTCGAATGAAGTTCGCCCGGAGTGGTGTCATCGTGTCGGCGCCATTAATTAAAGGGTCCCAGCCAGCACCTGAACGCAGTCGTTCAACTACCACTGTCGTTTTACACCTTCCTGTCGTTTCTCGAACAACCTCTGCGACTCCGAGTGTTTCGATGAAAAACCGTCATTGCGTTGCGTCTCTTCCTTCGAAGCGACTCGCGCGGTCCTAGGATTGCGTGTCAAGTACGAACTGATACCGATACCTCGCAGAAACAAGAAACAATAATAAATAAATATGTGCAGGCTGTCCCGTTTTAAACGTTATCGAGGAATGATATAAACTCGAACAAAGTAACGATGATTTTAAGTAGTACTTAGTCGTTGCTCAAATGATTAGCGTCGAAGGAAGAAGAAAACTTTTCTATCTCGAGGAAGTGATGCATACTAAATAGCTATTAGTTGATAAAAATGATCAAAATCAATTTATGAAATACGTAGACATTGATCTGTAGGACGAATAAAAAATAGAAATAATTTATTCGATCCAACGCGAAATAAAAATCTCACTTGATCAATCACAGTTAGAATCGAATGGTGGGGGGCAGGGAAAATTGTCACTCGAAAGCGGGAGTTGCTGTGATAACACGTTCCACGCGTTCGAGATATAAATAACTGAGATATAAGTGACTGTCTCGCCTGGAGAGGAGCATCGACTGAGCGAGTTCAGGTGAACGGAACCCTAACGCGTTCGATGCTTGGCTGGATCGACCCAACAGTCAGTCATATCGCATCGTTATCGACTCTAGGAGGAGAAAGGCAACGGATGTGACGGTGATTCGAGAATTTCGCGGGAAAAGTTAACAGTATCGAGCCCGCTGGCGTTTCTGATGCGACTGGCTGTTACTGGTCGTACCCACGGGGTCTGTTTTATTTCTCGGGGAAAGAACGATCGAGCGAATAGCGGCCGTGAAATCGCGATACGACGTCTTCGGGCCCGTAAAGAATTATTAGAGAATCGCGGGTCCGCTCTCACAGGAGCACAAGACACGCCTCTTGACTCCTGCGTTTGATTATGGGGGCACATCTGGAGGAGTCGCAACAGTTCACCTTTCGTCATTCATTTTTTAGTGAATTTAAGATCTTGGTAGGTTACAAACAAATGTTGTTGGATGAAAAATGTTTGTAGATGGATGAAATATGGCTATCGATGGCAAGAATTCGCCGTATCAAGCTTAGCTTCAGAGAAACGGAAGAAATTAAAGTAGAACCATAGTTAGACAAAATGGCGACCATGCGCAGGCTCCCATACAATAATCGAGGTTCTACTGTATCTCTGACTAGATTAATCCTAAGTAACACCAAACATAAATAGAAATATCTACACAAAGAGAGGTATTCCAATGTATGCTCCAAGCGATTCTGAACCAAGAAGACTCTGCATAAATTCATTTCCACCCCTGAGGGCAAGCCTTGTTCGGTCTCCATACCAGCCAGCAGGAGTAGGTGCTACCAGTTTGAGAATTAAATAATAGGTTCTTGAACTAACCAAGGACGCAGCTCGTTAGTTATCAGTGTCTTATCCACTGTTTAGTGTAAATTCTCAGTCAGTCTCACAGCAATGAATATACCCCTTTAAGGGAAAGGACGAACGAGGGAAGAACGCAAACGCAATGCCAACGCGTTTTTCCCTGGACCGGTACACGCGTACAACGCGCATGCTTTCCTTCCGCAATTTATTCGGAATGCTGTCTTAGGCGCCACTCTGTTCTCGTGGGGAACACCAAAGAAACGCGCAGGAATTTTGAACGGTACGGTTCTTGCTTCCGTTGCTTCCTTTTTCCGTGCTGGCGAGGGAATATTTTCTTAACCCATTGGAACCATTTCGTGGTCTTGTTCTTCATCGCCCATTGTAAAATTGAAGTGTTTGAGCGGCGATTGTACTTTTGTATGCAGCCACAGGTTGAAACTTTATCGTATTCTTAAATAGAAGCACCTAACAAGAGAATGCTTCAAAGAAAGCTAAGTGATGTTCATCGAAACAATTAGAAGAAACAATTTCGCATAAAAGATTGGCCAACCTCTGCTTCGTTTCAAATTCAATAGCCGGCAGATCTATACAACCTCGAGCACTAAACAGTTTCTGAGATATCTAGCAATATAAAAAAATAAAAAAAATACCAGTCCAGTCGATCGATCGTGCTGTTTGACCAAGGAACAGACCGTGAAGGAGCGTCGCGATCGAGCGCGTCCGCGACGCCTTGACTTTCTCCCATTGTAATTCTCGTACGAACTTTTATGGACACGCGTAATTACTCGATCAACGTGGCCGCCGCGAACGTGTCGAGATCCCGGGCGCGAGATAAAGCCCCGTCCACACGAAAGCTGTTGGGGGCCTCCAGGCGGCGTGTGTACGGGATCGAGAAGAACGAGCATGTGGGTGAAGGCTGGAGGGCTCTCCAGGATGTGTCGAAAGTGAAACCCAAGGCCTCGTGCACATCCTTGCCGTATGCACACGCAGATGCGCGAGGAACGCCGTAAGATTCGTCCTCGAAGCGCTCGATCATCGTTTCGGATCGATATCGATCCTCCCTGGGCGACCGTGAAGGGTGGACGTCGAAGGCTGCGAAATTTCCATCGACGACGTTGCGCAACGACTTCGTTCTTCCATGTAAAATAATAAAGCTGTGAGAAGAAGCGTGAGGATTTTGAACAGATTTGGTGTGATTTCGGAGCGTAAGCGGTTGGAATTTGTATTACTTTTATTACTTTTAATAGAAGTAGAATGAAAAGTGATGAATACTGCATGCGTACAAAACAATGTGGCAATAGAAAACTGTATACAATGAATGATAAATCTATACTTTGTGAGATAAGTGACCAGGAATGAAGTGTGATTAATTGATATCATTCTGAATGGAATGTCTTAGGTCAGGTCTACTGTCCTTTATGCTTGAGTATTAAATCGCATCTGTACTTCATAGAAATATCGGTTATTTTAGACAGGATACGCCAAGTATCCTTCCCTCGACGACAACTTGGCAAGCAATTGGATATCGTGACGCAAATGCATCTGAATTTATCGCATCCTCGCGATCCTTTGGCCTTTGCTCGTCCTCGAGCGCTCTTCACTTCGTTTAGCCCAATTCAACCAGAGATATTCCCTTAGCAAACCAAACGAAAACTCGGCGAAACGCTTCACTGGCTTTCAACGAAGAATTACTGCGCGAACTCTGGGCGGATGGAAGCGATATCGAATCCGTGAATGCTTGCGCGAAGGCAGCTTCCTCCGGTCGTGGTCTTCTTAGCGGCGGCCAAGAAACAGGTTAACACGATTGAAACTGGAATGAAGAGGAATTATGGTAGCGTCCATAATGAAAAATATTGGATCACGAAGTAAAGAGCGTGGCTTACGTATGACGAAGCCTGCCAGGACGATCAGTGGCGCCAGGCAGCCATACTCTAGCAGAACTGGGAAAAGAAGACTTCCGACGATAGATCCTAGTCTTCCAGCTGTCCACACCAGGCTCACTGCGATGGTCCTGGTTTCCAGAAGATGAAAATGAACCCAATTATTCGATTAACATTTGTAAACTGAGAATTTATTGACAAAGTACCTTAACGAAGTTGGGAAGAGGATAACAGCTGCGCTAACGACAACGTTAAGGTTGGTGGTCATCAGTCCTACGAATGTGCACATCAGTACCAACGTGGACATTGCGTTAGAAGACCAATTCAAGTACACTATGCAGAAAAGTGCCACCCCGTAACAGACGACTAAAACAAGAAAGAATATGTGATTTTAGCAGGAAAATTTTGGAACCCACTTTATAAATAATCTTTGCAAAAAGAGTGGTGAGAGTGGTTAAATACTCACACAGCAAGTTCTTCTGATTAATGATCTTCAGTACGAGAGTAGCCACCAGGATGCAAATGATCGTAAAGGTATACATAATAACAGTGCTCATGTAAACCGATTCGTTTATGACGGCCTAGAAAACGTGCACCAAAACATGTCATTACTGAAAACTTTGAAACCATAAATGAAAAGTGTAACTTAATCAAAAGTATAAATTCTGTCTAGGAAGTTACACTTGTAACGCGCGGCATTCCGCGCGCCTACTTGTTATTTCTAAAGATCTTATTACAAGTACGCAGCCATTAGCTCGCTGTTACTCGCGACAAAGGATCAACAAATGATTCTTTTCCCGCGAGTAATACATGAGTGGAGACCCGCGAAGGAGATACAAGGAAATAGGAGGGAAATGGAAGGAAATAAAGTTCCTTCGATCTCCAGTTACAATCTTAGAAACTAAGATTGTTCGAACGATCCTTCATCGCGAGTAATAGTGAGCTAATAGGTGCAAACTTGTAATAAGATCTTTAGATATAAAAACTAGGTGCAGATTCTCTTTCCTGCCTCATTCTGCGTGGAAATTTAACGCAAGCTTTTCTATACTAGCAGAAAGTATAAACTCAATGATCTCACGCTTACACAACTTGTCCCGTCTGTCGTGGAATTGCCATTTGCGTTGGTGGAGAAGTCCAGGATGTCGCAAAACGTTGTTTTCTGGTCTGTTGTTGCATTAGTTTGCGATACAAAATTGCCCAATATCACGAACAGCTCCGGTTGCCACAGGCGAATAGTATTTGTGCTGCAAAAGATGATTATACATGTATACAAATATTAATTACTACATATAAAGTTTGAGGTACGCGGAATATTATTTTTATCAACAAACGAAATTTACGTCCAAGGGAATAAAAAATCTTTCTTTCTGACGTCGAACTAATCTCGACACGTCATGCAACTATGCATGGCACGAGAACGACGTATTAGGTTGATAAGGCGAGCGTGTCGTTCGTCATACCGCACCTAGTCAGCTGATATGTACTTTGCTCTCGCGTTCTGATAAAAATATGGATACTTAACAGCGTCCTAATTAATTTTTAACTTCTCTTTACTGCCCAGGCACACTCTGCGATCGATCACGATTAATTATGTGATCTGTTCATTATGTCAGCAGTGCATTATTGTGCGATGGGGTTTCTACAGGTAAGATTTAATAAATATTAAAATAAAACTGCATCAGTCACATGTCTGATAAATTTTCTTATCGGTGGTTACCAAAAGTGTAGAGTTAAGTAGCGCTTATCAACATCATCATAGACATCGTCCAGCCGATCGACGTGTAAAAAGCTTTCGTATCTCGTAACAAAGATAAATGGACTTAAACGCTACTATCATAATTAACGACTCGTGTGATTGATAAGCGTTCGAAAGCAGTCGTGCGCTCACGCATATAGTTGTTGAGTGCATAACGTTTTAAATGTGATCGAAATAAAGAAAATATAGCTACAATAGGTGAAAAAGAACTGGAGTACTGATAATTATTATTTATATATATTATCCGATGAGAAATTCCTTCTCCCAAACAATCAAACAACATACATAACAGAAATTGATTTACTCACGCCAACATCGTTCCAAATTGAATAAGAGTGACCAAGAGGATTCGAGGCAAGTGCGGATAAAAGAAAATGGCTGTCTTCTGAGACTTCTGATTCAGGTTAGCGTCGCTAGACGCTTTGTGATAGGATTCGTCTGCCAAGTCCAATATCTTGGTAAAACAGTAAATAAAGATACTTGAATTACTGCATACATAAATCTTTAAAACAATCGATTTCTCCGTAAACAAACTTTACACTCAGCAGTTTCAAAGATACGCGGTCGACCTAGTTTCACAAAGTTCCGCGATAACATCTGCATTCCGATACACGCTTTCCATCACCAAAGCTATTCATACTGCCATTTCGGATATCTTACCGGATATTCGTTGGCAGGTCTTCCCGTGTTGAGTTTGTAAATCATTTTGAAGACTTTCATCGCTTCCTCGTTACGACCGCGCGACATCAAGAACTTCGGACTCTCTGGAAACAGGAAGAGAAAGACGGTGCCTAACAGCGTCGGGACGCCGCACAGAGAGAGATAAATTCTCCAGGAGTTGAAAACGAAAGCACCGTTCCAGATGACGATGGACCACGGTTGAGGGACCACCAACCATCCCAGTGCTAAAAAGTAAAGCGACTTAGTCAATCATGGAGACACTAATTGAAATAGGTCTTGGAGAGTTTTTAAAATGAAAACTATTCGATGGATCGAAATGAAACTTTTTATGCTTATTAATATACTTCTAGAGAAGTCACGTGAATTTTTTCATGTATTTTATTTCAATAATGTGTGAGCAGTACCTGCAGCCACGATGGTCCCGAATATAAGAGAAAATCCGACGAATAGGGGGATTCGCCCTCTTCCTTTGATTCCGTAGAACTCGGAACAGTATGTCACTATTGCTGCGTGAGGGCCACTTAGTCTGAAACATGAGAAATTACATAGAATTGTTTGAAATCAGGTGGGAAGATAAGGGATCCTCAATTATGAAATATTGACTTTAATGAGTCAGATAATAATCGAGCACTCACATAACACCGTTGATAAACTTAAAGGACGCTAGTGTCCAAAAGTTTTGCGAGAAACCCGTGAGAATATTGCAAATTCCGTCTGCCATGGAGCCATAGATGACGACAGACCTTCTGCCTCGAACGTCGGCTACGTAGCCCCATAGAAACCCGCTTGAAACCATCCCTATTTAAAATTAACGAAAGAACTATTTGAGCCATGCAATTTGTAATAAAGAAAATCTTATTCTATTAGTAGATAATAAAAATAAAAGACCTGGCCAAATGACATGTTTCACTCTATATATTATTCTTAATAACCATCTAACGAAGCATTTCTTGTGTGTTCAAATAGGATGCTACCCACCAACGAAAGTGATGGCATTCAGGACTCCTTTTTGGAACAGTGTGGTCTTCAAATCGCACTCTATGGTCGGAAGAATTATCGATATGGACGTAGCGTCCATTCCACCTGCCCATGCCGCTGGAATGACCGCCAGAAGAAGAAGGAACTGAAACTTTCCGCTTCCGGCGGCTGCAATGGCCGTCTCGAAGTCTGCTGGCTTCTTCTCGTGAAGATCTTTGCCCATGTTCCCTACCGCTGAGTTTAAATTCATTTTATTTTATTTTTTAGGAAAGAAACTACTTCTTGGTTCTTTGAAAATAACGTTTGGTCTGGTAAGTATTACTTTTTCCATTGGAAAAAGAAACATCGAACTCACCGGAAGCATTTTTCTCTGGAACAGCAATGATGCTGTCATTGTTGAGTGGCATTCTGGGGGAGATCATCCATCGGATTTCAAAAATCCACGGGAAGGATTAAAATGGTCAAAATCCTAATCTCAACTCACTGCTAGTCTTTAGATCATCCGCGGCATACTTCTGGGTATGGTGCAGAAATAAAAAACCGAAATGATGATATTCGAGTAATTGTTAAATGTTATCTTCGTCTACTCTCCACTATCTTTTCTTAAGTATTAGAAAATCGTTCGTAAACAATTTGATTTCTTGAGCAAACGTGCATAGCCCAATTTTAAGTGGCTAACGCCAAATTCTTTCGCGTTAGTTAGAAAAAATTCGAATAAAGAATTTATATTTAATAAAAAGTATAAACTTTTCATAAGGCTTCTAAGTGTCACGCAACCCACGAGGTTTCAATTTCACAACTATTCTTTATCGTTGCACGACAGTTGCCAAGGTGCAACATCGCGGATCAACGCCAGCGATTTTATCAATTAAATTGTATCCTTCCGTTCGCGAAAAATACTCTTTAAAATCGAGAAAGCGAAGAGGCTACGAGTAAAAATCCTTTTGGAAATATATTCTTGCTGCAACATTGATAGGAAGAACTCCCAAAGCATTCCGAAACAGCTTATCGAGATTTCGTTACGTAATGCGTCACAGAATCGGTGGTGTGGCTGCTCGCGATATCATAAATCATAGCACGTATCGTAAGACAATAAAAATGTACGTAACTGCGCACGTCAGTCCAGATAAGTTCTTGTTGCACGTATATGGAAAACGGTATGCAACCTCGGAACCTATCAATTACGTCTTGCCCAAGGCGTTGCGCATAAGCGATTCAATATTTTTGTTCCTTTGCTAGTATTTATAAGTAATCGAATCAACGCTTTCGAGCCTCGAGTTCGATTCTTCTTCGAAACACATAGAGATTACATGGAGTAACAATCGATATTTACAAGTACACTCATAAGAAAATAATTATTAATTATTTATTATTTTCTTATATTACTTTATATAATTATATAAATATTCATTTCTATTCTGGATAGTCTCTGTGGACTTTCAGAAGGACCCAGACTTGACAAGTTCATTTCCATAAAAAAAAGGAAACGCTTTGTTCCCTCGTTTCTACACGGCAATTAAAATCGCTGATAGTTGGTTTTGCGTTATCGATCAACGAACAGCAGTGACTTCTCTTAACTCAAGTGGCAAGTTACACGCTTCGGGTACTTTGACAGCTGCTTTGTTCCTTTGTTGTGCTCGATACAGGAAATATCATGTCCACCCTGACCTTACGCTCGCGATACTAGCGGCCAGATACCCGTTGAAAATTATTGAAACCAGCGGCCATTTTTCCTCTAAAAATTCTAATATTACCAGCGATGAGCAACAAATTTTTAGCTAAACTTTTTACTCATTCTAACACTGTACCCCAAACTTTAAAGCAGTCTGACATAGTGTCATACACTCACTCGACACGAACAAACTTATCAGCCTTACCGAAAAGAACTCGATATTTATCACGATTTTTATTGTCACTGGCGCAATTCATTGAACGCTACACGAAGATTCGAACTTTCCTTTTAAGACTACTGGCGTTTTCTTAATTTTCGTCTTTCTTTATATGTGATGGGTCGAACGATAACGACGCTTACGTAGATTAAAATCTCTTCGAACTCTTTGTGTCTCGAAAATAACGACGGTTATCGTGTCAACTGTGAAGACGAATTATTGTTTACGTGTCCATCGACAACAAAACAACAAACAGCGATTTGATGGATTTTTGAATTGCCAGACGATTCCAGGATCATTTCTCTGTCTTTCAGTTGTACACTGATTGTGTATAGGCCAGACATTGAATCATCTCTTGCAGTGATAGATTCTTTTTAACCGACTTCGAAAAGGAGGAGATTACTCAATTCGACATGTATATATTTTTTTTTTTTTTAATGTCTGTTCACCGATTACGCCGATATGGCTTGACCAATCGGAATGAATCGTGTTGCATCTTGTAGAGCATGCCCCCCCCCCTGGTGGTCCCATTATCACGACTTTTTGCGATTTGTCATTCTTTACCCGTTTTTTTTGCCAAAAAAACGTAATTTTGATTATGTAAATGCGCCGATTACGCCGATATGGCTTGACCAATCGGAATGAATTCTGTTGCATCCTGTAGAGCATGTTCCCCCGGCGATCCTGCTGTCAAGACTTTTTGCGATTTGTCATTTTTTACCCGTCTTTTTACCAAAAAACCGTGATTTTTAGGTATGCTTGCCGATTATGTCGAGATGGCTTGATGAATCGGAGTGAAACCTCTTGCATCTTGTCGAATATTTCTTCCAATTGGTCGCGTAAAAGAAACATTTTGTGATTTGTCATTTTTTACCCGTTTTTTTTTTAAACAGAAACATTTTGTCTTGCTTCTTACTCCGAGACGGATGGACCAATCAGATTGAAACTTCTTGCATCTGGAAGAGCATTTGCCATTTGGTCCCATAACAAAACATTTGTCCTTGTCTTATTTTTTACCACTTTATATCACTTTTTATCGCAAAAAGCGTACTATTTCACGTATGTTTGGCCTGAAACCGATGAAATCGATGAAACCCCTTACATTTTTCTGCCGGAGAGGTTTTCGCAATGATCACAGATGCAAAAATTTATGAATTTCTGTATTGTTTATAACTATTGTTATCGCAAACTTCCTATTATATGATGTAACTCGGTGAGGAAATTACCGAGCGCGATGGAACCTTCCGCATTTTATAATAGATGAATTCGTGATGTTCCCATTTGCAAAAATTTATCGACACTTCTATTGTTTAAAATCATTGTTGGTGCGAAATTGTTATGCTGTGGTGTAGCTCGACAAGGAATTTACCAAACGCAATCAATCCTTTCACATGTATTTGCACATGTATTCCTGATAATCCCATTTGCAATTATACAGGGTGTCCAAAAAATGTTGGATGTCCTTGAATAGGGTGTTTCGGCGGGAGAGGGCGTGGGGATGATTTGAAACAATTTTTTCTTAACGCAAATGTTGTTCAAGGCTTCGTTAAGGAGATATTGACAGAAACCCCCGACCAATGCGGGGTAGCATAGGCCCCGCAGGCGCTTCTCCGGCATACTCGCGCTCTGATTGGTCGGGAGTTTCTGTTTCTGGAATATCTCCTTAACAAAGCCTCGAGCAACATTTTCGCTAAGGAAAAATTGTTTTCAACCCCGACACCCCCGCGGAACAAGCCTTTTCAAGGACCTCCAACGTTTTTAGGTCATCCTATATATTGCTCATAACTGTTGTTATTGCATAAAACCTATTGGTTATATATTGCCACTAAAAAGAGTGAAATAAAATAATTTTTTGGAAAAAAAAATTTAACCGACATCAAAAAAGGTACAGTGAAAAGTATGAAATAATTTCTTGGTAATTTATATAAATACGCACTAGCATGAAAAGCATGAAATAATTTCTAGTTATTTATATGAATCTACATTATCGACCGAGCACTCCACATTATCGACAGAGCGACCTGCATTATCGACAGAGCACTCTACATTACCGACAGAGTAACCTGCATTATCGACCGAAAACTCTACATTACCGACAGAGTATCCTGCATTACCGACCGAGACTCTACATTTCCGACAGGGTGATCTCCATTGCCGAGAGAGTAACCTGCATTATCAACAGAGCTCTCCACATTACCGAAAGAGTAACCTGCATAATTGACCGAGCACTCTACATTACCGACAGAGCAACCTGCATAACCGCCCGAGACTCTACATCCCCGACAGAGCGATCTGCATTACCGATCGAGTAACCTGCATTATCGACAGAGCTCTTCACATTACCGACAGAGTAACCCGCATTATCGTCCGAGCACTCTACATTACCGACAGAGCAACCTGCATAACCGACCGAGCACTCTACATTACCGACAGAGTGATTTGCATTATCGTCCGAGCACTCTACATTATCGACGGTGCACTCCACAACACCTACAGAGTAACCTGCATTATAGACAGTGCACACCACAACACCTACAGAGTAACCTGCATTATCGACAGAACACTCTACAGTACCGACAGAGCAACCTGCATTAGCGACCGAGCACTCCACATTACCGGCGGAGCGGTGAACAGACATTTAAAAAAAAAAATACATGTCAAATTGAGTAACCTTCTCCTTTTCGAAGTCGGTTAAAAATACAGCAAGCGGAGCGTTCACATGCCAATTGAACGTTGGAGCGTTCCATTCGGAGGGTCGTTAAGTTTTTCACAAACCCAGGAAACCCTGGACGAGGGCGAAGCCTCGTGACGAATATGGAGCCTCTCCTCGCATCTTCGGAACACGTTTTCACTTTTTCCTAATCACCGCGCTAGTGAAAGCTCACGGCTCGTGCTCGCCCATTGTCCAGGAGACGAAAGGCTCGCAGAGGGATCGGGATCTGTTCATCCCCGGCGAGGTTGACAGATCGCCTTTCACGGCGAATCAAACGACGATAAAATCCGTCTGGATTCGAACTCCTCGGTCGAGAACTGCGCGAGGAAATTGACTCCTCGGATTGCGAACCTGTCTGTACGTGATGCAAACGCGATTATGCATACCCTCCTATAGAGTCCTCGACAAAAGGATTCGCGACAATCTGTTCTGGAGTACGTTTGCAAAGAGTTCAAATTATTAATCGAACTTCGCCAGTCGCGGGGTACATATTCGTGAGCGCAGCGATCTTAACCTTTCGTTGCTAGAATTTCATTTTATTTTCCAATCGACAGATCTCTCCACATTACCGACAGAGTAATTACCAAATTACCTGCATTATCGACCGAACGCTCTGCATTACCGGTAGAGTAACCTGCATTATCGACCGGGACTCTACATTACCGACAGAGTGACCTGCATTATCGACCGAACGCTCTGCATTACCGGCAGAGTAACCTGCACTCTGTCGGTAATGTAGAGTGCTCGGTCGATAATGCAGGTCACTCTGTCGGTAATGTGAAGTGCTCGGTCGATAATGCAGTTTCATATACATTAACTAGAAATTATTTCATGCTTCTCATTACATTTTCCCATAATTTTAAACAATTATATCTAGAACTAGTGCGTATTCATATAAATTAACAAGAAATTATTTCATACTTTTCACTGTACCTTTTTTGAAGTCGGTTAAATTTTTTTCCAAAAAATTATTTTATATCGAAAAGTGATAATATACTTATTTATGACAACATTACGCACGGATGTGGAGAGAGTACTTACGTCACTAGATCTACCTAGGAAGGCTGCTTCGAAAAAGCTTATAATTTCTATACAGATTACCAATTATTCATGAAACTTGGCATAAACATTATTCAAAGTATGTACTTTTAACACACATATACGATATTCATATCGGACATTCACCATCGTCCGAAAAAATTTCCAAAAATAAGCATACGAATTTAAAGAACTTCAATATTATTTATTTTTTTTTTTAATATTTGTACATTCCAAATGAATTCTTCTCAACAAAATTCCTGTGCTTTTCCAATGAAGATATCCTCAGTCATCTTCTCGTACAGGAGCGGAATCCTCGTCGGAAGAGAAGAGCCTCTGATTGGTCTTCATCATCGCAGCGTTGTACTCCTGGCTGGCCTCCCTCGCGCGGCGATACTCCAGCGAGCGCATGTACTCCGACACCTGCGGGCGAGGAAAGAGTTACAAGGTCAGGTCGCATCGCAAGAACGCGTGGCTCGTTTCACCGGAGTAATTAAAGTTTCCTGTTTTAAAGACTCCAGCCGGGATCGCCGTTGCGTGGCAAGTGGCCTGCTTTCAGGCGCTTCGAACGATTCGAAGCAAGTTCGACGATCATTTCACCGTGCTAATTAGAGTCCCCGTTCGTTAGTTGAAATATAGACTCAATAATCGGGCTGGATCTCTCGCAAAGTCGCACGCACGCCCATCGGCCACGGAACCGCGCGCGGTTTAATGCGAAAAGGAACGCGCTGGATCCAGGGCACAGGAAACGATACTCCTCGGTTCATCTTTTTTATTATTTTTTTGTATTGGTTTCTGTTCTCTATGGCTCAGTGGTTCTTAACCCTTTCGAGCTTAGCAGAAATCGAATCGAGAGGATTCTCTGTTCAATACTGAGATTGGAAAGCAGAGATTGAATCTCGGGCGAATATTATCCGAAGGGGAAGTAATGTTAAGAAATGTAACTCAAGTTCATTTTATATCGATGGCAAGTTTAACGATCAACGTTTGGAGTACAGGTGCCAAGTCATCTTCAAGCTCCATACAGAAATGAAAATAAATTGGATCCGTAGATCCACTTTGCCATCGTTTGGCAAAAACTGAAAATCTAATTGCACTAGTATTCATACGTGATTAAGAACCACTGCTCAGATCTTCCCCTGAGTAACGAGCGCATTATCCTGCGTTCCGTGGCTTTAATTCGCCGTACACGGGGCATTTAGCTGCCTGGAAGAAATGGTTTCTGTTATTCGACGCGTTTGATTTCGATCAGATGCTCGGCGAGCTTTCCGGCGTCTCGAGGCTAGCGGGATTCGTAGCGGTAAAGGACGATTAATATAGTCAGAATCGCGCTAGGATAATCGGTTTTTCCCCCCGAGGGAGAACTCGGCCAACGGAGGGAGAAAAATGAGAGACAGTGGAGCCGATAAGATTGATATCGGGGCCCCGTGGTGGACACTTGCGCGCGCTTCCGCGACCGGTGTGAATTGATCGAGTCGCATCGGCCACTAAACGTTCGACATCGACTTCTGTCGTACAGGAAGTCATCTTCGATGATTTACGTAGCAGCGCAAAGTCATGCTTCCTCCAAATTGCTCACTGAAGTGCGCTGCTGGCGTCAGAAATGGACAGAAGCGTGTTCGAATAATAGGCGACAAATAAAATCACGAGTCTATACCCGTTGTGATTTATTCGAAACGTTTATTCAATCTACTGAGAGTTTCAATATTCACTGATCATAGAAAAAATGGTAAAAGAACGCATTAAAGTGAATGCAACTATATTCTTTATCGGTTCTAAAGATGTCATCGTGGCCCAATCTTCAAATGACTTTAAATGCCATTTTATAACTGAGCAGATGGACTTCTCAGGAAAGCGACATACAAATTTTCACGAAGTTAAAACCTTCTTCTCCCCAATTTTTAAAAGTAACGGAACAAATTCTCCGTTTAGCCACAGGGAACACTTCGTTTTTCAGACCGTGTTCTCCAGAATGTACCTCCTGTGTAAAAATAAAATTGAGCGTAAATCGTGTAGGGAGTATCGCATGATTTACACGTCCGGTTAACACGTGAGCACGCATCAGCGTTACTATAACGTCGAAAGAGTACCATTTTGCGCGCGTGGCGTGAGCAACGGGGCCCCGTGGAAGTCGCAGAAGCGTAATCCAACAGAATGGTAATTAATTGTACGTCGCTCGCCATAAATCTCCTTCGCGCGCGTTAAACCGAGGCCTTTTATATGAAACGTTTTACATGTTCAATGGCGCTCCCTAATGAACGGAGTCGACGCAATGGATTATTGATACGGAGTGTTGGTGAGTCAATGGAACGGCTCTGTTTGCCAACAATTAAATCGAACGGTGATTTATGCCGCCACGCGATTACGCTGGCAAATTTGTTATTCCACGAGGCGGGCAACATTTTATTCCTGGCTTTTAAAAGGGTAACGAATAAAAGCACGGCGAAGTGATTTACTTGCCATGGAGAACAGAAATTGGTAGCGAGGCAAGAAGAAGCTGGCGAGTATCGCTTGGGTGAGGCAGAGAGAGTGCAATGTGTGGTTGTAAACACGTTACACTGAAACCTTTAATGGAAGAGTGTAATAGAGTAAGGAATAAGAAGATAAGGTAGGAAATGGTGGATAGTAGCGAGAATGTGTAAATAATGGAATGGTCAGGAAGAGTGGAGAGGATAAGAACCGAAAGGGAAGTAATAAATTTGAACGTCAATAAAAGCAACGACAGGTATTTAAGAAAAGTAGGAAGTAAGATAGGATAGGGCGACGTGTTTTGTATGTAACCAAGTCCATTTACTAATAAACTACTACTTCTAATAACCTCTTTTTCATAGTTCATGTGGCCCTTCAAAATTCCGCATGAGATCACCCCGATGATGGTCAGCAAGATCATTCGTTGCACAAAAATTTTGTTATACATCCATTTAAATTTAACCATGATGTGCCTATAAGTAACGAAAGAAATCAGTATTCTATTCATATAATAGCACTAGAAATTTTCAAAGAAATCCTTACGTGAATACGCATTGCTGAGGCAATAAATTTCACTGGTAATGAAGAATATATTAAAAACTCATTTTAAACTGACTGATAATTTACAGACCATCGTTCGACCAAATGCAAATTGTCATTAGCTTCGCAGTGAATACCGTTGCCATTGTTCAGCTTTATCGATTCATGTAAACGTTATTGTTTTTAATTTAAATACGCAAGATCACTCCAGAGTTGATCGTCGAATATCTCCGACACCCCTACCGCTGTCGCTATATACCCCCTTTAAAACGATATAACTTTCATCAAGAACGTCTTTTTCTACCATCGAAAATATTAAAGATGCTATATACAGATTCGTTTCTAATAGACAACCTCGTAAAACGTAACAATTCGTCATTGCTTTCCTATATCCATTAGCATCCCGGTTCATGAGACAATCTCTATTTCAAGCCGGATGCGGTCATCGAGTCATATTCATGATCTTCCGGTGTGCAAGCCTCTCGCGCAGCGGGAGATCTACGGTCGGTAAACCAACGTAAATAAAGTTGTCCTTCTGACAAATTCGTTATCCAGTAAGCATTATCTCGCTCGCGCGATTCGACGTCGCGTTAAAATTACACGGTGACTGCACGGCGAATGCGAAAAATAATGTCGTAGGAGCGAAGAAACGAAAATAAACGAGATTACAACGAAAGTGTACCCAGGTGGACAGAGTTCGCTAGTCTCGCGTGGGATGGCGCGCGCATCGCTGCAAGATGGCGTCCGGTCAATAGACGAATAGCAGGGAGGCCGGAGGCGCTCTCGAGGTTCGTGGGTGTTCTCAGCCCGGAGCTGGAGAGGCTTTTGGGGCCGCGTATCGGTGACATTTTTCTCTGGCCACGGTGGTGTGAATCGGTAAACGTAACGCGAGTGCAACGAAAATGTTCCCCGAGGGAGTGCGCGTCACGTACGCGTCGCCCTGAGTGTGCCGTGTTTCTCGAACTTGGAAAGAGAGATGCTGGCGTGCAAAGCGACGACAGAGGAGGCGCGTTCGCGAAACTGTCAGGAAGATCGTCGTCGTCGTCGTCGTCGTGGTGCGTGAGTCAGTGCGCTCGTTGGATCGAAGGAAGGCACGCACGTACAAAATGGCTTCGGGCGACAATGTGGACGTGATCGAGGTGGTCGAGACGAGCTTCGCGGGCCCGGCTCAGCCGACGGAGGATCACCTTAGACCGGAGCAGTCCGCGGACGAGGACAGTGAGTACAGTTTTTATCATCGTCGAGGTCGCTCCTCGCGTCCAAATGTCACGAACCTAACCTATAAGACCGAACGGCGATCCCAGACGCTCACCACGGGCGTCGTTTCTCTCTCGCGACGCGACAGGCTTTATAGGCGTGATCGATCGATTCCCGACGATCTGGATTTTCAGTTTCGCTTCCGCGTGCCCCCAGTGGCGTAACCGACCGCGACGGCTAGGCAGGGCCCTCGTGCTCGAATTTACTTTGGGGATAGAATCGTCAGTGGTCCTTTCTTGCCTGAAACGTTCCTTGTTTCGGCTCTTTACGTCCTTGTCCTCCTTTGGTTTCGGTGCGGACGCTCCGTTCTTGATGATACGATTACGTATTCGAAAGTCGTGACAGAATCAATTATGGTAGGAATTTGACGGGTTACTTTTTTCAAATATTATTGTAGATAGATAAAGGTAAGCATTTGGGAGCTAGTTCAATGTATACCATTCACCAGGACGCCAGCATGTGTCTCACAACACTCCACGTCCTGCATATGTATCTTATAGATACATGGATTACAGTATCTGGCTAGGAATTCCACTTTTATTCTTTCTAAAAGATAACCTACATGAAATTTGTATCGCAAGTGATTATAGTCTCTCAGAAATACAAAGAGTATACACAATAATAGTAGAAGTTAATTATGTCCTTTGTTCCCTTCGAATCTCGAATGATATTAGTAAAATTATCATTGGGATTTGTAATTTCTAATGGACATTATCCAAGAGACTTTACGGAGCAATTTTTATTGAATTCAAGAATATATTTGATAAGACCATATCTACTATTTATCACTGACAACGAGTCCCCCTTGAATTCAATGTTGCACGCCCTTAGTTACGTCATTGACGTCCATTAACTCGAGAATCGCACGACGATCGTACGACCCTTACGGGGCTGCGCTTGTTAATCCAGTTCACAATTTGACAGCTGATACGTGTCACTAGCGGTGGGACTGATACGATTATGCATCGATGATACTCTAGCAAATTGATATCAAAGGACCTACCAGTAATCGAAAGGTATAAAAATCTCGGTATCAATGTTCAATCGATGCTACTGCTATGCCAACACCAAAAAGATATCCATCGATGCTATCGTGAATGTATCAAGGATAAGAAACATCTAGTGTGTATGAAATTCATTTTCCATGCTCATATTTATATATATTTATTATTAGACGTCTGTACAATGAGTTAAATAAGTAAATAAAGTTTATTGGGTTCTCAGTAGGAGCCATTATGGAATAGAAGGTTAACGATACTTTAAAGGAAGCATTCGATATCTATGCTTTCATACTCCTACATGTATCGATGCCTAAGTATTCGATATTATTCGTTAATTATTATTATTTTTGTATGCAATGGATAATCTTTCTCTTGGCTTGAATTCGTCAATATTTTCAAAGTCTCTTAAAGTCTTTTTATGCACTGTATTTATAGTAACACTTATCACAGCAATGCAACGATATCTGTACGACTGATGGTAATGTATTCTAATTTACCGTGACGCTTTTAAATATACGTTAGCGTTATATTTAGAGAACTACTCGCAGATTTGAAAGCATAGAAGTAATATTTCGGTCGATAATTTTCAATGTGTTGTGATATGGCTGCAGTGAGAACGAAGGGGTATAGAATTAGTTTACTCTCGGTCGTCGTGGCCCCGCGCTGAGTCAACTTCCACGAAAATAATGGCCATTTAAAGTGCCGGCGAACCTTGGGGGATTTAAAGACATAGCGAAAGTTTACGTGGAACCGAGGCCGTTCGGAAGGTCGAACGAAGGCTACAAGGCTCCTCGCGAGGGCTGAAATTTACTCGTAACGGAAATAACGGTACGCGAGCCTTTACGTATGTCAATAAGCGAGTTGCAGCCCGGTGCCTTGTGCACGACTTTCGTTTTTGAACTCGGTTAACGTTCCACTTTCTCATTTCTTTCCCGGAATATGCATTGACTTAACCTGACCGTTTAAACGTGCAATTCTTGTTGCGTCCTTTTGATTCCCTGCGTTAGAAACGGTACTCTCGTTACAGAACCGTAACCAACTACTCTGGATCCGATGAAATTCATTATGGAGCCCCATCAAATATTAAATGTCTGATAAGACAACTAATCCTCACATTCACTATATATTACAGAACTTACATTTATAAATAGAATTACGTTTGCTTTTTGTTTGGTACAAGAGGTCCTCGATTTTCGGGGCCCGTCATCCCCCTGGTTACGCCACTGCCTCATTCACTAACGTAACGTCGGCGTGTACGTGAAGAGTCGACTGTTACGTGACCTTATTTCATGCGACAAACACGTTGTTTTTTTATATGTTACAGATAAATCTACGGGGGATAAGGTGACGGCACATGACGTAAGTGAAAATTCTTTACACATTTCTCTCGATCGGACAATCGACGAAAGTTGATTCCCTCTTACGTTTACCGTAGATATTAATACGATGCATTGACACTTCCATACTCTGATGCACCATTCCGAGAAACGGAGAGAGATTACTAACAGTTTTACGTGGGTACACTATCGAAATTCCAGACGAGGCGCGTATCGCTTTTCCGCTCCAACGATTTCGCATATTTGCTCGTCTAAGAACGCGTTTCGTAACGTGTTTGTTTACATATTCAAATTAAAATATGTGCGACTGCTGTGTACAATTTAACGAATATCAACCACTTCTGCGATTCCATTTCCTATCGACATTCATTCGAGCTCGTGTCACATTACATTTAAATCACGTCGATACTTGTGTATAATTCGAACGTTATATAAATGAACATTCTTGTTATTTATGTAACGTTGCCACGTGTTAAACTATCGACCAGTGTTTTTCAAGCTGGGCTTGGTGGGTTCCTTGGAAAGACCCCCTTCTTTATTATTTAATATGGATTTTGTTAATATCAAGACGACTGTAAGGCAGATATAAATTGAAAAAAGATTGTTAGAACACAAATATATTAAAGAAATATGCATAATTAATTTATATTTAAGGAATAGGATTCTTGTTCTTGTTCGACCATCGGTAACTAAAAATTGTCCCGTGAGAAATTTGAGCAAGGAGTTAGAAAACCATAATTGTATTCCCCAGGTGTAGTACGTAGTTTGAAGTATGAGAAACACTGGTATAGACAACAGATACAGTCGAACGTTATGTAAGAAAAATCCTTGCTATCTCCAGCCACTTGATTCGCGCATTTTCACACGTTTCGTTGTTGGGCTTGGAATGTCTCGCAGCGACACGTCGATTTACCGCGTGCCGCGCGGTATTCTCCTCGACTAATCGCCCGACGAGTCGACAGAGGATGCGCAGTATCGATTCCCTTTAATTTCCTGTCAACAGTCGATCGTCAGAGTCTGCGTTCCTCATCCGCGTTTCATTGGCGAAAACTGTTCTATTTTTGCCCGCGACGCGTTAATCAATCTGTCGTCAACACGTTTCGTGACGAAGATCGTGCCGCGAGATTAGCGAGTTGTATACGCGGCACGTTTGATGATTGCACGCGTGGTTTCGCGAATCGTTGCCTCGCGAGATATAGGTAAGTTTTCCGAGATAAACGCGCGGAAATGTTTATCACCAGATGAACATTTTCAGTCTCGAGTAAAAGATTATCAACTGTTTACGCAGTGTTTGATGAATGAAAAGCAGAATTCATGTTGTGCAGTGCAATATTTATGAGGGATGCAAATTTAATTGTTCGATGGAAGAATGTTCTTTCTGTGGCTAATCTAGGCTTGGAAAAGTGTGTATTAAGGAAAGTAAACAAATACAGTGGGTGTAAAAAGTATTCGTACACCGATCAATTTCCAAAAAAACTGTGTTAAATTGTAATTTATTAACTTATTTTTGATAAACAATGACATTCTACATATTCTCGGAAATCTCTAGAATAGATAGAGTACAAACAAAAAATAGCTATTTATGTAAGGTGCGAAATTAACAAGAAAAAAACAATTAATCGATAGAAATATTGAAGCAATAAGTATTCGCACGACTGTTTAATTTTTAAACCTTCATTAAAAGAAAAAGAAATTTACATTAATTTATAAGTATATAATACTTCCTTTGTGGGATTTCCTTTTGATTTTATAATTATTGTAACTCTTGTAAGCATTAAATTAACTACATTATTAGTTATTCGAAGTGGGATTTTCTTCAATTCCTCCATTAGAGCCATTTTTAAAAGTACTTTACTGGAAATTTGATGTTTTCTAATTCGTACGGAACAATAAACTAATGTGTTTACGTTACAAACACTACTGTAAATGGTTCGTCATAAGAATTGTACAAATAATTATTGCTTTTGTACTTTTACCCACTTTTCGCATTTTTTTTGTTAATTTCACAAATTATATTAACTAGTAAATGTTGTTTGGTCTATATCTATCTTAGAGACTTTCGAGAATATGTAAAATATCATTGATTAGAAAAAAAGAAGTTAAGAAACTACAATTTCACACAAAAGTTTTTTGGGAAATTGATCGGTGTACAAATACATTCTACACCCACTGTATATCGGAGCTCTATGTCGAAGAAGAATAAGTAAATTGTGTCAGTTTGCAAAGAAAACATGATTGCCATATCTGTGCGTAAATTTCCGTAGAAACTGATAAAGTTCAGACTTGGAAACTGATAAAATGGTTAATCGAATTTCCAAGTTTGGAGGCGAGAAAAGTAATTTCTTAACTCTACACCGATTGAATCTTACTTTGCCTTTTAACTCTAGTTCCTCTTCGAACTGATGCACTTTTTGAGGGAATGTTTACCTAACAGTGTTCAAGGAGTACACATAATAAATCTCATGCAATATATTTTATGTTAAACTTGCAAAGCTCAAGTTCCACTTCTATTTAGTTATCATAATGTATTAGAAGGGTTTGAAAATTGCATTGGGGGTCTAGTAGTTCCAACGTCGACCCTGATTCGAGGCGTTGTGTAGCCTGACGTTGTAAATAAGACGATTCGAGCGATGCACCGAGATGAATCGCGCCGCTCGTAGAGACGAGAATAGTCGAGTAATTATTCATTCGACTGACGCATAACCGTGTGTACCTTAGGTACTTGGACTCGTGTTTGTCTTACCGATGAACGTTCGGAGCGAAGTGCGTCAGAGCATCAGGATGTTTTGAGTTACCCGTTAAAAGACCGTTATAATTGGCGCCAAAAAGAAATCAAATCATATATTTAACATTTACAAAAATTATTATATTTTTTAAAACAAGCATATTACACTAGTCATAATATCAGAATTATATTTATGGAATATGAATCTTTTGGGTGTAGAAAAAGACACAATGTTACGGTGATTAACAGAGAATGCATTATACAATAATACGTATCCCTTAGTATACATCATTTTTTAAAAATAATCAGACAAACATATCTTCTACAGAGCTCAATAATACAACATGGCACAGCAGGACCCAAAACCCCTGTGGGGGTGTCCAGAAACAAATCGGAGCGAGAGAGAAAGATTGGGCACAGAAGAGTTGGAGTGGGAGGTGAAATCACGTACAAAAAGGTAAGGCACGGAGTAATATAAAAATGCATCAGTCTTTCATTAAAATTGTTAACATAAGGAACATAGTACTGGAGTATTAAATTCAAGTTTTGGTTTTCACATTGTCTAAAGAGACTAGACTCCAAGGTGAGACTATGCCTTCAAGTAGTAAGCTGGCCAAAAGTAGATAGAATCTACAGTAACAAATTTTTTAAAAGATTTGGCACTATGAAATTTGTTTTGTAATTGTCTCTGTAATTGAGTCTTCCGTAAAGACCCTCTGACAGGGGGTGTATAGAAAACTGAAAAATGTTAAACACGATAGTACAGTTTATAATCGTATTTTTGTTCGCTCGGGTATTTAAAACTTTTTAACGCGGAATTGTAGTAGAATTCCTTTTTTGCTTTTTAGAACATTTATTTAAATCAAAATCGAAGGCCTTGAAGAATAACTTCATATTTTAGAAACTCGAAATATTCGCAATGTTATTATAACTCTAGGGAAATATTCGGTCCTGGTTCGTTGAATTATGGAAGACCATTGCGTACAGGGTTGAAAAAATATTTAGGCATAGTAGGTCAAAGAAGCTGTTAGAGAATAAGAAAACCTTGGTACAGCCAGAATTAGTAAAGTATCGTAGATTTGTTGGCGTCTATAACAATAAATTATTTTAGAGGATGTTAGACTTAGAGCTGGGGCCATTCGAAAACTTTAATATTCAAGTACCTACAAGCGAACTTTGCGTATTATTACTTGTACATGTTCACTGTTTAATTAATACAAAAAAAATTAACAAGAATTCCCAGTCGTATATACGACATAGTTTGCTAACACTGTTGTCGTCTTAATGTTGTTCAGATCCAAACGACACAAATCATGGGATCGATACAGTTAGGCATACAACATGCGGTCGGCGGTCTAGCCAGCAAACCAGAGCGTGATCTCTTGATGCAGGACTTCATGACCGTGGAAACGACAAACTTTCCCAGCGAAGGATCGAATCACACGCCCGCCCACCATTTCTCCGAGTTTAAGTTCAAAAATTACGCACCCATTGCATTTCGTTACTTTCGAGATCTCTTTGGCATCCAACCGGACGACTTTTTAGTGAGTATAGACGATCGATCGTTTCCTCGGGAGGAGTTACGAAGGAATATACATATTTTTCCTACGTTTCTTTTCCTCGCCGATGGCCGTCGTCGACGCTCGTAACGTCTAATGATTCCGCTTGAATATTCAGATGTCGATGTGTAGTGCTCCGTTACGCGAATTGTCGAACCCCGGCGCTAGTGGAAGTATCTTTTATCTAACAGATGATGACGAGTTCATCATAAAGACTGTGCAACACAAAGAAGGCGAGTTTCTGCAAACGCTTCTGCCAGGATATTACATGGTGAGTTCACCGATTTACGTAAAGAAGATAGGAATCGTTTGGGAGTTCTGAGAACAATGTTCGCTTCTTGCAGAATCTGAATCAAAACCCGAGAACGCTGTTGCCGAAGTTTTTCGGGTTGTATTGCTACCGATGCAATAGTAAAAATGTTAGATTAATCGCCATGAATAATCTTCTGCCCTCGTCGGTGAAACTGCATCAGAAATACGACTTGAAAGGGTCAACGTACAAAAGAAAGGTTTGTAGTGGTTCGTAGATCGAATGAAACCTTGATTTAACGGACTGATTACCTATAATTATAGTTGCAAGAGGGATTAACTCCTAGCACCCCCTTAAAGCGCGTTATTGACTCATTTCCTAACGAGTGGCTATCGCGAAACAGTTACCAATGGTTAAATTTACCTTTTGAAGTCGTTAGCAAATCATTGGTTCAACGTTGGTTTAGACATTAACCCAGGTCAAGTCACAAACCGTTACCCTTGTCGACAGTCCAGTTCCTGGAATCCTCTGCACGGCATCCAACTGCTCAACCCCATCGTTTCCTTAGGGCTCAGGCTACCGACCTCGCGTCGCAAGAAAATTAACAGAGAACTGGTGGAGGTGGCGAGAAGCATTGTTCTATAGCCAAGTAGTAGTTAACTAGACTTCTGTATAGACCTACACCTTTTAGGTAAAAGGGTGGTCCTCGCCAAAGGTCTCGTACAAAAGAAAGTCAATAGTCTGAGTAGGCCCTTACACCCCAACTTTCCCTTACTCCGTGCACCGATCCTTCGTTTATGGAAATATAGAAATATTCATGAAACAAGGGATAGATTTACAATGTGCTAGAGGTCCTCTCACCAATGTGATGACTTCCAAAATGACCTTGGTATAGTTTCGTAGTGGAATTTTTAACAGACGTTAAATCGAGGTTTTACTGTTCTTCAAGTGGATGTCTATGGTTCACGAGACTAATAGAAGAGTTACTTAAACGCCAGGCGTCGAAAACAGAACGATCCAAGTCCTCTCCGACGTACAAGGACTTGGACTTTATGGAGCATCACGCGGAAGGCATCTTCTTGGAGGCTGACACATACAGCGCGTTAGTAAAAACGATTCAGCGAGATTGTCGGGTGTTGGAGAGTTTCAAAATCATGGATTATTCTTTGCTCGTTGGTATTCACAATCTCGACCAGGCTGCGAGGGAAAAAGCGGTAAACATGCGTTTGAGATAGCGTTACTGCCGAGATGGGCGACAATTTTTTAGAGAATAAACATCTTTCCCTTGTCCTATCTTATTCCTCCTATTTTTCCCTTATCTTACTCATAGAATAAAAATATAGTTTGAATTATGGAGCGCAATACTTGGCCAAGTATTCGATCAGACGAATTTCGCGAATAGATTGCTATACTTTGGAGACACAATAGGCCGTTCCAAACACGCGTCCATCATATTCCTACGAAACATATGCTTGGGACTGTCTATTGTGCCTCCAAATTGGATTTGTTCCCTGCGACCGTACGCGTCTGCGTAATTTTAAATCGCTGCACGTTGGCTTTCACCGTCATCTGTTATTCGATGAAATAAAATGTTGCCCATCGCAGGCAGAACGTTACGGTACTATGCAGGGCGCGTTGAATGCGATTTCCACGTTGCAGCAGGAGCAGAGGTTATCAGCGAGCGCGGACGAAGAAGTGGCGGAAGTCGGTGGTGAGACTGCAGGATTTCTTCAAGCGGAAAGGGAGGATAGAGTAGGGGCCAGCGCTCTGAACCGATCGCGAAGCATAAACCGACAAAGGTTGGTCGCGCATAGTACCGCTATGGAAAGTATTCAGGCTGAAAGCGAGCCGATAGACGAGGAGGACGACGTACCGTGAGTATCGTGTTTCGATGCTTTTACAATTGCAACGCGGATGCTCTAATAACGTGTTTTAATTACGTTCGTGTTCCTAGCAGTCCAGGTGGAATTCCAGCTCGCAACGCACGCGGCGAACGCCTGTTGCTCTTCCTTGGTATCATTGATATTTTGCAAAGTTACAGGCTCAAGAAAAAGCTCGAGCACACGTGGAAGTCGATGGTACACGACGGTGTAAGTACAATGAATATATTCTTTTCTTCCCCCGACGAATCGTACGACCCGTTCCGCCCGATTCTCACCGAAGAAAGCGTCAGCGCGACCCTTCCTTACCCGAGCGTGTTTAGATATAAAGAGGGAAATGTCGGCATTTTTTTACAGGACACCGTGTCCGTGCACCGGCCAGGTTTTTACGCGCAACGTTTTCAAGATTTCATGGCTAAGACAGTATTCAAGAAGATACCGTCACGTAAGTACCATCCTAATCAGCCTCTTCTAACAAACTTGACTTCAATGTTAACACTTAACAAGGCTCATTCCTAATTTGTAAGCGATTCATTCGACGTGTTTTACTTCGGGTTTAATCGACTCACGACAGGCGTATATCGCGTCTAGTGTCGCCAAACGATTTTTGGCTTTTCTCGTAATACGCATAAAGTACAAGAGAGATGCTAGGCTTTAAGTAGATTAGTAGAATTATAACGACGAGTATTTTTGTCGCCAGCTGATCGTGATTAATGACTATATATCTTTCTGTTTATAGTAATAGCATCAATTACTGTGATTCAACTATCATACAATGCAATGTTATCGCATAGTACCTTTTACAGAAGCGAACGAAAGAACGAAACTTTGAGACATATTTTAAACGTACGTATAGCAAAGACATGGGGGTGGACAGAAAGTTTGAGATATTTGATGGCAAGGGTTAAAGGAATGCTCAAAGCGGTACTTACCATTACGCGCGTAATACGACCGTTTACGTGTATGTAGCGACGTTGATTGTCTCGTTACTTAAGATTCCAGTTTGCGTGGAGCAGTGAGATATAAGCTAAAGTTACGTTTATATTTTTTAGCTTCTTTATTATATAACCGCCATCACTGAACGTTCCAATTCATTTAATCGATTCGGTGACGTTCACACGGTTCGTTTGTGATAACAGTTTTCGGTATCGAGTCGCGTTCGTAGCGGATCAATCGATTATTATATACATTCTCGATTCCGCTGGTCCGCGATCGCTAGAACGAGTCAACCGATCTTTTCATAGAACATATCGTTCCATTTATCCTTATTTTAAGACGTGTTCCAAGCGAGAGTAAGCGAATCATGCCATCACACATCATAATCACAGACAAATTTAGCCGTCCAGAAAGATTCTAATAATCGTAATAGTCACTTAAGGTAAACGACTGCAGAGAATGCGAATTAATTCCTGGTGCGGATATCCGAAAACCATGCGCGATCCACTCGCACTCTCATCGTTTTAACGGTACATTTTTAACTTTCCATTTTATTCTTCGAATCGCGTAACTCGTTCATGCCCGATGAGAAATGATTTTAAAAGGAAAAGCACGTATCACGATCACCGTCGTCGACTTTTCGGATACCTGCATCCCTTCGTAATTAATGCTGTCGATTAAGCAACCTGGGTTCATTGGATGTGTCAGTTGGTCACCTTTGGGTTTTGTATTGGTGTAACTAATTGCTAACACGATACACATATTTTTCGATTATATTTTTATTCTCTTAATTTTACAATGTACCTCAGTTTTTATTTTAATGATTTTTTTTTTTTCGTCATTCTTTATTTTGATCAAGTTGTCGACCTCATTATTCATTTACATCGGTTTCGAGACAGACCTGACGGTCTTGAGATGTTCAGTAAATTCATTGACGAGCACAAAATGACCAGTCCACTGGTGTCCACATACGTAGCTGAGTATTTTATGCATCGAAGCCAGTATTATTCGATAATTTCCATCAGAGGAGAAGTAACTGTTCGGGGTAACCGTATCGTGCGTAAATGGGTCGATGCTGAATAGGCGTAAGGTTTCCGGGTGAAGCGCATTTATTGTAAATGACAAATCGCACATTTTTCTCCTGCTGAACGTTGCCGTCCCTGTACGCACAGAATTTAGCCAACCGCTGTCGAGAGAGATTCGAAAATTTGTTCGAAAGTCAGGTTTTCGCGGTAATCGAAGTTTCTCATTATAATCGACGTGTGCCAAAGTTTTTTGTAATACTATATCGCGACCCTCGTGGTTTCTAGTAGTGTGTCCAGGATGTTAGACGTGAATCGCAGAGATTTCTATTTTAACGAACACGCGAGAGAGCAGTATCGATGACACCTCGTCCGGAGTGTTCTGTGATCGATGAGAGATTGTCACGGATCGCACAAAATTCTATTTTTGCAATACCTCTATTTTTGCCGAAACGTTCAGCTCCTCGCGCCGCAGTAACAGAAAACAATTGGAGTTGTGTAGTTTTTAGACCAACTAACCACTCGCCATATCCTTTCTTTTTTACACGCATTCGAGACAATTTTGTGCGATTTACAATCGAAGGAGTCCGAGTATATTTTGGCAAAGCTAGCTGGTATGGCATGGGTGTGTCGGAGAGAGAGTGCGTGAGAGAGTGAGATAAGAAAAATGGTAGAAGTAGACACACGTTCTTTTATTGTGAAAATATTCAGCTATCGGCTCCACGTGGACACCAATGTACATAATTATATATTTTGCAATAAACATTTTCGCTGTTTACCAACTTCATTTCATTTATAAAGCCTACCCGTACATTTACTCTTTTTCTTTGTTTCTCTTTTCTTTTCTGTAACCGTTTTCTGTTTGTTCTCTCTACGTTTCCCTGCTATACTACTCTTTACTTACCACCTATAACGCTACTGCTGCGTTTGGGTCGCTGCAGGGACTCTAGTTTATTCACTCTTGAACGTAGAATATACTTGTTCTTTTGGATCTATCAGTTTATTTTTAGAGGCAAGTGATTTTACCTTAATAAAATAATTGAAATAATTTCGGAGGAACAGGTGTCCCCACTACAGAGTAATTAATAGTAAAGGAAGTGAGAATTGGGCAACTTACATGACGCGTACACAAGTGTCCCAAGAACTCAGTCATACTCGTCCAAGAACACGAGCTTTTGTTTAATTAGTTCCCAGTTACTCATCAGAAATCCCCGCAGCAACCCAACACCGTAATCAAATACTGTTTCATCCACCCTTACCCTTTTCAACCCATCATCCGTAGCCATGAATTCATACAAAGTTTATTTTCTGCACTACCAACGCGTTACCACTTTGTGTACTGTCTTAAATAGCGTATCATGCGATATGTGTTTGTTGTTTGTGTTTTAACGTACGTTTGGGTTTCACTCGCCACCTGTTACAATGATTTGTGTACTTTGTAAATGCGACTAACAAAGTACCGATCCTCGATCGACCAAAGATCACCGAGACGATTCACATCCCACCTCCTCGATCGCCGTTGCGCGTTCCCTTTCTCTTTATTTTAAGTAAATCTTTCGTTTCGAACGAAACGATCGCGCGTTGGTTTCAGTTACGTTAACATTTCATTCATAACACTTTAGATACCCCGTGCAACGGAACCTGGATTATTCGAGCGATTTAGATAAAGAAGTATTCGCAACGAGCACGATTTTTGCGGACAACGTAGCAAGTAGGCCTCGAGAAGCAGCTGATCTCCCATCGTCGTAGATGTTCCCTACATTTTAAAAGTAATACCGTATCGGGCAACGAAAAATAGTTTCGGATCTGGGTTAATTCGAGAAACGACATCGACGCGAGTATTTTTATGCGTTGGACCCGAATTAAAAGTCCATCACGCTCGAGTTCAAACGCAATTAGAATTCAGCTTAAGATGCAAGGAATTCCCGACTCTCTTGGGAGGGAAAAACCTGGCGTGACTAACTAGCTACCATTCGGAGGCGAAAAAAAATCGTTAAGTGTTTCTGTGATTGGGATTGAGGTCAGTGTTTCGCGAGTCGGGAGAAGTAAGAGGCGTTCGAATAATCGAGATTCCACGACAATAACAGAAATGATTGTTCCGAGGAGAACTTATCATAGGATCGTCCGAGTAAAGTGATTTTTATTGGCTACGAAGAGCACTCGATATACTCGTATATCAGACATAGTTGCCATTCAAAATTTATATTTTAACTATAGAATATTTGTCTTCATAGTATATATTTTATATTTTATATATTTTATATGTTTTATATTTTATATTTTATATTTTCTTTCACATTTTATTCGTATATATATTTGAATCGTAGTTTCCATCCCCGAGGAAGACAATTGGTCTAAATGTCACGTTTCTTTAATAAACACCCATCAGAATCGAGTGCTCACGCCATTTAATTACCGTCAGGATAAATAATATACACCGTGCCCTTTTATTTGGCATCCACGACGATGAGAATGGTACTTTACCGTCGCTTTTCTCTCTCCCCGTCTCTCTGTCTTTTTCTTATCTACGATTTACCCGAGGCAAGAATGTATACCCCCGCTTTCCTTTGTGTTGCTACTTTATTCTCGACGGCCCCCCTTTTTATGATCTACCGATCATTTAATAAAATCCGGTATATATAAACGATGTTGAGTGCGGAGTTTAGCTAAATGTTGATGTTTTTGTGTCCCGTGCACTTCTTTCCGTGTCAACCCCCAATGACCTGATCTGACCTGCTACCGATCGAAACTCGAAAATCGAATACCAAAAGTGGACCTGCCTGAGATTAAGGGGAATCATCGCAAATTCCGTAACCTCGTCACCAGCTACATAGGTAACTTTGTCTGTCTGTTCGTCCGTCTGTCTGTCTGTCTGTCTGTCCATTTTGTATGGTTGTACCACGTATGTTCGTTTATTTACTTATTTATTGTTCTGTCTGGTTTGATACCGATTCTTCTCTGCTTGCGATTTGCGTATTTTTCTCCACTCTCTATCTCTCTCGTAATGACCCGGTGTATATTACTCTTTTGTACCTGGATAGAATCCTCGATCTCGTTAACAGAACGTTTTCGCTTTTACCTGCACCCTTACGAGATCGTTTTCCATAATTGCATCGAGTTGTCGAATTACTTTAGTACGCTTTTCCTTTCCCTCTCTCTGGACAAGTACAGTCTTTGCTAGAGGCGACTCTCGCGTCTCTTACCTATAGAATTGTTTATAAAGTACAGTCTACACGTAGAGAATCGAGGAATATTTTGAATAAAACAAGTAGCAGTACCAGCATTTGTTTGGTTTTTGGATCCTCTTTGGTGACAATCTGTGGATTATTAATTAAGAATGTAAACTTGTAAACTCTAGTACCCTCCTTTTAAAATTATTTAGATTAATATTTCACAAGTTAGCACCGCAGATAATCGAAAACCTAAGAATTGCTTGTCGTGCTGATTATTTTACTCATTCGAATTCCAACAGAACAAGAAAACTCCACCTCTAGTTTTGTGAAGTATTCTGTATAAATTATCGTGGCATGTGAAATCCTTGTAATAGCAATAATCGTAGCTAAGAGATCGTGCGTACAGTAAGTAGGAAAGATTGTGATCGCAGCTTTTATTTTTCGCTCACCCCCAACCCAATTTGTTTTTGAGTGTTATACATAACATTGACTTCTTTGACGTGTGCTTACAGTTTTGGAGGTTTGACGTTTTTCATTCTCATATAGCGTTATTGATTTCTTTTTCCGTTCGATTAACATCCACGCTCCATTTTTCTTTCAACGTACCTTTTCTTATCTAAAGTAATGCACTTGTATTTCGCGTACTGTGACGAACTCGATATCTCGCAACGCTTCTTTGATTATCTTTTTCGCCTCTCTTCGATCACTCTTAAGTACATTTGTACCTCTAAATATATGTGTGTGTAAATGTTTAATCACGCGGATGTACTCGTAGATGTTTGCATTCTCCACATCATGCATCGTATGTTCAACGGAAAAACGCGCCGCGGGTTACGTCTGATATTTCTGCCACGAATACGGGAGATGCTCGAAAAAGAAGTCGAGAATTCGTCCTTTTTGTTCGAGCAATTAACCAATGGCGGAGATATCGATTTGCGAAATCGTGACAAAGCAACTCTTCGATTTTTCTACTGCTTCTGCGATGCCCGCGAGAATCCGTGTGCCTGGTCAGAATTTTCTTCTTTTCGTTCATATTCACTTTCTCACACACTTCTGTCTTCTTTTACGCTTCGACACGTTCACAGTTTTTTCAAGGACACGTAATCCACCCACCTCCATCGAGTACCCTCTTATTTTGCGCGAATCTAGGTCATCTTCCTCTCGAGAGCCAGTGTTCTCGATCCCACAGGCCGCGGATGGAATTTTTAACATCGATCCTTCCGCTTGGGCGACTGTGGAAGTCCGTCAGGAATTTTCATGGGATATTTTTGCATAGAACGTGAATGTTTTTTACTTAGCCACGACAGCCGCCCCATAGCCTAACAAAGAAACATTTAAGGTACGGTGCGACCTGTGAAAAGAGGGGTTCTCTGGGGGAAAACCAGCATGCGAGGCAGTTAGCCTTTGGACGAGACACTTGATGATTCCGTCTTGTAGGAGTCAAGACAGAGTAATTTGGTCTTTCAAGGCTATTTTTTCCATCGTGAATCTTTCACATTTCTCCTACGTTTCACACCTATCCAAAATCCGATTCCTCTCGAGATGTACATTTCAGTAACTCCGCGAAAAAAGATCATAGCCTCGTTACAAACGCCTGAAATTAAAGATCATACTTGAAATTTTAATTGCTCTCTATCAGATTTCAGAGAAAAAATTGTTTAGACTTCGTATAAGATCTCCAAGTTGAAGATTCTCGAAAACACTATAACACGTTCGACTTGGAATTGGCGCGATTGCTTAGTCACTGCTCGTCTTTTCTATTTCACTAAACAACAGAACTTGGAAGTTCCCCAATTGTTCGGCCAAATATACTCCAGTTTGTTGCGGTGTTTATTCTGTTCGCGTTGGAGGGTTAGCACTGCGTCGCTTGTTTTCCCTCGCGTCAGAATACTTTTCACAGGTCCGTAGCATCTCGAGTCGCGCCTCGTTCCAGTTAACACCGTCATCCGGATTTTAATCAGACCCGAACGTTGCGCAGCGATATTAGTTTAGCGTAGAGCTGCCCCGCGATACGACGGTTGGAAAACCGTTTTCGCTGCTCGTGGCGATTACGTCGAGAGTCTGTCTCGCTATGATACGTCGCCACGGTCCCATGTACGTACGTACGTAGATTTCCATGTGATGTTTCAGTTACAGAGGCATGTTACGTCAGGAAGTAGCCTACCACGGGGCGACACACGGCAACGATCGCCATTGAGAGATCTCTGTCGCTCGAATCTACCACGAGGGACACAGAGAGCTTTTGGTGTTATCGGCTGGAACGTACAGAATGCATCGTCACACGTGTGAGATAAGTCAGTGGTTGATTGGGGGGACAAAAGCAAAGAAAAGAGTTCATGTAAACGTGTATCCTAATTGAGTTTGTTTTTGAGTTATAGTAATTTTTAACTCTAGGTCTACATTTCAATAGTATACCCCTTTGCACTCGAGGCCTTTTTTTCTGGTATCTACTAGCAACTCGAGATGCTTTCTTAGCATTCTATCGCCACGAATGCTGAGCTTAGACTGACTTCGAAGCCCAATTGTCATTTTATTGACACTTCGAGTTCCAAAGAAATTAAACCTAATGGAACATTATTGCTGGTAGATTTTCTGCGTGAAACCCAGTGGTGACTGAGAGTCACCTCTCGAGTGCAAAGGGTTAGTGTTTTGGTAGGTATGTGAGTTTATTTACACCAAAATTCTGGAGTTTGAACTTGTCACCAAACCAAAATTACTCTTACTTATATGAACTTTTATTATTGGAATTGATCGCTGAAGTGGCTTCCACGTGTTACGGTGCACCCTGTGTATTTGCCATTGTCGTCTTACAATATGTGTTAGAAGTTATCCGGGAGACTAGCTCCTCCGAGGAAGTCTTCGATCGTTGGTAGTTTCGCGTTTTCCCCGATAAAGTAGAGAAATCAAAGAAGCGTAGCAAGACGGTGAAGAAGTTAGATTTAGTATTGGTTACCAGTGCTGTGACAAGAGTCGATCTACATTGGATTCTTCTAAGTAATTGCTCGTAGAGGTCCCATTTTTGAGCATCGTGGCTAGAGGAACTTCTAAGTTAACATATAGAAGCTCGAAGCCTAACCAACTTTTAAAGTAGAACATATATGTATTACGAAGAATTATAATTGGAGATTCTGTTACAAGTCGAAAGAAATATTCTTCTTTTGCCAATTAGAGCACTAACGTATGTTTATTTATGTTAAATTTCAATTAGTTACTCGTGAAAAGTCAGAAATAATAATTCAGTCGACACCAGTATTTTTTAAGCCATCTTTAGTGGTGCACAATGGAATATCTACAATTATTTTAATCAAATCTTTTCCATATTATGTCTTCAATGTAATTTTAGATATTCTTCTCTAAATCACTGGAGGTGGCCCAATGAAATGGAGGTCGAAACGTTCCTCGGTACCATCCAGAAGGATTTGAGTCATCTGGACAGTTTCTGTCGTCGAATAAGAAATTTCCCTTGTAATAAACACGGTGCGAAAATAAATCCTTGTAACGCAATTACACGGTAATTGCGTGGCATTGAAGACCGAGCTGGTTCAGAACTTTTTCTAAAACAATGTTGCAAAGCTTCGCGAAGCTTGCCGCGGCACTGACGTCAGCTTTTGTAGCGTTAACTCGTTTGATCCCTGCCCCCTCGATAGGCACCGATCTGAGATCTCCAATTGACCGTTCCAATTTCCACGAGTATACATCAATGTCTCGTGTCGATCGCGATAGATCCAAAATTCTAACTCGGACGATTTGTGTTTCAGCGTTGAAACATTCGCCATCGAAGAGGAAAAGCATCACCAGGCCGCTCAGACCACTCGACGGCGACTTCGATTCAACTGGTGAGTTCGTCCGCTCGTCTCTTCCACGAATATTTTTCGAACATCTTTTTTACGCTTCACGCGGTCTCACGTGACCTCGGGAACCGACCGATTTTCGGAACGCAGATTCCTGAAATACGAGATGAATCCTTTAATTGTATCGCCTAAAAGTTGATTTTGTTGATAGAACAAATTGGAGAAAGAGAAGATTTTATTAGACAGGTAGTTGAGTTAAAAACAAAACGAACGTTTATTAATTTATCAACCTATTTAATGAAGTATACGCTACAAAAGATTGCAATGAATGGACTGTTAAGCGGTATGATGAACGAAAGTGCCCACTCTCTGTTCCGAAAATCGTGGCTGATGATTCGAACGAAAATCTTCCACGTTTCTATTATTGGCTTTGCGCTGAATTTCACGTGTGTAGCCAGGCACAGCGATCAGTACAGTAAACTTAGATGCGGCATTCCCACGTTGCCCGCTTCCAAAGCGTTCACTACGATCCCTGTCCATGCCGGCTCCAAGAATCCTTACTGAATCATCCCTTATCGGCGAGCCGATCCTCTCAGAAGATTCCCTGTCGCTTTTACGAAGATTGCTCGCACGTGCTTCCACGTGCGAATGACGTACGCCCTATCGTGTTCCGTGTCGGTAGGTGATACACGTTTGTCTTACTCTACCGAATCTGCTATGAATAAAACGGGGTGACCGTGCGACTTTGGTGAAATGAAATTTGCATACATTTGAGAAGGATCGTAAGATCGTAAGAACAAAGGATCGTATATAACATAATAGCCTTCGTCTGTGATCAACATAGCTCGAGTAGCGTGGAAACATTTATTATTTTCCTTTAAATGTTTGTGGTTACAATGAAGGCCCTCTTAAGAAATAATTTTACAAATTAACCATTTTTAATATCATCGTATGGAATTACTGTATATTTGAAGCAATTGAAGTCTAATCTATAGAACTGTTCATAAAAAGGATTTTCATTGCGAAAGAAGATATTAAATGCTCACAGACTATTCAGCGCATTTTTTAATAATTTCGTTATCTGCCAATCGTCCAACCATTCCAAAAGAAACCCCGTTCGATTCTGTCTACAGACGCAAAGAATATATAGAGCTTTCTATCGTGAATGTCAGTCGAATGCGCGCATTCCGATCATTGAATCTCTCTGTTTGCCACGAACGTCCCTTGCTCGTATCCCTGTTTTATTTCGGGGCACCTTTGACTCGTGACTGGACAGAGAAACTTGCAACGAATCAACCCCTCCATGGCCACCCTAAGTGCAAACTGGTACCTGTATTCGTTATACGAAGCAGTCAATTTCCAGAATGAACGTCTGAAAATTGAGTGCCTTGGGAGAAAGCAATTTTTCGTGTCATCGAGCGTGGAGATTTCTCTGTCCGATCAAGAGTCGCATAGATGGTGATACGGTAATGGTACATGGTGTTATATGGTGGTTTAGCGGTGCCGACAACCGGAAGTTCGACAATGCATGCTACGTCACCCACGAAGGCCGGTGAGTCTCATACGATCACTTACTTTCCTAGTGTCCATAATCATTTCTCTCTATAGCGGTCTCTTTCGAGAAAGTCGGTTAGCTTCGACAAAGACACGCCGTTTTTTATTGCGTTCGACACCCTGACAGCGAGATATACCTCGACAGGAATTTCGGTACTCGTGTTTAGAATGGTCTATGCAAACATACGATCTGTTCACTGTCGTTGTATCTCGTTCGTAATCATAGTCACCCGTTGATCAATCGTTACCTATCGATACTTTCTCTGACGATGGCGCATCGTTGCTTCGGGGGGATACTGAACGATAACCATTTGTGAGAATGTTGGTCCTTTCTTTTTGATATAGTGTCAGAACAATAGTAATTTACACGAGGAAGGTGAAAGACGTTAATTCCTCGTGTTTGCACTTGCATTATCTATTTCAATTCATGAAACCCAGAGCGATATAGAATATTGCAAAAGCTCTGCTCATCGTGTTTAGTCCTCTCGGTTTTTTCATTTCAATTCATTATGTTGATACAATATAAATAAAGTTTATTGGAGTTTATTTAGGTTGCTTTAATTTCACATTCAATTACGAAATAATAGCCGGTGACATGAAGTCGTTTCTGTGTAAAATTGCCGGTCAACAGTGCGTTAATATTTGTTTCTTTGTCCTCGTCGAGTGTTTTATTATCAAAGAACGAACAAATCCTCGCGACATCTCTGCAAAAGCGTTCTCCCCATCTGGACCAACAACCAAAATGAAAAAAAGACCCTTCCGAGGCAACGTTCCGTCGTTTTAATCGCGCGACCTCTCTCAACCAGCTTCTCTCTCTGTTTCTCTCTGCCCATTTCTCTCTGTCACTCTCTGTGTCTCTTTACCCCGTCACCGCGCCGCTGCACCCGCAACCCCCGCGCCTCCACCCGTGTCACACCCTGGCAACGTCGGCAATCGTCAACCTGGACGAAGCAGCAACCCCGACAGACCCTGCGATGAGCACCAGCACGATGATGTCCGCGGGTTCCGCGCCGATCGCCACCTCCACGCCTGTAAACTTCGCTTCAGGCCCCGTGAGTCCACCCCCGTTGAGCTTGGGCGCCGGTCTTGGACCACTCCATCAAGATCAAACCTCCACGACCAAGGTGGCGAGCTACCCAGCCGTTCTGAAGGGTAGAACGGCCGCCAGCCCGCCCAATCCGAACCTGGTGCCCTCTGGCAAGGTCCCACCCCCTGTCCCGCCTAGGGGCAGCCAGTCGAGGACCAGGTTCACGGAGGAGCACCGCGGAACCGCCACCTCCACGTCCTCGATGGCATCCAGCCGAGGTGACGAAGCAGCCATAATCACCAGATACCGCTTGCATGACAGTTCGAGCATCCCGCACCATCCACCCTCACCCGATAACATTTCTGCCGTCTATTCTGCTGCGCTCGCGACCACCGACACCTCCTCGGTCGCGGGCACCTCTTTCTGTCGCACCACCGTCGCCGCGGCGTCCTCCCACACAGCCAACACCGACTTCTCTGTCACTTCCAACGCCTCTACATCCATCGCTGCGAACCTGAACACGTACACGAACACGTTGCATGCCCGTGAGTCGACCCCCGCCTACCTAGCCTCGCGACGCGACCCGTCCACGGTCCAAGGGGCCCGGAACCCGATCACGGGGGTTCCAATCAGGGAAGTCCCTCGGTATTGGAACGAGTGGGCGATGGAGCACGAGCAGGAGGAGTTCGTCAGCGTGGAGCAGGTCGACGGATCGTACGTGATCAGAACCAGCCCCTATCCGTTCAGGCCTGAGAGAAGAAACTTTGTACGGCCGCGTGGGAAGATTGATAATAGGGAAACCGAGGCGAGAGTTAACTCGAAGACCGATCACCTGGCCAAGTTTACTTATTTTTTGAACCCAGCCTCCAGGCCCGAATTGATGGACTATAAAATGTCTAGGAAAGACAAGAAGCATTCCGAAACCTACTATGAGAGGATGAAAAGGAAACAGAGGGAGCTAGAGGCCTCCATCGCGACCATAACGACATTGACTCGTCGCTCCGAGTGCACCAAGAAGATCGACGGGAGGATCGAGGCTTCCAGAGTGGACAGCTCGATCACCTCGGTCACCAGGGAGGGAAACGTCCAGAGAACGTTCATGGAACATAGACGGGAGAGCAGATTGTTGAGGAAGATCAGGGAAAGGTCTGCTCAGAGAAGGAAGAAACTTGCCCCTGAACCCAAGTGTACGACCTCTGCCACCACGAAAATGAGTTACTGCTCTCGAAAGACGAAAATTGTTCAGAAAGAAGATAGCAAGAGGAACGATGAGTACTTGGCAAAATCGACCAGGTACGATGGAATGTTGAGCAACGAAGACGAGGTTGTGCGTCTTCGAACCGAGAAAAGAATATTCCTCGCGAAGAAAGTCGAGGAGAAGTGCAAGAGCGACGAGGTGGTCTACTCCTCGAAAATAGAGGCGGAGAGTAACATGGACACTGTCAGGATTCGAGACGTCAACTTGGCGAGAAAGTACGTCGATGGGTCGATAGAGTCCAGTGAGACTTATCGATCGAGCTTGCAGAGGGAGCAACCGAAGAAGAAGAAAAATGACAAGTCCAACATTTTGAAACCGTTGACGAATACATTGAAGGGAGGACGTCAGGAACGATCTTCTTCCAATGTTTTAGTGCCTAACGCGTCGTTCTTGCACGGCTACCAAAAGTCTGCGAAGAAAGTTTAATTTGATGCCACTCTTCTGTGATGAATGGTAGACCAGGAGAAGGACGACGTTAGTATGGAAATTTATTAGAGGATTTGCTGTGGAAGTCGGAAAAGATGGAAGTCTACGGAAAGTTGGAGGAAGAGATGAACGTTTGTGGCAATAAACAGTTTTCGAATACTCGAGGACGCTCCGGAAATTAATTTTTCTTTCTTGCATGCGCAAATACACATCACTCGGAAGCACAACCTCGTATAACGCGGTACAGAATTTTCGTTAATTCTATGCAGACGAACATTTTGTGTGTTTAAAAATTACCTTATTTTTGAAGAGTTACTTCATTTATCGTATAAAGCCCAGTATCAGATATTAAATGATTAATACCCGCGTTATTCGAGGATCTATCGTGCTTCTTTTCGCATCTCATTACTCGATTTCTCGTGTGAGTTTGTAATAATACATCTAATCGACGACAGACTCGAAAGAATCCCTCCTACTGTTAAAAATCCCCAGCCAGTGAGAAGAAGTTAGTAGTTAAACGTTTTACGTATTTTCTACTAAAATAGATGGTGCACTGTTATTGTTACTGTTTCATTCTACTCTATTTGCCGTTCCAACGTCGTTTTTATGGCGTCGACGAGGTATCGTTTGCGATGTGGAAGCTACACTCGACACAGAAAATTTCCACGTTTTGAGTAGTAGTGTGTAAGGATTGGTTTTCATTTCTTGTATCGGTTGGAGGTGTGTTTCTGCATGCGTAGAAGTCTCACACTGATAGAACAATGAGTAGACGTGACAGACTAATTCCCAGCCAGATGAATCGTACCGTTTACATTTCGAACGTGACGAATTTTTTTAACATCTAAATAACGTATGGATTTCACGCTTTCGTTTTGCAAACTCTGCAATTCAGTACTTGAAAGAATAGACTACAAAATGACTGCGCGAAATTGATACAAAATTTTATTCCTCCTCGATCCTGGAAGAAAAATAAATATATTAGTAATGTTGAGTTAAAATTGTTGAAATATGAAGATATTAAATTTAAAATATTCTTTACTTAATATACTATGAAATATTTCGAATGCAAATAGTTCCCCAGCGAATTTATTCTTGTACCAAAAGAAACCCCCTGCGTCTCTCTTCAAAAAAGAAATTTTATTTTACATCTCTATCGAAACACCGTCATTCCATCGAATAAATAGAAGACGATCTTGTAGGAGTGTTTGTATGGTGTGCTCTCTGTATCACAATAAAGGGACGTTCACACGAGTGTGCTCGTTGCACTGCAATACCCTTTTTGAGCAAAAATCTGTTTGCCTTACGCGCTGGCTAAGTAGTTCGCTATTTGTGCGCTTACGTAGACACGCTGGTAGATCGTTGAAGATGTAGTTCTAGCACCATTTTTATCGACTTAGAATGGCTTATTCGGACTGACTTCGGTAGGAAGTGCTGATAAATGTCTAACGTTTTGATGCTTCGATCGAACGATAACATTCCCAACAATCTGCACAATGTGGCACTTTTTTTATATAATATTCTTGACAAGCTGTCAACAGTTTTTTTTTTTTTTTTTTTTTTTAATATCCCTCGCAATCTGGTAAATTTATTATATTTTTTTCTAGCATTTCTGAGAATTGGAGCGATTTGCAATTTTTTTAAGTAATGTTTTCGACAAGCTGAATAATTTGTAATATATTGCACAGTGCGTTGTTTAAATGTTTCGACAAGCGTTAGAAGTGCTCTTAGCGTTACTCTAATTACGTGCTTACTGTAATCACCGATAACACAACGTCAAGTAGTACTCGAAGCCCTAGAAACCCTTGAAGACCGTACGTCGCGAAGTTAACTGAAATCTTCGACTCATCGTCAATAATTTCTACGTCATATACAATCATTGTCTTTGGTTTACCTTGACTTTGAGGTGTAGTCCGCTTGGAATCTTTACCATTGCTTCCAATTTGTTAATGAACTTTTATCGACTGAGAATAAGTACAACGTCGACTGCATTGTTTTCTTTTTCCGTTTAAAAATTTTGTGAACTCGCGTTTCGTTGAAAGTGATCGAAAAATATTTTTCCGAGCTCTTCGACGGAGGTTTACCTTCCCGCCTTGCGAATACTACCCCTTAGAACTCCCTACGACGAACCAAGCACATTGTGTGTGTTCATTAGGGCTAATTGTAGTGCGCTTTTTGTAGGTGGCACCCTTCCTTCCACCTGCTCCACCCCGCCCCCGCCCTTTGACGATGCAGTGCGCTCGAACGACCAAACCCTGGCCTCCGGTGGTCAACTGCAGCAAGGTGGACCGACCACCATCTTAACGAGCAGTCTCAGCAGTGCTCAATCCAAGCAGAACAAGGTCGTGCACCACGTCACCCTTACAAAGACTTACCACGATGCCGTTAGGTGAGTGGCCATTTCAATTTTGTTAGAAACCAGACGTAAAAATAGTCTCGGGGAGCTTTGAAAGAAACTTCTTTATGTAACTTTCTTCAGTGTAAAAGGATATCGATAACTTTCGTTAGATACATCGAGAAAAGGACGAATAAAGAAGTGGTGTATTTAATCCTGAGACTATTCGATGCCTGTCTCACTAACCAGAGATTAATACTGTCTTGTTATCTGTGCTTTGAGAAATCTAATTAAATGTTTCAGCATATCCGACGTGCACTTGGAGAGCAGTGGTAGCGGAAGCGGGAGCGGGGGAAGGGAAACGAAGTCTTCGTTGAGCGTGGAAAGCGGTAGCAGCCGAGGCGGTGGTGGCCTGACCTGGACACCACCAGCAGGTAGCGCGGAAGGTTCGACGCCCACCTGGACGGAGGGCACTCCATCCTACACGGAGAGCTCCAGCAGCGGTGATGCAGGTAAGTTACTCTACGCGCTGACCCTCTACTACAGCTCCTGAGGGGCCCTACTGCTCGGGCATCTCGAAGACTCCTTCGTGTTCTCCTCGTGATTCTTCGTCGACTCTCGCGACAAAGGCATTTCCATCGAGCTCGACTGCTCCGTTGATTGCCCTACCGTTCTTCTTCGGTGAGAGGAAGAGGCCTCTGAGATAGGATTCTTGAAAAATTAATTGCTTGTGATAGTGCGAAGCTTTGAATCCCTTTGAAAATCCTCGGACGTAATGGATATCCTTCTGGAATGTAACTGAGATAAGGCAACGTCTTGCTGACATTAAAAACTGAAATCGTATCAAGTAACGGGCAATCAACGGGATGCTCGTGCCAGCAACCGGAAGTCTGATTAACGTGCCACGATTTAAGGTAGTTGTCCGAAACGAATGCAGACAACGTTGTCTGTCATATCATTGTTAATCGAGCTGTTGAAAGCACCGTGGCATTGAACGATTTGTGCACAGAAATATAATCTCTGTAAGAAGGAATCCCCTTTAGTATGTAAAGTAGGTTGTACGCTAGACGGTATCGATTCGAGTACTTGCTGTGTATTATGTCAAGATAACTGTAGCGACGAAGGTAACGAATCCTGTAATCGTGACACAGATATACGTCTCGTTAGGTAATTTATATCGGCTATGTTGCATGTACCGACGACATTGCATACCAAGGGAGTTGATAGGTTTTCGTGCAAACCGAGTTAAGCCACTTAGTATGACACATACATACTTCACAGCGTTGCTACTTCGTTCAGTTTCGTACTCGAACGATATTTACTCGATGCCGGAATTATTGTTCCGAGATTGACCCTTGCAATGCCAGAGGGGGTGCTTTATGCTCACTATTTTAGTATCTTGAGAATTTCGATACTACAGACGTGAAAGTTACGATAAACTAAGAAATACCGATTATTATACAATATGATATGTACATAGAAGAAACAATTAACTACCATTGTACCTCATACGGTTACTGTCAGGTGGGTGTAAAGTACTCCATCCTTTAGTAGCACACCCGAAAAAAGAATGCTTGGTATTTCGAAGATTGATACTACTTTATACACAAAAATTAGCGCTGTATCCGGCGCTACAATTACTCGCCTTCAACAAAGAACGTTCACGGAGCTGAACTAATAGTATTACACGATGAATTGATTAGAATTAGTTAGAACTCGACGGCAAGAAGGCGTGAAGAAATATCGTGAATCCGATTAAGAAAAACCCAGTGCCTAAATTTAATCTCATTGTCTATGTGTTCTAGATTATATTTCAAGGTTGTCGTCCGTCGGTATTGCGTGGAAACCTTAAGTGATTTAACTATACGCGAACAAACGTACACGATACATATTATTTCGTCAACGAAGGTGCTCATCCAGGGAGTAGATTTTTTCAACGATATCAAAATTAGGAAATTTAGAGAAATAATGAAAAATGGAAAGCTGGCGAGCACCTTCGACGTATCTTTAATTACACCACGATCAGCCAATTGTCCTCGTTAACGACGATTGACGAGGACAGGTGATCGACAGTGACGGTACTCCTTAGCCCTGTCTAGGTGACTTCAAGATAAGCCTTGTTAACACACTCGAACGTTTTTTCTCGACAATGAGAGATCGACAATAAAACGACAATTGCAAAAACACGAGACCTCACTCTCATTAAACCCCAGTACACGCCAGAGTTGGGCAATGATCGCTTTCTAATTGTTTTTATATTCTAAGTAGCAACAACGAATGTAACTGTAGTCACGTGATCTGACATATTTATCATCAATTTTTAGAATTTAGTCGTTTGAAGTTAATCGTGGATTACGTTTCGCCCAACACTGGTATACACACTGTTTACTTATCTTTCGGTTCTTGCGTGCGCTATCAACAACGAGCGTCGCTTAGAACCGACGTGCTTCGAGATAAGTTTCGATTTTTCTCTCTTTTTTCTCCGTTCTTTGCTACACTGGCATATGTCATTAGCTAATACACGCTTCTTGACACCCGTAGACACCGATACGTAGGATGCACGCTTTTCTATTCTTGAAGCATCTTGGCGATCTTGGCGAGCCGAGAGGATCACTAGACAAATGCCCTCTTATCACTCAATTAACTATTAAAATGGTAAAGAAAAGAATTCCTTTGAAAATCTCTGTGCTACGTTTACAATAGTGGACCTCTCGAGCTCGACGGTTAAGTCTACAATTTCTACCCCCTAGATCACCGACTCGACTCGATACCTGTCGCTAGGCAAACACGTATCTGCGCTCCAGCGACTGACGGGCTACGACAGGCTGACATTTCCTTTGCACTATGACGACTGACGATAATTTTAGGTTGCCCGACGACGCCGATCAGGGGCAGCCAGCGTCACGACGACGGAGGGAGGACAGCGGCCACCGTCGAAGAGGCGCTAGCCAGTCTCACTACGGAAATGGTAAGTTGGTAAACATAGATTTCGGCGATCGGTTGCTGGAGAAGGTACGGTCGTACTATTTAGGAGCCGTGACGTCTTCGTTCATCGTGAAAAATTAATCAGAGACAAATTTATATCCTAGGGTTGATCATTTTCAAGTCCCACAGAAGCTATTATTTATTTCATGTTTTCAGTCTTTATTTTAGAGCCATCTTTAGAATGTACAAATGTTGTAATCGAACGTATGTTCATCTATGAGTTTGTTGTTCAATAAACACTAATTTAATAACACATTATCAGGATTGATTATGGAGGGATGCATTTATCGAATTCATTTTGTGTAATTTTAATTCCAAGAGTTATTTTATTACTCAGGGTTAGGCTGTGTGTTGACTCTAATAATCTGTAAAGTAGATAAGTATGAGGTAATAGACTGTGAAAATAATAGATGACGAAGATGGGCTGACGACCTCCGAACTACGACTGTATCTTCTCCGACCGTTCCTCGAAGCGGTAAGTGCACCACAGTCGGTGACCAATCGATTGGATTGTGTAAATGTTTTCCCCGAGTGGCCGAGGGTTTCTGTAACTAATGAACAGCCCCCAGACGACGACGTGAAAACTTGTAGAAGACTCAATGCCGTCGTCTAGGATGGCGAACCCCGATGAACGGTGACTTCAAGTCGGTGTTCAGTCGTTGTACCTCTCTAGTCTCTCCCATTGAGTCTCGTTGAACGTTAAATCCATAAAGGAACGCCAGTCTGTCGCGCATGGAGCGTTCCAAAGCGATCAATTTGTTTCCAAAAACGTTTCACAATTAGAGTACTCGATACAACAATTCATCGAAGACTGGTCATACAGGATGCATGGAGACGTCTTTGAAATTAATGAGTAAACTCTCTTGGGCATCTTGGACTGAATCTATTAGAATATTTCATCTCTTCCTCTCTCTAAGCTATAAATTTATTCCTTTTTCATACTGAAAAATCTGTAGAGGAGGCATGAAAGACTTAGATGATTCGAGAAACAAGATTAATTTTAATGGCAATTAATTCAGGTGGGGTGTTCAGTAATTTGCCAAACAAATAAAAATGAAATTGTTCACTGTTTTAGTGGAGTTCACTTTTATTTGTTCAGTAGACAAATCGATATCTAAGAAAATAAATATCCTCCTGTTTCTCGAATCGCTTTTTCCACTTGTTTTTTCCAATGACCCTATTAATGGGTCTTCGGCGTTACGACACGTTTGAACGCATCCTCTTTCTGCATGCTTGCATTGTAGCGTACGCAACGAAGACGGTCGCGTCAGCGATATTTCTCGTATTCGCCAGGGTGTGTATTTTCGAAGAAGTGTACACAAGCACGCGGCGCCAGAGGCTTGCGACACACGCGAAAGAATGTCGATTCTCTGCGAAATGTTTGCAGGTAATTCCATATTAACCCAGTATCGCTCTGACTAGAATTCTCGGGCTCTGGCGAAGCATTTCAAGCGATCGTCCTGGTGCAGAAGTATGAACAAATGTATATGAGTCAGTCACACGTGTCTATTACATCTGATATATAATAATGTAGAAACGAAGATGAGAAATTAAGAATGTATCCTATTACAGGACAGATTGGTGTGATTTATGGAATTTACCTGTATAATTTGATGGTCATTTATATTTCTATATGTAGTTTTTTTCTTTTCTTTAATATTATTGATGTTGTCATTCAACTTGATGTGCATTGTTATTTTTTCAGTATTCGTCTTTTTAATTACTTCCAATTTTAACCTCTTCACGCCCTTGACCACATATACGGACGTTTAGTTTTTTATAATTATAATTACTGTCAATAATAAGAAGAACAAAAATTTGATAATAATAAAAAAAAATCATTCCTGAAGAGGTTAATGGACAATCAATGTGATACGTGAAGGATTATCAGACTAGTTTATTAAGTATCGAAAATTTGCACGGTGTACGTGAATTTCAGTAACATATTGTATGCGTAGGGTGGTCTGTAGTAAATGGTTTCCCACACTTTGTAGAGATCCTTTCATATCGAATCGTGAAAGTACTTGGCGCTTTTTCGAGCCAATTATTATCCCACGCTTTGGAACGCTCCGTGCGAAGAGATCAGTCCGTCTGAAAGCTTTCTCTATTTCCTCAAATCAGGAGATACTGCAGCGCGAGTGAATGCACAACTCGTCCCTCCTCTAACCTCCGTCGGTTCGTGTGCAGCGTGCCGTGTGGATGGCCTGCGCCGTTGTAGCGACGAATCTTCGAAAACGGGACGATGAATGGAATGCAAAAAGGAATAGGCGAGCGAATATACATATAATTGGCGATAGGGCGAGGGAGCCTGTGGCGCGAATTGAGACGATAGGGGAGACCCCGCTTTCAGAAAACGGGATCGACGCCCTTGGCCAATTTGAGAGCGGGTTTGGTACCGTTTTGCAAGAAGAAAGAAAGACCAAGGTTGAAGAGAATGTGGATAGGGGAGAGGAGTTTCTGCTTACAAGGGGAGTTTGGCAATTCTGAAATTCAAGAAAATTTGAGACTTTAATCTTGAAAATTTTTAATTAAATTTGTTTAAGGGAGTGTTCTCACCCTCAAGATAGGTTCCTTGCTAAGCTAAATCTTTCCAAGGACTTCCTTTCTTCCTGCAATAGAGGTTTTCATTAGGACTATTCCAGTTCCCAAGTTCGGAGTGGTAAAGATCGTCGTTTGAAAGCGGGGACTACTGCAGATGGCAACTAAAGACACTCCATCGAACTCGGTCGTTTCTTCCTTTACATTTTTGCGTCCCCAGACGATGCAGTGTATATTCCACGTTCTGTACTTAACGATTACAACGCCATTTGTAGTCGACGAAATTCGTCTCGATTCGCGAGCTTATCGAGTATTAATCATCCCAGCGTATAATCCTACATGTATTCGCGCGTGATAAGCTGTCGACGAAGGGAACGGCGATTTCGAAGCTTCCAGGAAGGCCAGGAAGCGTGAAGCTTGTTCATCGTGATATAAAACTCGGCCTACAGTATTAGTGAACTGTATAATACTCGACACTAGTTCAGGGTTCGAATACACGTTGTGGAAATTGATCGATTACCGGTTTTTTTTTTCTCTTTCGGTATGTCGGGTCAATTTTCGTGGTAACATCGGTGCAGGATGCGAATGGATTCTGTTTCTTCTCGTTAAGGTTCGAATTAATACAGAATTAAATGCAACGACCGAATGCTGTTCAAGTTTTATAGTTACCCTTCGTTATGAAAGAAGATTCGATTTAAATTTATTTGATACGTTGCTTTGCTTAATCTCGCAATATTTTATTTAACATTCTATGAATATATTATACTATAATATTATCCAGTTTACTTTATACGCATATCCTTTTAATAAAATTTATTTTCCTCGATGTCTCTGGTACCAATAACAATGGAAATTCAAGTTTCCTCAACGACGCAAGCTATTTCAACTAATATCGAGTTTCACATACTTTATTTTTTAAACGCATAAAGGTTGAACAGCGTTCCGTGATTGCAATTAACACTGTGTACCGTGTTCTCTCTTCCGTGTATCTCGTTGTAAAACAATCGTTGTATCGAATTTCACCTAACTCACACGAGTCATCCAGGTTCCAAACCCCACGTGGAAGCATCGTAATAATCTACTCATTACCTCTTTATCGTAACTAACAATTACCTCTTGTTGTGTCAGTTAATTGTAAACACTTTACTATGGGTCGCGCAGGAAGGGACGGACGTAACGAAACGAAGGTATGGGAAACACACTCGCGAAAGGGAAATATATGTAAATAATACGTACGATCCAATTAGGATGCAGCCCTCGATCCCGTTTTTATTACGGTAATATAGCAACTGGTCGTGTACATGTACCTATATATATGTATGTGTCCCACGTTCTGACTGTCTTCTGTACGTAATTATACATATACTTATACATATGTACACATATAAATTGAAACGTGTATACCGCATACATTCGGGATGGCCAGTGAACTCGCGGAGACTGGTGGAATTCAAATTCCTGGGATAATAAACTTTTATGATAATAAGTCGAAGCAATAGTACTTTTAAGCTTGGCAGTATTGTAGAGAACAAGATCAGTATCTCGAGGAGAGATGGTATTATGGAAAAAATGTATAAACGTTTTCGATCTAAATGGACATTCTCGTATATAACACATTCATTTTATCATTTCAAGGAAAACATAAGTTCATGATATGTGGGACAGTTATTCGTTATATCAGAAATCAAATTAATATTTTTATTTATAGGTGCAATTAGCTGGTCTGGAATCAAATCTAAATTTCAACGGAATTGAACATTAAATTAAAATCTGTGTTCGGAATTTTTATTAAGAGGAACTTGTTCGTTTGAGACGTTTATAGATGCGACAAATATTTGAATTCGGAGAACTCATTGGCCATCCTGATTATAAATATACAAGAAACAAACTGCAGAAACTGTATTATACGCGATACGAAAAAAAAAATAACGAGAATGATTGACAGAGTTCTGATGCTACCGTGTACGTATATATATATATATATATATATTTAAGAAATTTATATATATATATAGGAAGAGAGAATGAGAGAGATTCCAGTAGTCGCAGAGCAAGGAATATGTAAACGCGTTGCTAGCATAATAATAGGCGTGAGAGTTATCATGAACGTTTTGAAAAACCAAAATGTTGTTCAATTACACTTACATATACGTATATATATACAAGGATATATATATATGTATTATATATTGTCCTTAAAGAAGCGCTTTCGACAGTCGGTATATATGTATATTATATTTAGGAACGGTGAAGAAATCTAGTCGCATCTCGGTGATCGGTCCGTGTTCTTAGTTAGAAACTTGTTTTCGTTTTCCATCAACTTTTTTTTACTCTGAACCTAGTTTCCTTACTTTAGAACAATCACTCGTTCGATCGTTATCGTTGATGGAGCGTCTTCTTGCAAATCTATGTACAACGACAATTAAGAAGACGGAAAATCGACGCTTTTAATTTGTTTAAGTGGATGATCTAGCCGTTGAAACTTAGAGCGGGGTATTATCTAAGGTATTCATTGAAAAATAAAAAAATTCTTTTTAGGTCTGTTGTGTATAATTAATGGAAGCGCTGAAATAAATGCGTTTCTTAAACTTTCCGTGTTATGCTCTGGAAAGTTTAAGAAACGCATTTATTTTACCGTTCCGGAGATTGAAATTGTACATACAAAAGTTTGCGAAAACATTCCAGTACAAATCCGTTGCAACGAGCATTCGACTTGAACTCCAGCGCATATACAAAATTATTATTCTATCGCGATGGAGTTTCAAGTATCTCCACCAGAGATGGGCAAAATTCAAGCAATGAATAAAAGATAAACAGTGTTTTATCTGTCCGTGAAAATTAATTTATTGAATTTAAATCAAAGTTTGAATGGTACGAATAATTTATGTCTGCTTTTGGCAGTCTAAATTAAATATTCAATGCATGTTTCTCAATTAAATTTTACTAAATTACTATTTAATGGAATAAATACCTTCACAGACTTTTTATTATTCCAACAAAAATGTTCTGCTTCATCTCTGGTCTCGACGAATATATTTAACGAAACCAAGCAATAAATCGTTGCAATTAAAGGGATGCCTCTCAGTTTCAAAGGTTAAATCGAGAATTATCCACGGATACAGATCAAACAGCCGAGAGAAGGGGGAAGAAGCTTGACGCCAGAGATGGGCAAAATACTCGTCTAGATAAACCTTTCGAATAACGAACGAAAAATAAAGTGATTTTTTATTTGTTCAATAATAATTCCATTTTGAATTACGAGTCAAAATTATATCGCACGTTGAACGAATGAAAGTTTATCCGAGTAACCATTCGGGTTGAATAAACGTTTGTGAATGAGTCGCTGTACAGTGTTTCTATTCGTCGTCTATTATTTGAATAAAATTTTGCGCATCTCTGCTCGACGAACTCGTAGCTTTGTTAACGCGATACTCTTCTCGGAGTACCATGTATTATCATTATTGTTATAGTAGCCGTTGTGTGGAGCAGCCTTTATCAGCGATCGTGAAAGTGTGATATTTTTTTAACGAACATATCGCAAATACGTTCGAGTTCTGCGGGTGATTTCAATGCTTGCGCAAGTAGGATGTTCTCCGTGCAGGAGTACAGGGAGGATTAAGACGGGACTATCGTGCCAATAGCTCGTCACGAGGATAGAGTCCACAGACGTAACGATTTTATTTATCCAATTAAATTTGTGTTTATAAATATCAAGGATAGCGAACTTTGTATTTTCTTTTGATTAAAATATTAATACTTCGTTGAAAAAGAATGTATATATTCACGATTATTTAAACAATATTTGTAAAAGGTATGAGATTTTAAACTTTAAACCTCAATGACAATAAAAGAAGGGATTCCTGTTTCTATTTGATCAAACTTCCAAGTCGCTTGGCTATTTGCACAATCTTGAGGGGTAATACAACGCTGTCATAGGACCATCCTTGCACCTCGACGTGAATCTAGCAATATAATAAAATCGTTACGTCTTCGAGACCTATGAGAACGGCGTTTGAGTCGAAGAGTAATACAGATCGCTAATGATTTTCTCCGAGCGCCACGAGTCGAAGATCCGTCGCTTTCTACGCTTCTCTGTGTCGCAAGTTTGATGTCTGTCGATATTCGTTCACAAGCTGTTAAACCGGCATACGATGTCTCGTTCTGTGTTTCGTGTGACTTAATCAACTTAAAGGTATTAACCCACCACCGTTAATTAACCTCTTGTTAATCAAACTTTCTGTGTCTTCTCATCATTTCTGTTCCGTTTGTGTGCCACCTTTTCGACGTTTCCCTGCTTCGATTTCTGCCAGTCATCGGGGACTAGTCGAAACTTGAAGTATAACGATCAACCTCTCGTAATTAAATCGAAAAAGAAAAGCAATACTTTTGATGAAAGATCATTTCAACTTCGCGAGCAGTTCCATTCTAGATAGTGCTAATTTCAATCGGGGAACGATGCTTGTAGAATTAGTTCTATTTAGAGGCAAGACGTAAAGCTCATATGGAGTTTTTTTTTAACATTCTTTGTTAAACTTTTATTTTGAATTGGCGAGATAATCATTGCTTGGTCGAGGGAGGTGGACTTTCGCGGGGTAAACAAAAATGATGGAACTGATTTCTTTTTGTGCTCGGATTCAGAGACGAACGAGCAGCAACGCGAAGGATCTTGTGGAGCAAAGAGCATCCCTTTCGATGTACAGGCAAGTGAGAACGAGTTTCAAACGCGCCAGTACGAACCACGCGTCGATCATGAGGAGCGTGCAAAGAGCGTTGAGCATTCAGCGTCGGGAGCCTTGAGGATCCGAACGAGAATAGAGTCATTGAATATCTCTTAAATATGGTCACCCCCTCCAAGGGATCGACAGTCGCTTATGTATTAAACGGGATTACTTCCGAACACGAAACTGAGGAACGATGCAGGATTAATCTGCAGGATCTGTGATCGCGCGAGAACGATCGAAAGATCGTTCTTCTGATATTTATCGTTTTGTTAATTATATTTTTTAAGCGCAGGATGTTGGGAAAATCGCTACGCAATACACTTGATTACGAATCATCGACTTTTCATCGAAACGAGACCATTCGTTTGCTCTTTTCATTTTTATTGTTATTTATATTCACGGTTAGCGACGGGAGGAGTTCAACGATGTTCGGGGGTATAGTCTTTGAAAAGCCTTGGTCTGAAGTAGTATTATCGATAGTGCATGGTCTCAATTCATTAATTGTAAATAAAATGTTTGTTGGCTTATGCTGAATTATTTTTGATTTTACATCTATCGTGTTACATAACGAATTAATTTCATTTCTTAATGTTATCGTTAGTCTTTACCAATATATAATACAACAGTCTCCTTACATGCACAAGTTTCTCTACGATAAATGGAGAGTAACATGATCCGGGATCGGATATCTCGATGAGACAATGCTAATGCAACGATCAAACTTTTTTTATTATTACTATTTTTGTTGTAAAACTGTTACCATCATATTCCTGACATTTTTCTGATTAAAATGAGACCAAACACGACGTAATTCGCATCATACAGTGGGTGTAGAAAGTATTCGTATACCGATCAATTTCCAAAAAAACTGGAAAAAAATTTCCTGGAAATTTGATGTTTTCTAATTCGCACGGAGCAATAAACTAATGTGTTTACGTTACAAACTCTACTGTAAATGGTTCGTCATAAGAATCGTACAAATACTTATTGCTTCTGTACTTTTACCCACTTTTCGCATTTTTTTGTTAATTTCACAAATTATATTAACTAGTAAACGTTGTTTGGACTATACCTATCTTAGAGACTTCCGAGAATATGTAGAATGTCATTGATTATAAAAAAAGAGGTTAAGAAACTACAATTTCACAGAAAAGTTTTTTGGGAAATTGATCGGTGTACGAATACATTCTACACCCACTGTATTTACTAATTGTAACTACATGTCTCACCGAAATAATCCTGGTGTTGGCCGCCATTTTCGCATGTCGCTCCGTCTTCTTCTTCATTCGCTGTCCCTCTCTACACTTGAAGTTTGTTGGCAAAACATTAGAAGATACAGTAGCGACTGAAGGAGGCATGCAAAATCGGAGACACAAAACATTGCACTCGAGGTTTTTATGTGTTACACTTGACACGAGTCGAGCGTTGAACGTAGAAAAGGACAGATAGTGGAAAGAGAAAGAGGTCCGAAAAAAAACACTCGACAGAAGCGTATCAATCGGTGAGGATCATATTACACCGGTGTTCGGGGCTACTCGGGCGAAACTACGGGCAAAAGAAATATGAATGGGCTGGCAGCGGGGGGTGGGTATTTGAGAGACATACAAAGTGTCCCAGCCTAAATTATACAGAGCTCTAACTCCAAAACTATCGGCCGAATGCAACATTTCAAATATAGAAATTGCATGGTAAAATGGGGCTCAGGTTTCAGCGCGAAGGAATTTTTGTTAACTTTGTTATTTAACGAGATATGATGGTCAAGTTTCGTTTTTCAAATGGAACTATATATTTGTTTTTATATACCATGCGATAACGCTTTTCCAGACGAATTCATTAAGCTTTCGAGCTATAACGCTTTAAAGTTTGCTAATTTTCAAGGAGAAATCTCGGTTCGGCCCCGGGCGGTCTCATTGATGCAGTATGCACCATGTGGTTCTTGAAATCGATACGGAGGGTCTCGTTTGGGATTCTACTAGAATCATTCTAAGCCCAAGGAAGGAAAATGGGAAGAATCCCAATATTCTGGGCCTAGAATCCCAAGCGGGATCCTCCGTATCGATTTCAAGAACCGCATGGTGCTTACTGCATCAATGGGACCGCCGAGATTTTTCCTTGAAAATTAGCAAACTTTGAAGCGTTCTAGCTTGAAAACTAATAAAAATCGGGTAAATACTAGGTGAGCAACTAAGTTTCCGGGGTTTTTTGCGATGAAATAAACACCGAAATATCAAAAGAAATACAACAAATTATTTATTCAAAATATCGTCCATCGCTAGCTACACATTTTTGCCACCTATCTGGCAATGTATTAATACCGTGACGATAAAACGACGTATCTTTGGGCCGAAACTTTACATTAAAGCTCAATAAATTCGTCTTGAAAAGTACTATTGCATGGTATACAAAAAAATATATAGTTCCATTTGAAAAACGAAACTTGACCATCATATCACGTTAAATAACAAAGTTAACAAAAATTCCTTCGCGCTGAAACATGAGCCCCATTTTACCATGCAATTTCCATATTTGAAATTTTGCATTCGACCGATAGTTTTGGAGTTAGAGCTCCGTATCACTTAGCCTGGGACACCCTGTATATTATACACCACGTAAGTTCTTTGTTTCTACTTCTGTGTGTACTATTTACAGTTTTGTATGTTTTTTATTTCTCTTATTAATGTTTCACTGTTTCATCATTGTCGTAGAATTTCTATTTAAAGAATGGGGAGTGGTTTCGTGTATTCTATTTAAAAGTGTATATATTTGTATTCCTCTTATTAATGTTTTGTAACTTTATTAGTACTTTATCATTTTTTACTTAAAGGTATCAAGTTTGTGTATGCTATTTGAACTTGTATATGTTTGCATCCCATTTATTAATGTTACATGTTTTCATTAATACTTTTGAATTCTTTTCTTCTAATCGAAAGTACCACAACAGGTCACAGTCGAATGATTAAATTATTCATAAACTCATTTTTCCCTGATCTGAGTCGAAGTCGACCATCTTTCACTCAATTTCTTCCCCAATTCGAGATCCTCATCGATGATTCATCAAGAACCATATTGCGTAGAGACTTTTTCAATCCAGAAATCTTCCGTCTCTCTACGATAGAAAGCACGAACGATGCCTGTTTAACCACTTTGAACGATAGTCGAGGTGCAACATCGATCTTAATCCTCTCGTGATCGTAGATTTAGCCTTGCGTCTAAGTGTCTACTTAACTTAAACTGCGTAAGATTTGAATAATTTTTCGTTTGCGTCGACTCGTCGCGTACACGCGTTTACGGGAATTGTTTGCAAGAGACTCGAAGTGAAATAAAACCGTCCCCGCTCGAGGGGAAGAGGGATATATCAAAGTAATACGCCAACGATCGTCTCCGACGGCGTGAATCTGATTTCAGTTTCACGGAGACGATGCATTCGCTGAATGGACAACCTTCTTCGCGTGATTTCGTAATCTCGGTGCAAACGTGCCAAGGAATTGGCCAGGACGACGATCCGATGGAACGCTGTTGCGATTATTCGAGAGTTTCCTTAGTCTTCGATCTCTCTCCACGTCTGCGCCAGAGATTGCAGCAGAATTTCTATTTAAATAAAAGTTTCGAATTGCAGATAAAAGATGAACCTTGTACGAAAAGAAAATTTTCATTTCTCGAGTTCTATATTCTATAACAGAGTCATTCTTGAGTAAATTTCAAGAATCAATGTAGAATACAGATGATATTTTTATGGTTTTATTCGTTATTTACTATTCGAACACAGTTTTGCTCGACTCTGGTTTGATGAAGACTATTGACGCTCTCGTATTCACCATGACGTTGAAAATATTAATCGTTTAATAGGAAATGAAATTTGGAAAGGATTGAAAAAAAATTTTAAGAGTCATGTTCAAATGACTGCAGTTAATGCATTTAAAATTCGTGGGAGGGAATAAAATGCAACATTCTGGAGGGTCTTAACAATCATGTCTTCAGAAATGAACAAAATTATTTGATTTATAAATGAGAGCATTATAACCATTAATAATGAAGGTGGGTTACTTAAATAAAACACAACTTATACCTCCCGTTTCTTTCAATATTTTAGCTCCACTCTGTAGATCAGACAATTTTCTTTAACTATCAAATTAGGAACTGACAGCATGCATGTTAAGGTTTCCTAATCTGTTGCATTCTATTTTAATTAGGTTGAAAAACAGCCAAGATCGCTGAACCTTGCCCCAATGGCGATTTGAACTTGACTATTAAAATTTATTCTTCTACGAGAACAAAATGTCTGCGACCAAAGAAGACGAAGGTCTCTCCACATCATTAACACACCATAGCTGTAGTCGCTACATTTTTCATTCGTATCGAATTATACCTCCATTTACGTGACGCAACTATTATAATTTCATTAAAGAATCCGTCGGACGTAACATTATCCGTGTCTATTTTTGCTTGAAACGGGTCATCGTCTAAAAATTCACCCTATCTTTGCAAACGTGAAACCGACGTGCCATCGAATAAATTCGGAACGAAATGCGTGCACAAGTTAGGGTTGCAAGGACGGTTACGAGCGAAGGGGCGCGTTAACTCTTTAACTGAATGCTGCTTACGCCAAAACAACAACAAAATTCTAGCTGACGTGAAGTCAGTACCAGCTCTCACAATGAAATAAAAACCTAACAAATATTATCGAAAGATAGATTAAATAAGTATTCATTTCATATTTTTTTTTCTTTTTTACTTTATACATACATGTAAAATAAAAAGATAACATATCATGTAGAAGGCACATTAAACAATCATGTGTTATTTATTTGTTTTATAGATACATACATAGCAATATTAAAAAATAACATATGAAGTCGAATTCATGTCAAAATACGATTCATTTTTTGTTTCATAATTTTATTATGACCGTTGTTAATATTATTATACCGCTCTCTAACAGCAAGTTAGTCAGTTAAAGGGTTAAAAGGCCAGAGAAATGAACAACAGCGATGGATCAGGTTGCTGGATGCTCCTTCACCTTTTCAGAGCGTTCGATATCCTCGTTCGAAGAAATCAGCATCGTTTCGAGACTATTTTTACCATTTTTCTGGGTCGCGGAATTTTTTTCTATTTCAGTTGCACACAGATGGCAAATCCGTCTAAGTGTCGCGGCACCTGGTCCATGCCTGTTCCAGCTGAATGCTGTCTAACGAAACGTATAAGATTACGTTGACGTTATCGAGCAACCGATCAACCAACAATCGCTCAACAGCGATCGTTCGACTGTGCTGTTACGGTGGCGAGCGATCGCCTAACCGAAACTTTCGGCAATACATACTACTACTATTATTACCATTATCATTATGATTAATTGCTATCACCATGATTAATGATATTATTTAAATAAAGCAGTTACTATTATTCTTACGATTGTTTCTGTTATCGAAATTGAGCGTTGTGGAGTGGAATAAATTGACTTTGTGTCGCAGTGGACGAGAGCAATCTCTTTGATATCGATTTGTTCAATTCAGATGGGAAACATTAGAGTATCTAAGCATTGTCAGTGCTAAAATTATTACATAGCTTATTTTTAGACATCGCTTCTTTTTTGACCATGTGTTGTAATTTGATTCAATTATTCTTATGATTCCCCATTGATGGTGATCCAAGAATTAAGATTTTGGTATCTATTCTGAATCGAAGCAATTTAGAACAAGAATGTTACTCTACTGGAATACAAATTAATTATTTCTAGAAAAAAACATACTATTGGGCCTGCCTGTTTCATTTGATGGTTCACGTGAGCGTGTGTGCGTATGCAAGAGACTTTTCCGAACGTTCAACCCCCTCCACCCTCGGCGCACTTTATTTTTACTTTATTTTTTTCATCGACGATTTTTTTCTTATCCTGGTTTGTTTATTTGCACCCATTTCAGACCCACCTGTAGTCAAGCGAAACGAAGATAGTCTTGTACAAAAAAAAAGAACGAACGAAAGACAAAACAAAAACACAGAAACTCGAAAATTTTGTATGTACGGAGCCTGTGAACCCTTGCAGTTGGCGCATTTAGCAAACCCGACCCCTCCGGAATTACCGTGAAAATGCATTAGGATGTTGATGTAAGTTCATCACGTAGGCATAAGTGAGAGCGTCTTGGAGTATATTTATAGGATGTTCCGAGAATATCCTACCAAAGAAACCACTACACGATTTTTTGACTGTGGACAAATTCGTGTAAATAATAATTGGATCAATTAGTTCTTTGTATAAATATATTAATATTATTGTAGTCTTAACAAGCTGTGTCACTAACATTTACTATAGCAATATAGCTAGGCAAGACTATAGATATTAAATATATGTATTCAAACTATCACGCCAACTATTATTTATACAAATTTTCCCATAGTCGAAGAACATCAAGATTCATTTTCTGAATATTAAATTCTTTGTGATTTTTGTACTACTAATTAATTGTTAACACTAACGAATGTAACTTTCGTTTGTCACTTTTTTCTAATTGCAAGAGATAACTTCGGAACATTTTACATTAGCAAATAAGCGATCGGCTCGAGACGACAGTTATTCCAACTTCCATCGCCTACTCGGGATGATTGATCTTTTAACAAGATGAATTCTAGTTCTAATTGATCGCAAAAGACGATCCAAGCGTCTCGAGCAGATGATAGACAATTTAATTATTTATTTTGCTATTACTTTTTCGCTGTGTACCGCCAGAAATGATAAATCTGGGCAGATTAATATTTTTAGATAATATTGTGTGAAATATTCCTGCAAATCGCGTGTTAGTTCTTATTTGACTTTCATTTAATTTTTTTCGATAATAACATTGCTAGAAAAAGAAATGAAATTTCATTTCAGATTCATTCAGATTTTCAGTTTTCCCAACGCAGGATTTTCATTCTGACGCGTACACGGCGCTGGATGAACACATGATTTCTGAGATCCTTTTCTTTTTTTTTTGGATAGACTGCGTGCGTTCATCCCCTCTGCCTTCAATTCGCGCATGGTGTATCTCGATTTCATGCTTCATTAACGTATCGTGGAATCTCGAATTAGAATATTTTCATATCCTTGTTTAAACACGCGTTGCTGCTATATTAAATTGAAAGTAATTGTTCACGACGTTGTACGATTAAAAGTTCCATTACTTTTAATTGTTTAAAAAATGATGCTTCGAAAATCACATGATATTAGAGTTTAAAAGCATCCTTCGAGAATCTGTCGCTATCTCTGGCGCGATTGCATTTATGATAATCAAAATTTAACCATTACGATTAGAACCAAATTGGATATTAATGGCGATGTAATTCTTTCCTACTGCTAAGGTAAATTTACGAGTGTCGTATTAATTTCGTAAAACGTTTAACCAGGTCGTGGATTTCTTGAGATACCAACGAATCAGGTAAATTGATACGTAAGGTTAGGTGTTCAATCCATTCCGTAGTTTAATGAATTTTTATAGCGATTCTCTTCGAATTCTACTTCTCGTTGTAACATAAGTACTTGTACAAGGTGTTTCGTTAAACGTGTGCCTAGTTTCAAAAGGTGTAGGTCTCGCAAGCAATTTTTAAAATTCATTGTCGTTGATACTAGTACAATCATAATATTTGTACTTTAAATGATTTTTAATTATGCAAATATTAATAACCACAATGTTTTATATTTTCCTCGATTATAACTATGAACCACGTTTTCGTGGAACCCTCTGTACACATTTTTCGGTTGTGAAGAGTCGAGAAGTCCCTTTCTATTCGTTCTGAGTCCATTTCACCTTCCAAACGAATCGAATGAGAAAACAAATAAAATATAATGAAATTCCATCTCGTTTCGTTTCGTATAACTGAAATAAAAACGAGATTAATGGTCGATCAATGGCGTCGATTTGCACGGAGAGCTCGACGCACCTGAGATAAATTTAAGTGACTCCGACGTTTCCCAGCAAATCGCGCGCCGCGTTGTACATATTTATCAAAAGATGTTTACGTGCATGTATACAAAGAAGAAATATATATACAGGGTGTCCCAAAAGTCGGGGAGGAGCCGGAAATGGGGAGTAGCTGAGACGATTCTGAACAACAATTTCCTTTGCAAAAATGTCGGATTAGGCTTCGTTAAGGAGATATTATGAGAAAACCCCGACCAATCAGAGCGCGCGTAGACCGTTCGAGCGGCCGCGGTAGCGAAGGCTACGCGCTAGGCGGCCGCGTCAATGTCCTTCGATGCACGTCGAGTCACTTGTGCGCGTACAAGCGCGGCCGCCAGCGCGTAGCCTTCGCTACCGCGGCCGCTCCAACGGTCTACGCGCGCTCTAATTGGTCGGGGTTTTCGCTTAATATCTCCTTAACGAAGCCTCATCCGACATTTTTGCAAAGGAAAATGTTGTTCAGAATCGTCTCAGCTACCCCCCATTTCCGGCTCCTCCCCGACTTTTGGGACACCCTGTATATATATATATATTATAAATATGTACACATATGAATGTCGAATTTATCATGTACGTCGATGCATTTATATTATATATAAATATAATGATCGTGCGCATTGCTGCATTTTCCTCGAGACGGTGTCCTCGTCTCGATACCTCATTTTGCGCGTAAAACGATCGCAGAATAATGTAAATCATGGAAATAAATTATTGTTGCGTTCTATTTATTTATCGAAGAGGACGGCGATTGTCCTCAGAGGAGACTCCGACTAGGTTTGACCGTCGATAGATCTCACCATGGGAGATCTCGCTGGCACTAATCGTTGTAACAATAAAGTTTGCGAAGAGAACTCTGCTAAGTGACACGTTCAACCCCCTGCTCTGCCGATCTCTCCCTGTTACAGGTTTCCCAGCCGTTTGGCGAGCCCAGGTGAGTGGAGCATGATCTTTCCAGAATCGTGCACCCTCTTATGCACTCAGCAAGCATGATTTTAATATTTAATTAACCATGGAGTACGAATGCAAACGAATCAAATACAGTGAAGGTAGATAGTGATTGACCCTTAAATAAGAGGAGCATCAATTAAGGGTCTGCAAAAATGTCAGTTTGTTTTATACTTTCAATTTTGTATACATATTTTTGATTTATAAGAAGTTATAGTGCGGTTCATTATTGAGTAAATTTTTAAAATTAATCTAAATGAAAAATTGCCAGTCTTTATAAGGCAGGTGCTCGAGGGTTAAAACGACTAACAAAGTGTCGATTAAAATATCGATTTCCACGGTGTTAAGCTGAATATTTGACGTGATGGTTAATTGAACCAGTTTGCATGCAATTCTCCCTTGTTCGGCGAGCGAGCCGAGGTTTCCAGCGCTAATGAAGTGTGCAAATAACTTGATCGTCGTTCACCTTCGATTTAAAGGATGCTGAGAGGAACGATCTTATCGTTTTATACGCGTGAATTCTAGCGGAGAAATGAAATTGTATGACAAAGTAGGGGCTAACGAGGAGGTGACTCAACCTGCCTGTAAAGGCTTATGTCGATGATGGAGAATTAGGACAGAAGGCCTCGTCCGTACAATGTATCCTGCATAAGGTAAGTACTAAGGACGCGTATGTACACACGTACGTGGAAACAATGACGAACTTTGATATAATAAGCATCTTAATTATTCCTCCAAGGATGTCTCGTTGATTGAGGACATCGATTATAATTAATTCAGAATCAATATCGAAGATCCATATTTTTTTTTTTAATTCGTTTAACCTGGAGAAGATCAAGAGACTTTTATTATGCTTTTTCTTTTACTCTAGAGAAGATTTAGATCTTCAAGTAAATTAATTCTTACTTCCTGACTGAGGAAGGCTGTAGAAACTTTTTTAATTAATTTCAAACATTCACGAACACTGAATGTATTTTTGTTTTTCATAACATCTCTGTCATTAATATTTTAGATTTCTACCAGAATTGAATTTCATTTTCCTTAGCACCGAATTTTGTTTACCTGTTTACGTGCCAGATAATATTCATCGACTTTTAGCGAGCGATCGGTATTTAAAAATCGTTCTCGCAAACGCACACCAACCGGTACTTAAACAGGCAGTATATGAGTCAAGGCTGCGCAGGGACCCTTACCTACTTTTTCCTTTTATGGTAATGAATCGGACCGACGAATGCATGGGATGTGACGACCAATCTTACGCAAAGGATTTCATACGCCGCGGATAAAGTGCCGCGTGAAATTTTCACAGATGGACTTGTTTACATTTGTGATTGTGCGATTATCAGGGAAACATTCTGCGGAGACCAACTTGAAGAGCGTTTACTTTGGGAAGACTGGGATCTCAACTAACCCACTACATTATTTATATATTTTTTTCATTTATTAAATTAACTTGTACTCAATTTATACACATTTAATTAATGGTCAAAGACTACTAAATATTCCCATTGTTCACTTTATTTTTTACGGAGAGGTTACAATACAGTCTCATGCGAAACCAGTGACGTGAATTTTTATTTTAATCACTCCTAACACGTTGATCGCCATGTCACCCATATATGGGTGACAGTGTTTTTCACTGAAGAACTAAAGAAAATTAAATCAGGAAGTTGAGCATCAAAGAAAAATAATTCAAATGAAATTCATGAATTTTGATGAAGTTACAAAAATATATAACACGATAAATGTTTGATTATGTAGCATCCAAAAGTTCAAATAATATTTATTTCTGGCAGACATTTTTAAGAATACTTGTCTGGCAGTAAACGTGTTAAGGAAGAGTTACATGAGAAGTTTTGTTTGTATAAAAGAAGATGAATTTTTGATTAGCTGATACTCTTGACCGAGATGTTTTTGATCAATGCATAAATATATTGGGAGTACTTTTGTTGATACTATTATCATCTTCACCAGTTGCCTTTTATACATTTTTAAAGGCACTCCTTATTTCAGGATGCCCAAAACCCCTTTAGTAAAAGTCGATGGGGCTCGAGGCTTCGGGAGGCTGATGATTTTGAAAGTGGTCGAATTATTCGATAAATCACGAAGGAATTGCGCAAGCAACTAGGCTAAAAGCGTTGTCCGACTCATTGCGAATTGACCATGACACGAGTTGACTCAAGGAGATCGGGTGGAGATGCCTATAACCCCAATGCCAGAATTACCTCCGCCTAATATTAGGAGTCACCTGCTGGACACGCAGGCGTGTCATTTCTCCCTTTTTCTTGCACTACACTTCCGGATTGAAGTATAGCTTCTAGGCGGGGATAGGTCGATGTTCTTTTCTAGGTAAAAATATTCATTGAAACCATATTTCCATTAAAAAAAAAACATCTAGATTCAAATTGAAATATTTAATTTAAAATGAGTCAGTTTAAGTACCAATCTAATTGAAGTTTATTTAAACTATTTCCCGAGCACACTTTCCGTTTCAATTTTAAAAAAGTGTCTATATACCAAAGTTGTAATAATTGTGTACATATCAATCATGATCAACAAGCCAATCTACAGTCGCCAAAGAATTAAATTACATTCCACGTTAAACGAATAAAAACTCATCTTCATCAGTGCTCAATCGAATAAACGGCGCTAATAAATCACTGTACGATGTTTTTACTCGTGCAAAATTTTGCCCATCTCTGGTTCTAGGTGCCCATTAGTCGACACGATCTCTCTGTATGAATCATCCATTTAGATTTTTTTTTACAGGCTCGACCGAACCAGTCATAAATCTTCCTTTCACCAGTATTCCTTCTTTTCTTTTAATTAAATTAAACGATGATGGAAATAATAATTTACTCCCCGCGACTTCCCGAGTCCGCGGCAACCTTGTACCGATCTGGGTGACTTTGACTTTGATCGATACCCACAGGCACATTGGAAACTAGATCAAGGAATCGGGAGCCGTAATCCGTAATGGATCTTTTTCCGTGACGTACGAAAGTGTTCACTTTCTCTATCGAATTGCAGCTCATTTAATTTGATCCCTCCAGGACCCGTTTACTCTCTCGGTGCTTAATTCTCCGTAATCTTGATCCAGACTATCTCAATCATTTCGTTTTCAATCTCTCGAAAGGATTTCACTTTGCCGATGTTAATTACATGGGCTTGTAAGATGCGGAATAAATTTCACTCTTTCAGTTCATTATTGTACCCCTCGAAGCGCATATTTCACCGTTCTTGTTATTTAACTCATTCTTGTGCTGTTTCCCCCGTCGAAAGTATTTTTTCGGTGACTTATTCAAGGATTGCACGTCAGTTCTTTGCAGCCTGAATAATAAAAACCGCGTCTGTTCTCGTTTGGAATTTTCTTTATCCTTTTTACAGAAGATGTACTACATAAGAAACCCGAGGATCATCATCTATTTCCTC